>NW_003852504.1:5259983-5267560 GCF_000181295.1 Otolemur garnettii | reverse complement strand
TTTTTTGCCAGGGCTGAGTTTGAGCCCGCCACCTTTGGCATATGGGGCAGGCGCCCTACTCCTGTAAGCCACAGGTGCCACCCTAGACTTAATAGCTATTGAGTGTTTAAAATCTAACAATTTATGTGAAGTAGAAATTGTCATTTGCAATTACAGAACCAAAATAAAAACAGACGCAGATGATGGTACACAAACTTCTACTTCCCCTTTTGTGTGAGCAAAATATGTCTGTCTACACAGCCAAAGGATAATAAGTTAATAATAGTTATCTGCTAGTGGAAGGTGTGTGTGTGTGATTTCACTGTTATGCAAATACTGCACTACCAAATACACCTTTCTACTTTTCAAAAATAACAGAAAAGTACTCAGAAAATTCTCCCAACTTATAACTTAGTGGGAGAAAATACAATTCTGCATTCCATAATATACTCGACAAATTTAGCTTCTACTTTTTTACAACTCCTAATTCTTCTCAAATTCCTTTTTATGTGTGTGAAAAAAATTCCAAAAGATGACATATGTTAACAAGAATTCTAGTCCGTTAGTGAGCCAAATGCCATATAGCATTGTTGATCTACTTTTTACCACATTTTGGCCCAGATTAATCTAGGTAGTTTTTCAAGAAATAAATGTTGAGTAGAATAAGGAGCAATTTGGCTTTATAGTGCTATAATCCCCGAGTTAGGATACTCGTTTTGGTAGTTTGTTTTCCTGTCATCACCAGTGAAGAAGACATTGGACAAAGCAATTGGGAAGGTGCTCTCACAACAGCCCCTTAGCACCATGGCTTATGCTTGGGAACGCTTCAAAGGAGCTGTTGTGACCTGGAATTCATTCCTATCCTATTAGGATAAAATACTCTTCATGTGTCCTCAAGCCCAGATGCCTTGAAGCAACTTTATCCACCGCACAAAACAGAGATGAGGGCATTAGAAAATGTTTAACTAGACCTTGGTTACTGCATCCAATGGCCAAGGAGTCATTAGAATATGTAAATAATTGTCCCAAGTTCCGTTTTCATGTAAACTTCAATTTTTAAGAATCAGAATTTGTTTTAGTTTTGGTGTTTTATTGAGACAGGCTTACCCAGGTGTCTTTAGTAGAGTGCTATGGCATCAGAGCTCACAGCAAACTCAAACTCTTGGGCTCAAGAGATCCTCTTGCCTCAGTCTCTCAAGTAGCTGGGACTACAGGTGCCCACCACTACGCCTGGCTGGTTTTTCCATTTTTAGTAGAGATGGGGGTCTGGCTCTTGCTCAGGCTGGTCTCGAACTCCTGAGCTCAGGCAATCCACCTGCCTCGGCTTCCCATAGTGCTTCGGTAGGATTGTAGGTGTGAGCCACTGGGCTGGGCCTACAAATCAGTGTTTGAAGAGACAAGTTCTTCATTAATCAGTAAAGTCTATAGAAATGCATTTCTCAGCATGAGTGTCCACGTATGGAATTAAATGTACATTTCACTCTTGGCATTTCTTAAGTGGTAGGAATTCTGTAAAAAAGCATAAGATGGATGAAAAAGATCATCAATCCAACCACATAAAAGCTGATAAGAAATGATGAGTGTGGTTAAAGAGTGAAGGTAAAGATTTGTGTGTGATGACCCAAGAAGGGTTTGGGGGGTTTTTGTAGTTTTTGGCTGGGGCTGGGTTTGAACCCGCCACCTCTGGCCTATGGGGCCGGCACCCTACTCCTTTGAGCCACAGGTGCCACCCGGGTTTTTTTTTTTTTTTTTTTTAGACAGAGCTTCAAGCTGCCACCCTTGGTAGAGTGCTGTTACGTCACAGCTCACAGCAACCTCCAACTCCTGGGCTTAAGCGATTCTCTTGCCTCAGCCTCCCGAATAGTTGGGACTACAGGCGTCTGTCATAATGCCTGGTTATTTTTTGGTTGTAGTTGTTGTTTGGCAGGCCTGGGCTGGATTCAAACCCACCACCCTGTTCCTTGTGGCTAGTGCCTTAGCTGCTTGAGCTACAAGCGCTATTCTTAATCCTTGCATGATAATCCTGTGTGTGTATGTGTACAGAAACCCATATGCACAGATTTGCTGATTTGTTGTGTATTTTCTTTTTGGGAGGTGGGGGGGACAGAGTCTCAAGCTGTCGCCCTGGGTAGAGTGCTGTAGCGTCACTGCTCACAGCAACCTCAAACTCTTCGTCTTAAGCCATTCTCTTGCCTTAGCCTCCCAAGTAGCTGGGACTACAGACACCCGGCACAATGCCCGGCTATTTTTTGGTTATGGTTGTTGTTGTTTGGCGGGCCCAGGCCGAATTCGAACCCGCCAGCTCCGGTGTATGTGGCTTGTGCCTTAGCGGCTTGAGCCACAGGCACCGAGCCTTATGTATTTTCAAGCAGTCCTAGGTAGACCTTACCCTGACACTTATGTGCTGTCAGTAGTGTGTGCTTGGGGAATGCAGACTAATTTTAATAATAGCCAAAGGGAAACATAATTAGAAAAGTAAGTCCCCTGCCAAGAAAAAGAAAATATGCACATATAAAATGCATTCCAGAGCCCAAATAAGATTTCTTAGATTTACCACTGCCTGGGTTTGCTCTTTCGCATCACCATAGATAACCTCAACCTGACTGTAACTCACTGTTTTGGTGCCCGGTTGCCCACAAAGTAATAATCACGGGGAGTGGGTGATTTTCTGAGGATGAGCAGTAGGTTCTTAGCCTTCTTACAGTACGTTTCTTTCTTTCTTTTTTTTTTTTTTTTTTTTTTTGAGACAGAGCCTCAAGCTGTCCCCCTGGGTAGAGTGTCATGGCATCACAGCTCACAGCAACCCCCAAGTCCTGGGCTCAAGCGATTTTCCTGCCTCCACCTCCCAAGTAGCTGGGACTACAGGCGCCCGCCACAATGCCCAGCTCTTTTTTGGTTGCAGTCGTCGTCGTTTGCTGGGCCCGGGCTGGATTCGAACCTGCCAGCTCAGGTGTATGTGGCTGGCGCCTTAGCCACTTGAGCCACAGACGCCGAGCCCAGTGCGTTCGTTTCTAAAAGTCTTCTCACCTCTTTTTAAATTAATGAAAAATGGCTCCACTGATATTCCAGTTTTGAATACTTAGCGAAAAATTCTGGCAGCAGCAACAGTCATTTAGACAGTTTTATTGTAAGAAGCAAAGAGAAAAAAAGAAACCAGGCGTTTGCTGTGTGTTTGCCTGTACTGTCCTGATGGAGAAGGGAGGCAGGAAGCACCTGTGGGTCTGGCACTGCAGCTAGACCTCATTTATTCTCACACAGTCCTGCAGCTGAGTCAGAGGATGTGAAAAAGGTAACTAGGCTGAGGGTGATGCCCAGATACAAAATGCAAGAATGAGATTTGGAGCAAATGATCCACAGCAGTGTTTTTCAGCCTTTATTATCTTACAGCCCTCTTGAACTGATAGACTTCCATGGCACACTTAAATTATGTTGATCAAAAAAATGAGTAAAAGGCAGGTGCAGTGGGTCACGCCTGTAATCCTAGCACTCTGGGAGGCCGAGGTGGATTGCCTGAGCTCTCGAGTTCGGGACCAGCCTGAGCCAGAGGGAGACCCCCATTTTTAAAAGTAGCCAGGTGTTGTGGCGGGCGCCTGTAGTCACAACTACTCAGGAGGCTGAGGCAAGAGAATCACGTGAGCCCAGGAGTTTGAGATTGCTGTGAGCTATGACGCCATGGCACTCTACCCAGGGCGACAAAGTGAGACTTTATAAGAATATACTTGCTGTGGTTGAACTTCTTTCAAGAATAGTTTCATTAATAATATTGAGAAATTTTTGCAGCATCCGTAGGATCTTCTCACTGCACACCAGTGTGAGGCAACACACAGATTCAAAATCACTGGTCTAGTGTCAGTCAGGTTTCTTTTTTTTTTTTTTTTTTGAGACAGAGCCTCAAGCTGTCCCGCTGGGCAGAGTGCCCTGGCATCACAGCTCACAGCAACCTCCAACTCCTGGGCTCAAGCGAGTCTCCTGCCTCCGCCTCCCAAGTAGCTGGGACCACAGGCGCCCGCCACAACGCCCGGCTATTTTTTGGTTGCAGCCGTCATTGTTGTTTGGCGGGTCCGGGCTGGGGATTCGAACCCACCACCTTAGGTGTACGTGGCTGGCGCCTTAGCAGGTTGAGCTATAGGCACCGAGCCAGTCAGTCAGGTTTCAAGTGCCACTGTCCCTTCATTCTTTTTACAGTTATTCCATGTTGTCTGAATCATTGGGAAGGACAAGGCTTGGGAAGCTTGCAACTACAGAAGGGTCAGGGTAATGGCTACAGGAGGCACTGGTTAACATGGGTGACCTAGGTGTGGGTGAAGGAGTCAAGGGCCATCTGGAGACAGCTGGATGACGAAACTGGTTTCTAACTTGACACAGTGGCTCCTTGGTTGGTGAGCTCAAGTGATCCTATGTGGGGACTATGGGGCATCTCGGTGCTGGTTCTTGAATAACTGGTATTAATTGCAATACTGTCCACCCTCTCCAGGAAAGCTTCTTATGACCCTGAGAGAAAGGATTCTGGGTATGCCCCCGCAGCTGCAATGCTGGGAGGGCTTAACACACTAAACCAGTGTGGTTCTCAACCTGTGACCCTTTCACAGGGGTCGCCTAAATACATCCTGCATATCAGATATTACATTACTGTAGAGGATTAAACATCATACTCCAACAGTCACCAATATCATTAGCCTCACCTCTTGCAGCGGGTACTGTCAATCCGTGTCTCACGTGATCATTTATGTGGTCGGGACGGTTCATAACAGTAGCAAAATTACGGTTATGAAGTAGCAATGAAAATAATTTTATGGTTGCGGGTCACCACAACATGAGGAACTGTATGAAAGGGTCGCGGCATTAGGAAGGTTGAGACCCACTGCACTAAACACCTAAGCCAATCCAATCTAAGAAACATACCTAATCAGCTGGGGCTCTGGGGGGAGGTAGTACATCCCGGGATCAGAGGCTTGCGGTAAATGTACTCTGGGCTTCTTAAAGGGTCCTCACCAAAATTCCATCTTAACATCTACACCTGGGGGGCGATGCCTGTGGCTCAGTGGGTAGGGCACTGGCCCCATATACCAATGGTGTCGGGTTCAAATCCAGCCCAGCCAAACTGCAACAATAACCAAAAAAAAAAAAAAAAAAAAAAAACACATCTACTCCTGGGTCAGAGACTGGACACAAAGAACAGGGATAAACAGGAGCTGTTCTAGATGGGGCGTCTTTCCCCTTGGACTGGTCTTAGTGCACACTAGTAAAGACAACATCTATTGGCTCGGCGCCTGTGGCTCAAGCAGCTAAGGCGCCAGCCACATACACCTAAGGTGGCAGGTTCGAATCCCCAGCCCGGGCCCACCAAACAACAATGATGGCTGCAACCAAAAAATGGCCGGGCGTTGTGGCAGGCGCCTGTAGTCCCAGCTACTTGGGAGGCTGAGGCAGCAGACTCGCTTGAGCCCAGGAGTTGGAGGTTGCTGTGAGCTGTGATGCCATGGCACTCTACCCAGGAGGATAGCTTGAGGCTCTGTCTAAAAAAAAAAAAAAAAAAAAGACAACATCTATTTATTTATTTTTTGAGACACAGTCTCACTCTGTCACCCTGGGTAAAGCGCTATGGCATCACCATAGCTCACAGCAACCTCAAATTCCTGGGCTCAAGCGATCCTCCTGCCTCAGCCTCCCAAGTAGCTGGGACTACAGGTTACCCACCACAATGACCTGCTCGTTTTTCTATGTTTAGTAAACATGGGATATAACTTTGCTCAGGCTGGTCTTGAACTTCTGAGCGCAAGCAATCCACCTGCGTCCGCCTCCCAGAGTGCTAGGATTACATGCATGAGCCACTGCTCACAGCCAGAAAAGACAACATCTAGAAACAAAATCTGTGCTTAAGGAAGAAGAGATTTTTGACTTGCCATTTCCTACCCAGGAACAAAAAGAACTTGTGTTGGTTGTTTCCTGAACACACACTCGGCATGCACATTAGACAGTTGTGTGTTGAACAAAATGGGACAGGTTTTGGAGTACTCAAGGCCCTGGTGTCGACCCTCCGCCTTGACACAAGGTCCAGAGAGAAGCAGCAAGGTCAGCAGAACTGTGGGCTCCACCTCCAAGGCAAAGCCTTGGTCTAGAGGGTTGGGGCTTGGCAGTGGTGCCCCAGAGAGGGCTTGGGGTGGAGATCGGGAGACCCTGTGTACCCCAGCGACTGTTCTCTGGTGCCACAGATTACCACTTCCTGACCAGATCCAAGGGAGGACACACATTCACCAGAGTCATCTATTCTAGTCATTCGTTTTCGAATCTCAATATGTCACCATGGAAAGATTTGTTCCCTTTCCAGCTGAGAAGAGTGCCCTTAAGACAGAGCATTTTCTGTTTTTCTTTTCTTTTTTGAGTCAGAGTCTTACTCTATGGCCCTGGGTAGAGTGCCATGGCGTCATAGTTCACAGCAACCTCAAACTCAAGGGATCCTCTTGCCTCAGTCTCCCAAGTAGCTAGGACTATAGGCGACCACCACAACGCCCGGCTAGTTTCCTATTTTTAGTAGAGACAGGGTCTCACTCTTGCTCAGGACAGTCTTGAACTGGCCTGATGTGTGTTCCCTTTCTCCATCCCCCACCTTGAGGCCATTATCTTTGCAGAAGCCCCACTCCTCTTCTCGACCTCCCTTCTTTGGGCCTGGCTGCCATATATTCAGAGATAGTCTCTGAATTAGGTTTTGGCTTTGTGGAAATATGGTTTAATGCAGATTCATACTTCTCCAATAGTGACCAAGAACTTGATGCAGTGGCAGAAAAGAACCTCCTTTCAGACAATTATTCCCATATCCTAATGGTCACACTTGGCTCGTGCAACTCAATGGGGAATGCATTCCTGTCCTGTAACCCTCACCTTGGAGTTTATCATCAGACTCTGTTGATAGATGCAAATTTTAAAAACAGCCAGAACTTTGGAAAGGCCAAATCCAGAGCACTGGCCAAAGGGTTCTATCACCAACCAGCTCCTTTTGTATGTCATATAGGTGCTAGGGAAGCTGATCCCTCACAGGCTCCCCTCAGCATCAATGTAAGCAATTTTGCTGAGAAATGCAATCTGGCTGTGAAAGGGGAGAGAATTTCTCATGTGGCTCAGAGGTAGGCTCCGAAGGCAGGTCCTAAGGTCATGCTTCAAGTCTCAAGAGTCTGGCAATATGGCTAGGGTCAGCCAGTGGCCTCCCAAAGAACCTTTGTCCTTGGAAGGACCAGCACTCCTTGGAGATACCCATTCTGCTATTTTTTAAAAAGTCATCGGTCTCCTAACTGTATTGACACGTAGTGGCTGATGCAAGGCTGTGACAGGGAGTCCTATCAGCCCAGTGGCGAGCCACATCATTAACTCTTATCCGGCTTGCTTAAGGGTTGGGTTCTGTCATCTTGTCACCCATAATATACTTCTCTGACAGCCCTGGCATGACCAGACCAATCACAACAAAATCTGCATAACCTCAGACCTACAGATTCTGAGCCTTGGAGTTTAAAAATGAAACCCTCGGCTCGGCGCCTATAGCTCAACCGGCTAAGGCGCCAGCCACGTACACCTAAGGTGGCAGGTTCGAATCCCCAGCCCGGACC
>NW_003852504.1:5256948-5258146 GCF_000181295.1 Otolemur garnettii | reverse complement strand
GGTCCGGGCTGGGGATTCGAACCCGCCACCTTAGGTGTACATGGCTGGCGCCTTAGCCGGTTGAGCTATAGGCGCCGAGCCGAGAATCACTTTAGCCCAAGAGTTTGAGGTTGCTATAAGCTTTGATGCCACAGCACTCTACTGAGGTTGACAACATGAGACTCTGTCTCAAAAATAAATAAATAAAAGTACAGATTCTGGTTGTTTCTTGCTGATTTGTTTGAGTTCTTTGTAGATTCTGGCTATCAATTGTTTATCAGAATATTTTCTCCCATGCTGGGGGTTGTCTATTTGCTCCTTTGATTGTGTCCTTGGCTGTGCTTAATTTGATCAGGTCCATTTATTCATTTTTGTTGTTGCTGTGATTGCTTTTGGGGTTTTCTTCATGAATTCTTTGCCTAGCCTGAGATATGTATATATATATGGTTTTCCAATATTTTCTTTCCAATATATGGTTTTCCAATATATATATATGGTTTTCCAACATTTTCTTCTAGAATTCTCATAGCTTCTTGCTTTGAGATTAAGTCTTTTCCATCATGAGTTAATTTTGGCGAGTGAGAAGAGGTGTGGATCCTGTTTCAGTTTTTTACATACAGCTATCTAATTTTCCCAGCACCATTTATTGAACTGGAATTATTAATTTTTTTGCAGGTTTTTTTTTTGGCCAGGGCCGGGTTTGAATCCACCACCACCGGTATATGGGGCCGCCGCCCTACTCCTTGAGACACATGCACCTCCCTGAACAGGAATTATTTTCCCCAGTGTATATATTTATCCATTTGGTCAAAAATCAGAGGGGAGGCTCGGCGCCTTTAGAACGGAGTGGAAATGATGAAAAGTGTTCTTCTGTTAATATTTGGGTCTGGGAGTACCTTTTCCATTAGGGACTTAGATCTGACCGGTAGGTAGACTTCCACTGCTATTTTGGTCCTGTAGGGGGAAAAAAGGAAGGAAATGTGATTACACACTGGCAGTTGGGCATTGGAAGTAATAATGAATCGATCACTACCTCTTAGTTCCAGCCACTGTGCTAATAATAATAATATAAGCACTATCATTTAATCCTGATAACACTCCCATAAGGCAGGGAATAAAATCCCTATTTTCCAGATGGGTACACTGAGGCTTATAGAATTTAATGATCCTTGGGCGGCTCCTGTGGCTCAAGAAGTAGGGCACTGGCCCCATATACCGG
>NW_003852504.1:5252870-5256209 GCF_000181295.1 Otolemur garnettii | reverse complement strand
AGCGAGTCTCCTGCCTCAGCCTCCCAAGTAGCTGGGACTACAGGCGCCCGCCACAACGCCTGACCATTTTTTGGCTGCAGCCATCATTGTTGTTTGGCGGGCCCGGGTTGGGGATTTGAACCCGCCACCTTAGGTGTATGTGGCTGGCGCCTTAGCCGCTTGAGCCACAGGCGCTGAGCCCAACTCATGCAACTTCTATGGAAAATTGTATGGAGATTCCCCAAAGAACCTAAAGTAGACCTACCATTTGCTCCAGAAATCCCACTGCCAGGTATATACCCACAGGAAAAAAGGTCATTTTATAAAAAAGACACCCGCACTTGAATGTTTATAGCAATACAATTCACTATCACAAAGATGTGGAAACCACCCAAGTGCCCATCAATACATGAATGGATTTTGGTTCGGCGCCTGTAGCACAGTGGTTATGGCGCTGGCCACATGCACCATGGCTAGCAGGTTCCAACTCAGCCCAGGCCAGCTAAACAACGACAACTGCAACAACAAAAAAAAATAGCTGGGCATTATGGCAGGTACCTGTACTCCCAGCTACATGGGAGGCTGAGGTAAGAGAAATTACTTAACCAAGAGTTTGAGGTTGCTGTGAGCTGTGATGCCAGAGCACTCCACTGAGGTTCACATAGTGAGACTCTATCTCAAAAAAAAAAAAAAAATACATGAGTGGCACCTGTGGCTCAGTGAGTAGGGCACTGGTCCCATTTACCAAGGGTGGCGGGTTTGAACCCAGCCCCAGCCAAACTGCAACAAAAAATAGCCAGGCACTGTGGCAGGCAACTGTAGTCCCAGCTACTTGGGAGACTGAGGCAAGAGAATCACCTGAGCCCAAGAGTTGGAGATTGCTGTGAGCTGTGACGCTACCACATTCTACCGAGAGTGACAAAGTGAGACTCTGTCTTTAAAAATAAAATGCACAAATGGATTACTAAAATGTGGTATATACATACCATGGAGTACTACTCACCCATAAAAAATGGCAATCAAGTATCTTTTTGCAACCTGGAGGGAACTAGAAACCATTGTTCTAAGTGAAACATCACAAGAATGGAGAAACAAACACAAGTACTCAATACTAACTTGGATCTAATTAATCAATACTAAAGTGCACATATGGAAGTAAATCTCAATGAAAATCAAGCTGGGGGAGGGAGGAGGAGGGGATGGGTGAATTCACACTATTGGGTCCAGTGCACACTATGTGGATGAAAGGCACGCTTACAACTTTGACTCAATCTGTACAAAAACAAAGTGTGTAAACAAAATGCATACCCCCTAATATTCTGAAATAAAATACAGATTCTGTATTTTAGGCAATAGGCCTGGAGTGAGGCAGGAGATTTCACTTCTCACAAGCTCCCCCGTGAAGCCAATGCTGCTGGTCTGAGGACCCCAGTGTGAGTAGCAATGACACAGACCACATTATAATCTAGTCACTAGTTGAAGTCTCAGTTTGTCCAGAATTTTGTGAAAGCCAAGGTTAGGTCTGGGAAGAAATGTGAGGAAAGCCAGATTTGTCCGAGGCCCCCAGAAATCAGCTCCTTCCTACCTTCCACCCCACAGGCTCTGATGGTCTGTTTCCCTCCTGGAGGATCTGCATTTTGACAGGGAGCAGAGCTTTCTTTTTTTTTTTTTTTCTTGAGACAGAGTCTTACTATGTCACCCTTGGTAGAGTGCTCTGGCATCACAGCTCACAACAACCTCAAACTCTTCCTCCAGCCTCGTGTATGTGGCCAGCGCCCCACTGAGCTACGGGTGCCGCCCAGGGAGCAGAGCCTTAAGCTGAAGCAATGACATCGTCATTTCAGGATTTGCGGCAAGGATGGAGAGGAAGAAAAGGGTGCAAGAGGCTGCTTTCAAGTTCCCCAAATCACTCATTAGCTTAATGAAGCTGGGCTGTTTTACACCCTCAAAAGAACATACCACTGGGCGGTGCCTGTGGCTCAAAGGAGTAAGGCTCCGGCTCCATATGCCGGAGGTGGTGGGTTCAAACCCAGCCCCAGCCAAAAACTGCAAAAAAATAAAATAAAATAAAAAATTAAAAAAATAAAGAACATGCCACCAAGATGGTCTCCAGAACCTCGTCACAACTGGCTAAGAGGGAGACGCTTTCCGTTTAGTTTAGTCTATACGTTCGGCTATTCACCTAAGGTTCATCCCAATCACTGCTTTAGTAACAGGCAAGAGTCTGTGGCCAGACTTGTCCGGTTGCACTCAGGGTTGAGGGCACTGTGAGTGGATGCCAGCCAGACCACCGTGGCCCAGGCAAGCTGATTATCCACGCGGATCCCCACTCTGGGGAGGGCTGGGCTTCTGGGGGAACTGGAGGCTGCTTCAGCATTCGGCCTAATTTGAGGCCGAAGTAAAAATGTGTTTTTGGTAACAGAGAAACTCATATTGAAAACAGGTGGTGTTTGGGCCTTTGCCTACTCTCCAAAATGGACCATCTGGGGCCTGCAATGCTTTTCTGTCTCCAAAGTCTCAGCCCTGCTGTGGATTTGGATCCTCACTAAGGGAAAGGCCTCCGTGAGCTGCTATTCTGGACAGGGGCTCCCCAAGAGTCACAGGGAAGTGGGGTTGGTGTGGAGTTTCAGACTGTGCGAAGGGGTGAGGAATAGAGAAAGGAAAGTGGGCTGCCTTGGTGAGCAGCAGGAAGCTTAAGTTTTGTCCTGTCTGTCAACATATGTGCCCTGAGCTCTCAATGTGGGTAAGTTACCAACAAGTTGCAAAAGTTGCTTGGAACCCCATCTATATGCTGTGTAAGCATACGGGAGAGATAAAGCCGGGCTTCCGTGCTAAAACAAGACAGAAATGTACAAAGATGGTAACAGCAGAAGATAACATAACCCCAGTCAAGTGGGATAGCGTATAGGTGTTGGATTCTTCCCTAAAATCTTGCTATGGTAAAATGGAATGGGGTGTTTTATAAGTCAAATTGATTAATTGGTTCATTCCTGAGTTCTTGTATTTATTCATTCCATAAGCTATTCTTTCATGGAGAGTGAGGCCAATCTGGTACAAGTATAGGTTTGTTTATTTTTATTTATTTATTTATTTTGCAGGTGTTTTTTTGGCTGGGGCTGGGTTTGAACCTGCCACCTCCGGCATATGGGGCCAGCACCCTACTCCTTTCAGCCACAGGCATCGCCCAGGTTTGTTTATTTTTCAAGTGAGGGCTGGTTATTTTTTTTTTTTTACAGTTTGAATAGATTTATTCAAAAAAATATTCCATATCCAATATACCTTTGCCTCATACAAATACAAATGTATTTTCTGTTCTCCAACTCTACAGTTCATCAGTTATTCTTTTTTTTTTTTTTTTTT
>NW_003852504.1:5248344-5252546 GCF_000181295.1 Otolemur garnettii | reverse complement strand
TGAGACAGAGCCTCAAGCTGTCCCCCTGGGTAGAGTGCTGTGGCATCACAGCTCACAGCAACCTCCAACTCCTGGGCTCAAGCGAGTCTCCTGCCTCCTCCACCCAAGTAGCTGGGACCACAGGCGCCAGCCACAATGCCTATCTATTTTTTTTTGTTGTTGCAGTCATCATTGTTGTTTGACGGGCCCAGGCTGGATTCGAACCCACCACCTTAGGTGTATGTGGTTGGTGCCTTAGCTACTTGAGCCACAGGCACGGAGCCATGATCTAATTTTAATATTTGATAATATATGAGCTAAAGTGCCAAGTTAGCCACCACCTAAACTGTGTAAAAATTAGAGAGGAGCAAATAGAAAATAATTTAAAGCCAATATTAAATATGTTAAAATATAGTTATGTTGCTAACCTATCACAGATAAAAAAATGCAGAGCTATCAGCACTGTTCTTACTACTACTGCTGCTCTCTAGACAACATCAAATGTTAGGATCCCGATTTACTTCATCTCATTTCTCATTTGGAGGCTGGGGTTTTTTGGTTTGTTTGTTTGTTTGTTTTTGCAGTTTTTGACCGGGGCTGGGTTTGAACCCGCCACCTCTGGCATATGGGACCGGCGCCCTACCCTTTTGAGCCACAGGCACCACCCAAGGCTGGTTATTTTTTTAAATGCATTTTATTTTTTCTTTTACTCTTGCCAAACTAGAGTCTCACTTTCACCAAGTTTATTTCAAGCACAGTCAAGAATTAAGCTAGAGGACGCCGCCTGTAGCTCAAGGAGTAGGGCACTGGCCCCATATACTGGAGGTGGTGGGTTCAAACCCAGCCCCGGCCAAAGCAAAAAAAACCCTGCAAAATAGGGGCGGCACTTGTGGTTCAAAGGAGTAGGGCACCAGCCCCATATACCGGAGGTGGTGGGTTCAAAACTGGGGCCCCATATATCGGAGGTGGTGGGTTCAAACCTGGCCCCCAGCCAAAAACTGCAAAAAAAAAAAAGAATTAAGCTGGGGGGAGGGGAGAGCAGAGAGAGAGAGAGAGAGAAGGAGGAAGGGGGTGGGGGAAAGAAAGAGCAGAGAGAGGGAAGGAGGGAGGGGGTGGGGTCTCGGTGTGTGAAACACCTCTTGGGACCAAGACACTATTGTAAGAGGGACTTCACCTAATCAATGCAATCAGTGTAACGTGGTTTCTTGTACCCTCAATGAATCCCCAACAACAACAACAAAAGAATTAAACTAGAAAGTGGTCTGTTCAAAGGTTGCTCCCTATGGACACAAAATGTATTCTATTTGTATGCCCAATTCTTCACAATACCCTCTTTAGCCTAAGCAACCTGATTTTTAATATTTTATCGTTTGTAGGGATCATGGGGCAATTGCCCTTTTCCCCCTGAAAGATCAACTCACTGATAAGAGAAAGGATTATTTCCAAATACCATGTAGATGGGGGGAATCACAAGAATGATTACTTCACGTCTCAATGATGGTCAGATGGGTTAAAGATAGCTTTTAGAAAGGAGGCGGGGAGAATGTAGGTTACAGGTGCAACAAGTGGTTGCTAGGGAGGATAAATAGATAGGGAAACAGATTGACATGTAAATTAACCTGAGAGACAGGTATTTTTTTCTTTTTTTTTTTTTTTGAGACAAGAGTCTCACTCAATCAATCTCCGGTAGAGGGCAGTGGCGTCTCAGCTCACAGCAATTTCATACTTCTTGGGCTCAAGCGATCCTCTTGCCTCAGCCTCCCAGGTAGCTGGGACTACAGGTACTTTGCCACAGTACCCAGGTATTTTTAGAGATGGGGTCTCACTTTTGCTCAGGCTAGTCTCAAACTCCTGACCCCAAGCAATCTACCTGCTTGTCCTTGAGAAACAGGTATTGTGTTTAAAATTATCTGGGCTAAGCCTGCTAGCATTCAGGTGAAGGAAAGGAAGTCAGCTGCCGCCCCCCCCCTTTTTAATTCTTTATTAAATCATAACTGTGTACATTAATGCATTTATGGGGTACAATGTGTTGATTTGATATACAATGTGGAATGCTGACATCTAGCTGATTAACATAACCATCTCCTTGCTTACTTATTTGTTGTGGCAAAAACATTCATAATCTATTTTTAATAGTATAGAAATGTGTCATTGCATTATGCACATTAGATTGGATCCCCTCAGAAAGCCTCCCTCCTTCCTGCCTCCCCCTCCCTTCCCCCCTTTCCTCTTCCCTCCTTCTTTCTGGACTATAGTTATGTTTTACCATTCCAATGAATGTGTAGGTGATTACATACTGATTTCATAGTAGTATTAACCCCATTTCTATGTGGGCAAGAGACTTGCCAGGAGTTGAAATCTTATTTGCAGATACAATTGGATGTAAACCAACAATAATAAGGAAAGACAATGATGGACACTATATAATGGTCAAGAGAACTATGAAGAAATTTCAATCCTAAACATCTATGCACCCAGCCTAAATGCTTTTTGATATATAAAACAAATTGTAACTGATCTGAACAATACGTTAACCTCCACCTCCATAATAGAGATTTCAACACCCCTCTGATTGAACTGGACAGATCCTCCAAACAGAAGTTAAACAAAGAAGCAATGGACTTAAAAATGACCCTAGGAAAAAAATGAGCTTAACAGACATTTTCGGAATAGTTCATCCTAATGAAGTTGGATATACATTCTTCTTGTCAGACCATGGATCATCCTCCAAAATTGATCATATCATGGCACAAATCAACCCTCAACAAATATAAAAGAATAGAAATTATATCTTGTATCTTCTCAGACCATTATGGAATAAAAGTGGAACTCGGCTTTAACAGAAATCTTCATACCCACATAAAATCATGGAAACGAAATAACCTTATGCTGAACGACAGCTCAGTTACGGATGAAATTAAGAAGGAAATCATTAGTTCCCCAAACAAAATGACAATGAAGCCACAAGCTATCAAAACCTGTGGGATATTGCAAAGGAAGCCCTAAGAGGAAAATTTATAGCATTAGATGCCTTCATCCAGAAAACAGAAAGAGAGCAAGTCAACAATCTAATGGACCATCTCAAGCAACTGGAAGAAGAACATTTTAATCCCAAACCTTGCAGAAGAAAAGAAATAACTAAAATCAGAGCAGAATTAAATGAAATTGAAAACACAAGAATTATTCAGAAGATCAGTGAAACAAAAAGCGTGTTCTTTGAAAAGATTAATAAAATCGATAAACCCTTGTCCAGATTAACCAGAAATAGAAAAGTAAATTCTCTAATAACCTCAATCAGAAATGAAAAGTGGGAAATAACAACCAATACCACAGAAATACAAAAGATACTCAATGACTACTATAAAAAAACTATGCACAGAACTTTGAAAATGTAGAGGAAATGGACCAATAATTGGAATCACAATGCCTTCATAAACTCAATCAGAAAGAATTAGAAATTTTTTTTGTTTCTTTTTTTCTTTTTTGAGACAGAGTCTCACTATGTTACCCTTGGTAGAGTGCCATGGCTTTATAGCTCACAGCAACATCAAACTCTTTGGGCTTAAGTGATTCTCTTGCCTTAGTCTCCCAAGTAGCTGAGACTACAGACGCTCTCCACAACACTCAGCTATTTTTATGTGGCAGTTGCCCTTGATGTTAGCTAGCCTGGGCTGGGTTTGAATCCACCACCTTCGGTGTTTGTGGTCAGTGCTGTAACCACTGTGCTATGGGCGCTGCCCAAGAATTAGAAATTTTGAATAGACCTACATCAAGTAATTAAGTTGTATCAACAATACAAAATCTTCCACAAAAGAAAAGCCCTGGACCAGATGGGTTCCCACTAGAATTCTACCAAACCTTCAAAAAGGAACAAGTACCTGTATTGTATAACCTATTCCAAAACATAGAGAACAACATATTCTGTGGAGCAAATACCACCCTGATTGCAAAACCAGGAAAGGACCCAAACAAAAAAGGAAAACTATAGACCAATATAATTAATGACTATTGATGCAAAAATATTCAATAAGATCCTAGCAAACAGAATACAGCTACACATTAAAAAATATATGCATCATAATTAGGTGGGTTTTATCCCAGAGATATACGTTTGGCTCAACATATGCAAGACCATAAATTCAAAGCATAAATAAAAGCAAACACGAAGACCATATGATTCTCTCCATTGATGCAGAAAAAGCATTCAACAAAATTCAGCTTTT
>NW_003852504.1:5238778-5247724 GCF_000181295.1 Otolemur garnettii | reverse complement strand
GTGATGCCATGGCACTCTACCCAGGGGGATAGCTTGAGGCTTCGTCTCAAAAAAATAAAAAAAGAACTGGAACTGGACAAAGATGTCCTCGATTGCCACTGCTATTCAACATAGTGCTGGAAGTCATACTAGTGCAATTAGGCAAGAGAAGGGGATCAAGGGTATTCAAATGGGGACAGAGGAGGTCAAACTCTCACTCTTTGCAGATGACATGATCTTATATACCTGGAAAACCCCAGGTACTCAACCACAAGGCTCTTACACATGATCAAGAAATATAGTAACATCTCAGGATACAAAATCAGTGTCCACAGGGTGGCGCCTGTGGCTCAGTGAGTAGGGCGCCGGCCCCATATACCGAGAGTGGTGGGTTCAAACCGGGCGCCAGCTAAACTACAACAAAAAATAGCCAGGTGTTGTGGCAGGCGCCTGTAGTCCCAGCTACTCGGGTGGCTGAGGCAAGAGAATCGCCTAAGCTCAAGAGCTGGAGGTTGCTGTGAGCTGTGATGCTACAGCACTCTATGGAGGACAACAGAGTGAGGCTCCGTCTCTAAA
The DNA here is from genome assembly GCF_000181295.1 of Otolemur garnettii. Classification (NCBI taxonomy): domain Eukaryota; kingdom Metazoa; phylum Chordata; class Mammalia; order Primates; family Galagidae; genus Otolemur; species Otolemur garnettii. The sequence continues at coordinate 5,247,169 of NW_003852504.1, read as the reverse complement.
AAAAAAAAAAAAAAATCAGTAGCTTTTATATAGGCCAATAACAGTCAAGCTGAGAATCAAATCAAAGACACAATATTCTTCATAGTAACTTGAAGGAAAATGAAATACCTGGGAACATATCTTACAAAGGTGGTGGAGGATCTCTATAATGAGAACTATGAAGCCCTGAGAAAAGAAATAGGTGTTAACAAAGGGAAGAACATACCATGCTCATGGCTGGGAAGAAACAACATTGTTAAAATGTCCATACTACCCAAAGCAATCTACAGATTTAATGCAATCTCCATCGAAGCACCAACATCATACTTTGAAGAACTTGAAAAAATAGTACTTTGTTTTGTGTGGAACCAGGAAAAAAAACCCCGAATAGCCAGTGCAATTTTAAGAAATAAAAAATCCGAGGGCATCACATTACCAAACTTCAGGTTTGTACTGTAAGGCTACAGTGATCAAAACAGCATGATACTGGCACAAAAATAGAGATATAGATCTGCGAAATAAAATGCAGAACCTAGAGATGAACCCCGTCACATATTGCCATCTGATCTTTGATAAACTAAACAAAAGCATGCACTGGGGGAAAGAATCCCTATTTAATAAATGGTGCTGGGAGAACTGGTTAGCCACATGTAGAAGACTGAAACTGGACCTGAACCTCTCACCATTGACAAAAATTGACTCTCACTGGATAAAAGATTTAAAGACATTTAAGACATGAAACAATAAAAATCCTAGAAGAAAGTGTGGGGAAAACTTTTGACAAAATCAGCCTGGGAAAAGATTGTAGGAAGAAGATCCCCTTGACAATTGCAGCAACAGCAAAAATAAATAAATGGAACATGATCAAGGTAAAAAAACTTCTGCACAGCTGAGGGTACCATAACTAAAGCAAACAGACAGCCTTCAGAATGGGAGAAGGCTGTGTATGCTATGGATCTGACAAAGGACTGATAATTAGAATCTACAGAGAACTCAAATTAATCAACAAGAAAAGAGCAAACAATTCCATTTATAAGTGGGTGAGAGACTTGAACAGAAACTTCTAGAAGACAGAGGAATGGCCAACAAATACATGAAAAAATGCTCATTGTCCTTAATCATCCGAGAAATGCAAATCAAAAATAAAACCGCCTAACCCCAGGGAGAATAGCCCACATCACAAAGTCCTTCCACTGCAGATGCTGGTGTGGCTATGAAGAGAAGGCAACATTTTTGTGCTGCTAGTGGGACTGCAAACTAACAGAGCCTCTATGGAAAGAAGTATGGAGAATTCCCAAAGAACCTAAAGTAGACCTTCCATTTGATCCCACAATCCCATTGCTAGGTATCTACACAGAAGGAAAAAAAAAATCATTTTACCACAAGGACATTAGGACTAGAATGTTCACTGCAGCTCAATTCACAATCTCAAAAATGTGGAAACAACCTAAATGCCCATCAACTCAGGAATGAATTAACAAACTATGGTCTATGTATACCATGGATAACATGATTTGATTCTCAGCTTGACTGTTATTGGCCTATATAAAGGCTACAGATTTGTGGACACTGATTTTTTATTTTTTTAAGAGACAGAAGCTCACTTTGTCGCCCTCGGTAGAGTGCCGTGGCGTCACACCTCACTAGGCATAAAAAAGGAAGAAAGAAGACTTTACATCTTTTGTATTAACGTGGATGGAGATGAAACACATTTTTCTTAGTAAAGTATCACAAGAGTGAAAAAGCAAGTATCTAGCCGGGCGTTGTGGCGGGCGCCTGTAGTCCCAGCTACTTGGGGCGGGGAGGGGGGTGCCTGAGACAAAAGAGAATTGCTTAAGTCCCGGAGATTGCTGTAAGCTGTGACACTACGGTACTCTACCCAGGGCAACAGCTTGAGACTCTGGCTCAAAAAAAAAAAAAAAAAAAAAGTATCCGGGGGTACTCAATACTAATATGAAACCAATATATAAACAATTACATGCCCGCATGAAAGAAAAGGACAGGTATATTCAAGTGACGGGAGGCGGAGGAGGGAAAAGAAAGGAGGGAAGGGGATCGGGCAAGTTCTCACCTAAGGTGTACAATGTATACAGGACACGTCCTTCGTGAAGGGCTCAACTACAACTTGATTACCTTAGAAATGAAAACAATGTAACCTAAACATTTGTACCCCCATATTAACCTGAAATAAACATACAAATAAATATAAAAATCGATTTCAGTGATTCAAAGATCACTCAGTGGATAAGTTCTACACAGTTGAGAGGTGTAGCCAGAAAGTTTAAGAGTTGATCTTATTGGCAAGAGTCGCCGGCGGCCTGCGATATGTGGCCTCAAGAGAAACGCGCTGTACCGTGGGGGCGCGGGGCTGGGGGCTGGCCGCGGCGGCGCCACACCCCCAGGGGGGCGGTTTGGGGCTGCCGAGTAGGAGGGGAAAGGTAGGGGGAGGGGAAGCCCACCGGTGATTGGCTGAAGCCCTGGCGCGAGTCCCGGCCTCCCTCACACGAGATGCTTTTAAGGCCGCGCGCTGCCGGCGCCCAGTACTGCCGTGGTCCCCGACGTCACTGCAACCCTCACGAGGCTGCTGTTCTTCGCGCCGACTCTCCGCACCGCACGTCGCTACCAGACGAGATGGAATCCCATGCTGCCGATGCCGTCAAGTCGCCCGAAAGTGATGTGGCCGCGTGCGAGCCGGAGCCTCTCGGAAAGCAACCGGAGAGCCTGCCTTTGCTGGAGTTTGTCGGCGAGGCCGGTAACGGCTCCAGCACTGAAGGGTCGCTGCCTTCCACACCTCCCCCAGTAGAGGAGGATGATGAGTTATACCGGCAGTCGCTGGAGATCATCTCTCGGTACCTTTGGGAGCAGGCGACCGGCACCAAGGATGCGAAGCCAATGAGCATCAGGGCAGGAGGCTCCAGGAAGGCGCTGGAGACCCTGCGCCGCGTCGGGGACGAGGTGCAGCGCAACCACGAGATAGCCTTCCAAGGCATGCTTCGCAGACTGGACATCAAAACCGGCGAGGATATCAAATCTTTGTCTCGAGTGATGGTCCATGTTTTCAGTTACGGCATAACAAATTGGGGCAGGATCGTGACCCTAATTTCTTTTGGTGGCTTTGTGGCCAAGCACCTGAAGGCCATAAACCAAGAAAGCTACGTCGAACCGCTAGCAGAAAATATCGCAGATGTCCTTGTGAGGGCAAAACGAGACTGGCTAGTCAAACAACGAGGCTGGGATGGCTTTGTGGAGTTCTTCCACCTGGAAGACATGGAAAGCAGCGTCAGAAACGTGCTGCTGGCTTTCGCAGGTGTTGCTGGAGTAGGAGCTGGTTTGGCCTATCTAATAAGATAGGCTTGTTAAGTGCGAGAATTTACCTCTAACCAACAACAGCCACCAGAACCACATTCATCTGTGAAATCAAATGGACTTATGAAGTTGGACTTAACCTACCCTAAGCTGTAACTTGCAAGAGCAGCCTACCCAAAAAAAGGAAGTAGCAAGAGGAATGTGACTTTTACAAGAATAAATACACGGGAAAAGCGGTCCCCCTTGTTGGAAGAGTCACTTTCGGAAAGAAGCAAAGTTCTGTTCAACAACAAGCAAACAAGACCATGGAAGAGGACTTTTAGATTTGGCGAGAACAGTAGGCTGAAAGGACATTTCCTTGTTGAGATCAGGAGTGTGGCCAGTAGTTGGATTAGTCATGGAGTTCATTGAATATGCTCACAAATTTTTGTATTCTTGACGAATGGAAAGTTCAGGCGTTCAGAATTTTCATACCTGTTGTACCTTGGCTTTTGTTTGAGTGATTCTCAGTTTATTGTCCTAGTAATGACCATGAATACTTGATTTTATGATCTTTGAATGATGCTGTTAGCCTAATAATGACCGTGAATACTTGATTTAACTTTGTTTGAATGATTCTTAATTAGCCAAGTAAGGGCCATGAATACTTCAAAATTACAGATATGGAATACCCTCAGTTTTTAAGACAACTTGTGAATGTATTTTGCCTATGTTTTGACAGAAAGTATTTCTTTGATTAAGGGGGGGTTCTCAAGTTTAGTTTTCTTCATACTTTTTTTTGAATTTTGTAACTTCTTTAGTTAGGAACCTATTTCTTACAGCTTTTCTATTACCAAACTTTGTCTTGATCACTTTAAAAACCAACTGATGTAATTGTTTGCAACCTACTTATAGTGAAATAAAGTTGATTAAAAACTACGCAGACTTTGATTTTCCTTTCTAACTTTGGTAAATATTCCGTAGATAGGTTTACCTTTGAAAACCTGCAATTGAGCGGTTGAAGAATAGAAATTAATCCTTTCACTTTGTTATACGTAGGTTTTCAGTAATTGGGTCAAAGAGGCCTTTTTTAAGGTGGGGGTGGAAATGGAGGACTTAATAATGGGCTCTGATTGGGCAGCAACTATTTTTGAGTTTCTTTCATTTGACCTAATTCAACTGGTGAAATTTAAATTTTGAGTTCAAAAGCTAATCTTTGAAGCTTTTACTGAAAAGATTTTTATCAGCTGTTCCAAAGGGGACTTAGTGTGTATAAAAAGATCGTATCAGGTGAATAGGTTTGTTTAATAAATTGTAAAATTATGGCTTGGAAAAGCAGGTGAGAGTCTAACCATGGTGCTATTAATAGGCTTCCTTGTTAAACACAGGTCTAAGCCTAGTATGTTTTGGGGGGGGCTTTTTTTGGGAGACTCTCCAGCTGTCACCCTGGGTAGAGAGAGTGCCATGGCATCACAGCTCACAACAACCTCCAACTCTTGGGCTTAAGCGATTCCCTTGCCTCAGCCTCCCAGGTAGCTGGGATTATAGATGCCCGCCTGGCTATTTTTTACTTGTAGTTGTCATTGTTTGGGCCCGGACTGGATTCGAACCCGCCAGCTCTGATGTGTGTGGCTGGCGCCTTAGCCGCTTGAGCTACAGGTGCTGAGCCTAAGCCTAGCATGTTAATAAATGGATACATTTTCAAAACAGAAGTAGATCTTAGTATCCCTCATAATTGTGGCTAGTTTTATTTTAATTTTTTTTGTTGTTGCAGTTTGGGGCCTGGGCCAGGTTTGAACTCTACCTCCGGTATATGGGGCCGGTGCCCTACTCCTTTGAGCCACAGGCACCGTCCTTAATTAAATTTTTAATTATGTTGGGTACATAATAGTTGTATATCTTTAGGGTCACGTGATGTTTTAGTACAGGCAGATAATGGAAATTAATCAAATTAGTAATTGGAGTATCCATCACCTCTTTGTGTTAGGAACATTCCAATTAATTGTGGCTAATTTTAAGTGGCTTTGAATACGATAAAGAAAATAAATTGGCAGTGAGATTTTCCACTCTATTGGGTGACATTTACCTATCTGTTGAGATTAATGGAAAATCCCTCACATGATTTTTCATAGTTAACTGGTCTCACTTGCTTACTGGAAAGCAGTGAATACAGAATCATTGACATGTCTAAATTCTGAGGAATTTGCAGGTGGGTATATTCAGAGCATCCAGAAGCCAACTAGCTAATTCTCTTGGATTCAAAGCTAGATACTTCACCCCTAGCATTTTGTTTCATGTAAAACCCGCAACAAACTCAGCATGACTTTCTAGTTTTCATCAAATGCCCTGCAGCCTTTCTGCCTCCTGCAGTGTGGGGGTCTAAGCCTGGAGCTGGATGACACTGTTGTGTAGCCAAAGGGAATCTGTGATGGGAGGCCATTTAGTTTATGACCAGCTGGGGGGGTCTTAAGTGCTCATGAAACCAAATGGGTCTTTTTAATTTAGTTGCTGGGTAATTTACTTAAATTTCATTTTGCTCTGGCTGGGGACTCCCCTCTCGTTCTTCTTTTTGTTTCCTTTTTTGTTTGTTTCAGATTAATATGAGGGTATAAGCTCGGTGCCCATAGCACAGTGCTTGCGGCACAAGCCACATACACCTAGGGTGGCGAGTTCCACCCGGCCTGGGCCAGCTAAAACAATGACAACTGCAATAAGAAAATAGCCAGGCACTGTGGCGGGTGCCTGTAGGTAGTCCCAGCTACTTGGGAGGCTGAGGCAAGAGAATTGCTTAAGCCCAAGAGTTTGAGGTTTCTGCAAGCTGTGACGCCACGGCACTACCAAGGGCGACATAATGAGACTCTGTCTCAAACATACATATATATATATATATATATATATATAAAATATGAGGGTACAAGTGATTAGGATATATCGTTTGTGTTTGTTAGGTAAACTCCAAGTTGTAGTTGAGCCCCTCACCTGGAGGTCTGCCATATCCTGCGACATTGTACAGGATAGGTTAGAGCACACCAACCTCCCTCCACGCCCTTCCTCCTGTTCCCTGCCCCCCCCTTGAGTTTAATTGTGTTTTTCTCATGTGCAGACATGTAGTTGTTCATCTACTGGTTTCACATCAGTAATGAGTACATGGAGTGCTTGTTTTTTTTTTTTAATTCTTGTGATACTTTACTTAGGAGGATGTTCTTCAAAAGCTGTACAGTCTCCATCTTTCTTTTGAGGGCTAGACTCAATATTCTTGCTTGAATCCTGTAAAAGTCCTTTTAGCAGTGTCTGCCAAGGGACTATTCTTTGGCCATGTTCTAGTGGTACCCTGGTAAACAACTGAAAAGTCCTGCTTCTCAGTGACTGGAGAGCAGGACCCTTTTGGTCACTGTCATGAATCTTGCTACTAATGCTCCTATAAAGCTACCCCAAACTGGTTCTTAAGAGAACTCCTCGTTGTCACCGGAGGACCAGAGTTCTGAAGATAGTCCATATTATGTGACCAGAGGGAGGAAAACTGAGGTGGGAGCTGCTTCACATACCTTCTGGGAAGACTTCCCCATGCAAATACATGTGTGTAAAAATATACATTGTGGGTTTGCCTTCTCTAGCATGAACTTGCCTAAGTAACAAACTAGAGACCATTTGAGACATTCTTTACATTTAAAAAAAAATCTCCATAGAGTTAGTCACTCAGCTTTAAATCTAGGAGAAATTTGTCATACTTCTGTATGAAAACTTGGGAGAAAGAAAAATTGACCAGGAAGGGTAGCAAAATACTGGGTACAGATATGGTAAATATGTTTCAATTTTGTTTTTCCTGAGACTTTGGAAAGAGAAATGAAGTTTGGCATTTAACGAGTTTAGTAGGTTTTTTGGTTTCAGAACAGGATAAATGGGGTTTTCCCTCCCATTGTGTAAGTTTGAATTTAAACTGGGGCCAACCTCCTCTTCTTCCACAGAGAAAGCATTTTCCAAGCACAATGTTCCTTGTAACTGGTCAGTATAGGTAAAAACATTGCAGCAAATGCCTTCCTTGTGCCATGAAAAACAAGTTGCTAATATGATGTAGAAATAAAATATAACCACTTTTTCAGTAAGGAGTTCCAGGAAAAAAAAAACAAAAAGGAGAGAAAGAGGATATGTGTGCATCCCGTGTCCTCAACCAAAGGACTTTCCTAGACCAAAGGATGTAAGTTATGAAAAGAAAAGTGGGTGGGTCCTATCCAATGTATTAATAAAATGTGCTGCTTTCTTAGCAAAAGGTTGCAACCAAACATTGAGTAATGTTCCTTGGTTTGGATAGGCAGCCTTCAGGAACTATTTTCCAAAAGCAAAGTGAATGAGTTGCTTGAAGGTTCTTTAAAAAGTGCTGAGCGGGCCAAAACCGTCAAGAAAATTTATCCAAGTCATTGAAGCAGCTTCTAAAACTAAGGAGAGATGTTATATCCAGATTTTATAAACCTAGGGCATTTGGGCTGGAAGGCCATTTTCAAGAAGCCTGCCTTGCAGGTTCACAGTTACTTTATCAATGGCACCATTGAACTAAATAATCTCCTGAGTGCAACGCCTTGCCATTAACAAATAATTAAAGTCAGAATGTTAAGATTTGTGTTCAAATTGTATTTTGTTACACGAAATTCCTTTAGACCTAAAGTGAGTCTGGTATGTAGAGCTTTAACATAAAGTGAGCTCTACGAAGAATTTCATTTTCCCAGGATCTCCCAGGATCTTCAAATGAAATGGATACCTATACTGTATTGTTTTCTCCCAGGGCTGACTTGGACTGAGAACAGAGGGGCTATACAAGTGTGTGCCCCTCTCTTCCTTTGGAGTAGAGATCAAGCAGATAAGAGCCAGGTATCTTCAACCAGCAAGGATTCCCCTTCAGAGCAGGAATGTGAGCAGGTCAATTCTCCCAGGCCTTGATATCCCTATGTCTTAGGTTAAGGGCTTGAGCTAGGAGTTGGTGTGTTATTTACATGTGTAGATTTGGAGAAGCTAGCCCTCTCCATTTGGGTCATTAGTAAATTTTATTAAGATACTCTTGGCTCGGCGCCTGTGGCTCAAGCAGCTAAGGCGCCAGCCACATACACCTAAGGTGGCGGGTTCGAATCCCCAGCC
>NW_003852504.1:5230890-5236434 GCF_000181295.1 Otolemur garnettii | reverse complement strand
CTCCTGGGCTCAAGTGAGTCTCCTGCCTCCACCTCCCAAGTAGCTGGGACTACAGGTGCCCACCACAATGCCCGGCTACTTTTTTGTTGTAGTTTGACTGAGGCCGGGTTTGAACCCGCCACCCTTGGTATACGGGCCCAGCACCCTACTCCCTGAGCCACAGGCCCCGCCCTCTCCTTTGCATTTTTGGCCAACTTCACTGTTGCAAAATAGAATTCATGCTGTAGATTCAGCCATTTCTGGGGCTTTTGTTGCCTTTATGATGTTCTGAATTTAGAACCTCCTCCAGGTGCCCTTACAGAAACAGGAACACTATTGCCCTTCCTGCTTCCCATCACCAAACATCTCCTTGCTTGGAGCTGCTCAGGGCTTTCCTCTTTAACCTTTTCAAATTTAAGTGTGTGGGCTCCACATTCTTTTCTAAATGTGCAAAAGCCACCTGTTTGATAACGTGGTCCAGCATTTTACTGCGGCTCAGTGCTGGGCATGCTGCTTGGCAGTTTCCGGAATCCACCCATATGTGCATTTATATTTAGTTGCCACCATCAACATTTTCCATCTCTTACATGTTTGGCCAACTTTTGTGTGGGCTGTTGCTTTGACCTTGCAGTGAAGTTCTAAGCCTGCATGGGACCCAAAATAAATAATGAAAAGATCACCTGTTCACTGCAGTCAGCAAGCTCTTTGACCTATTTCATTTCAGCTGTGGCTGGGACCCAAGTCAGGCACTCTAGAGGGGACGAGAAGCTCCTCCCCTGATGTCTCATGGGCAGCATTTAGTCGATGGCTTTCAGGTATGCTGAGGGTCTTATTACCTGCAGCTTTGGTTTTTGTCCCTCAGCAGAACTGCTCCCCTACAGATTGACATCAGGGTTCTAGTCTCTTTGGGAATGGTGCAGGCTGTGGGACTTGGAACTGGTCACGACTGCCTGGCCAACGCATCCGAGAAACAGCTCGATCCTCTAGTTGCTTGAGAAGATAGACGCTGGTGACAGAGTCTATTCCTGGGAAATCCAGAAAGAGGAGGAAATTACACTGTGTAGGTTTCTCTTATTGAATAAAATCCTCCATAAAATCTGCTTAAAATAGGGTTGGGCGTGGTGAGTCACGCCTGTAATCCTAGCACTCTGGGAGGCCGAGGAGGGTGAATTGCTGAGGTCAAAGGTTTGAGACCAGCCTGAGCAAGAGCAAGACCCCCCGGCTCTAAAAATAGCCGGGCGTGGCTGGGCGCCTGTGGCTCAAGTGGCTAAGGCACCAGCTACATACACCTAAGGTGGCGGGTTCGAATCCAGCCCCAGCCCACCAAACAACAATGATGGCTGCAACCAAAAAAAAATAGCCAGGCATTGTGGTGGGTGCCTGTAGTCCCAGCTACACAGGAGGCTGAGGCAAGGTAATCGCTTGAGTCCAAGAGTGTGAGGTTGCTGTGAGCTATGATGCCACAGTACTCTACTGAGGGCAACAAAGTGAGACTCTGCCTCAAAAAACAAATCTGCTTTGGGTGGCGCCTGTGGCTCAAAGGAGTAGGGCACCAGCCCCATATGCCAGAGGTGGTGGGTTCAAACCCAGCCCAGCCAAAAATTGCAAAAAAAAAAAAAAAAACCACGAAAAAGCAAATCTGCTTAAAATGAACATCCAGGGCAGATTAGGAGAGAGAGGATGTTGCAAAAGGTGAACAGAAGGTTCAGGGTTAGGGAACTGTGATGAGAAAGGCCAAGTGGAAAACTCCATGACAGTGGAATTCTCAGCTTATGTGCTGAGCCCTGTGAATGGATGGTCAGACGCTGGCGGGTGGCACAATAGCCCCTGTTTACGAGGCAGAGTAGGAGAGTGCAGGGAGCAGTGGATTATAAACTCCATGAAGGAGAAGCCCGCATCTGTCTAGTTCATGAGTATAGCCCCAATGCCTGGAACAATACCTGACTCAGAATAGGAGCTTAAGAAATATTTGCTGGTGAATTTGCTGGTGGAAAGTTGAATAAAGGTGCGGTGTGACAAGCACGTGTGTGCTCAGGGGCTGGCCCAAACCATGCAGCAGCAGGACTATTTTTAGTTCATAACTACTGGTGGGAACTGGGTTCCAAATTTTCTGCCAGGTTGATTAGAATTAGTGCATGCTGTATTTTAAAGCTGGAAAAAGTTGATGGAAGCTTCCAGAGAGCAAGCACCATGTCTTTCTTTTTAGTTATTGTATCCCTGGTACCAAGGAGTGGTGTGAGGCACATAGTAAGCTCGTCAAAGTGTTTGCTGAGCCCTGAGAACTGGATTCTCGCTCTGTGCCACCAATTTGCTGTGTGATAGGCAGATGATCGCTCTCTCTCTGGGCTTTCATTTCTTCACATATTCAGTGAAGGGACTAGGCTTGAGCCTAGCAAAAACCCCTTCCAGGTTACATACTCTGTGATTAAAGAAATAGCACTTGATTTTCCTGAATTTTTTTTTTTTTGAGACGGAGTCTCATTCTGTTATCCCGGATAGAGTGTCCTAGTCTCACAGCTCACTGCAACCTCAAAACTCCTGGTGTCTAGTGATCCTCCTGCCTCAGCCTCCCTAGTAGCTGGGACCATAGGCACCTGCCACAACATCTGGCTAGTTTTTTTTTTTTTTTTTTGAGACAGAGCCTCAAGCTGTCCCCCTGGGTAGAGTGCCGTGGCATCACAGCTCACAGCAACCTCCAACTCCTGGGCTCAAGCGAGTCTCCTGCCTCAGCCTCCCAAGTAGCTGGGACCACAGGCGCCCGCCACAACGCCCGGCTATTTTTTGGTTGCAGCCGTCATTGTTGTTTGGCGGGTCCGGGCTGGGGATTTGAACCCGCCACCCTAGGTGTACGTGGCTGGCGCCTTAGCCGGTTGAGCTATAGGCGCCGAGCCAGGCTAGTTTTTCTATTTCCAGTAGAGACCAATTCTTGCTCTTGCTTAGGCTGGTCTCAAACTGTTGAGCTCAAGGGATCCACCTACCTACCTCTGCCTCCCAGAGTGCCAGGATTGCAGGCGTGAGTCACCATGTCCAGTCAATTTTCCTGTTATTTGACCAAGCTTAAAACCCAGATTGATCCATGGGAATTATTATTATTGTTATTATTTGGAGATGGGTATCTCACTAAACATGTGCCCAGGTTAGACTAAAACTCCTGGATTCAAAGGATATTCCCACCTCTGCCTCCAGAGGGGCTGGGACTATAGTCATGCACCACTGTACCCAGTTCTGTGGGATTTATTGAAGTAACAGGAACATCATGACCCTTCCTGTGTTACACCATTAAACATCCCTCTTGGCCACAGGAGAATGGCAATTGGCTTTGTCCAATCATTCTGCACTGAAGGACTTGTATTTTCTTATGAATTTCAAGTTTGCTTTCATTAACTGGAAAGGGGTAACATTGACCTAGAAGCATTTTCGCTTTGCTTCCTCCCAGGGAGACAGCTGAGTATATATTGAATTCCCACCTGCCAGGGTGCCAGGTTTACTGGGTGAAGCTCATTAAACCAAAGGCCAGCCCTTCCAAGTTCCCTGAACTGCTGAATAGCTGAGCGGAGCATGCTTACAGCCTAAGGTAAGTCTGACTGTACCCAGAAGCAGCTCCCTGGACTCTCTATAAGGAAGAGTAAGGACCGCAGATGGCCTGGTTTTCCCATTTGTGTAAACAACTCCAAGTCCCTAATCCCACCCTACTAGCAGGGGACCAGGTCCCACTTCTTGATTTTTCATTATCTGGGAGCTGGAAGAGGAGGGTACAGACGTCTGAGCGGACTCTGAGGGAGCAAGACCACCTGTTGGTTATGGCACATTAAACTGTACCCCATGCGGAGGCTTAGTCAAAGTGGATCATGAAGTGACCCAGGGGAAAATATTTGCAACTCTAAGGGTTCTGTTCAATAATGTGCTATGGCATCCCTCTGGCCTAAAGTTTGGGGTGGCTGCAGCCTGGCGAGTGGCCCAGAGCTAGATGCTGTTGGCATCTGTGAGAGTCAGGGTGGTTAGAACTGTTAGTCTAGAAAGTAAAATTGAAGTGGTAAAAGGGTAAAAGACATCAACATGAGTTGGCCAAGGTCAATGGGAAGCTCATACAGGATTAGAGGAGGAGAGAATATTAAATTTGTTCAGCAAGTGATTGATCCTGATTGACCCGCTGATTAGGGAATAACTTCAAAAGGGTTATGAAGGAGCTAAGGAAATTTTACCCCCAAATATGATTCCTTAATATAAAGAATATTTTCAGTGAAAAGGCCATTTTTTTTTTTTTTTTGGTAGAGACAGAGCCTCACTTTATCACCCTCAGTAGAGTGCTGTGGCGTTACACAGCTCACAGCAACCTCCAACTCCTGGGCTTGCCTCAGCCTCCCGAGTAGCTGGGACCACAGTGCCCAGATGCCTTTTGTTGCAGTTTGGCCAGGGCCAGGTTTGATGAACCCACCACCCTCGGTATGTGGGGCCGGTGCCCTACCCACTGAGCCACAGGCGCCGCCCCGAAAAGGCCATTTTTGATTAGAAAGCATCGGCCTCTCCTCTATAAAACCTGAGTAACCTGATTTGGAATCAGAAAAGGGACTTCTGGACTCCTTATCACATACTAATAGACCTGGCCCTAGGGTGATCTGAAGCACAATACCTATCTCTCAGATTAATTTATTAATCAATCTGTTTCCCTCCATCTACCCATCCCTCCGTAGCAACCACTTACTGCACGTGTACTTTCCAGTTTCTCTCCCCCACCTTCTAAAAGGCATCTTTAAAAGCCACTATCACTAAAACTTTGGGAAATCATTCTTGTGGTTCCCCCCATGCACATGGTATTTGGAAATAAACCTTTCTCTTATTAATCTACTATAACTGTGAGTTAATCTTTTCAGTGAACCAACCTAGGGGAAAAGAGCAAGTTTCAGCTCTTACTAGTTTCAGCTAGAGCAAGTTTCAGCTACCTTCTAGTTTTGAGGCTGGGATGTCACATTATTTTCTGAGTTGTGCTGGTTCCCAATTGAATTCTTACCTCATTTGCCTATTTATCATTTAGTTTCTACCCTGTCCATCCATTTCCCCCAAAGGATTGGAGGCAGCTTTTTCCCTATTTAATGTTCAAAGCAGGGCCATTTTGAAAAACCTTTTCACACCGCTAGCAGCAGGAGGAGGCCAGGAGGAGGGCTGCATCCCCAGTTCTGGTTACTGAACTATTCAATAGAACAAGTATTTGCAGGGCACCTGTGTGCATAGCTCCGTGGGGCTACAAAAGAAAGAGAAAGGCCATCTCAGTCCTTTTAGCTTGGCCCACTCCACTCCCAGGGCCTTGGGAACTTTAAGTGGTAGGAGGGAGCAAAGGTGAGAACCTCAGAACAAAAGGAGACATGTGGCAATTAGGAACTCAGGAGCCTCCTATAGAAACTGCAAAATGGAGGGGCCCTTTTAGAGATCACCGCATGTGCTTCCCAAACTGGGGTCTGCAGAGCCCTGCTGGGGGCAGGGTGGGGCTTGAAATCAGAGGAGAAACATAACATGTTCTATTTTTTAAAAAATGTTTAATCCATTTGTACAACACTGTTTTTTTTTTTT
>NW_003852504.1:5224739-5230158 GCF_000181295.1 Otolemur garnettii | reverse complement strand
TGGCTCAGTGAGTAGGGTGCCGGCCCCATATACTGGAGGTGGCAGGTTCAAACCTGGCCCTCGCCAAAAACTGCAAAAAAAAAAAAAAAAAAAAAGGACAAAAGAAACAGGTATGCTTAATTTTAGTAATATGTTTTCTTTAACCCAATATACCCAAAATATTATAATTTCAACACGTAATCTATTTTTTAAAATTATTTTTTGACATTTCTTTCTTTTTTTTTTCTGAAAACTTTATTGTTGGGGCTTCATGGAGGGTACAAGATGTGTCACACGCTGAGACGCGTAATTTCAACACGTGATCAATATTTTAATAGTTATTAATGAGCTACTTTAATTCTTTTGTTCATACAAAGTATCTAAAAACTCAGTGTGTGTTTTACACCATCACACATGTCAATTCAGACCAGCCCCATGGCAAGTGCTCAAAAGCCCCGAGTGGCCAGTGGCAGCCTTAGTGGACAGAGCCGGCCTCACGGGCGGGCCTTTTGCTGCGAATGAGGAAATCAGGTCATGTCCTGAGGTTCTTCTCCCAGCTCTTTACTCTTCCTTTCTGGTGTGAGGATTCCCCTCCTCCTTCGACAGGCAGGCGGACAGCCAGCCAGGCGCACACACCTGCACACACCTGCACACACGCATAGTATTTGCTCACACGCTTTGCCATTTTCTTGCCCCATCTTCTTCAGAGCCACTTTGCCAGCCCCACACAAACCAAGTGCTCTCCCGTGGCTTAGTCTCCCGGACGCCACACCAGACCCGTGAATCCCTGGTGAGAAACCTTCCCTCGCTTCTCATCTGTACCTGGGCTTACTCCACACACATTTGAGCATTTTAAGAGCCCTTCCCAAGTCTTGACCGTGGGAAATTTTGCACACACAGGCTGTGGCACTGAGAAGCACCCTTTAAGGTGGAGGTTGTCAGATAGTATCACATGAGTGAATGAAGGAGCTAAGAACATTTCACCCTAAAGTATGATTCCTTGGTATAAAGATTATTTTGAATTAAAGGCTATTCATAATCAGGGAACCTTGAACAAAGACTTTTCTCTATCTTAAAGGGCTGCTAGACTCCTTATCGCATGCTAGTAGACCTGTGATAAGGTCATTTGAATTCTTGTCTCTCGGGTTAATTCATAAATGAATCTGTTTCCCTCCACCTCCCCATCCCCCCTTAGCAACACTTTGCTGCACATACACTTCCCAGTTTCTCTGCCCCCTCCCTTCTAAAAGGCATCTTTTAAAAGCCACTATCACTGACACTTTGGGAAATCATTCTTGTGGTTACCCCCCCACCCTGCCCCGTGTGCATGGTATTTGGAAATAAACCTTTCTCTTAATTTACTGTAACTGTGAGTTGATCTTTTCAGCGAACCAACCTAGGAAAAAAGGGCAAGTTTCCCTAAGATTCCCCTTCGCAATGCATAGTGATTGTTAAAATAAGTGAGAGAATACAGGGGGTTAAGGATGGAGAGGAAAGTTACCTATAATCTCGCTACCCAAACATAAGCACTTTTCCTACGATTTCCTTCTTGCTGGAGGTCTTTTGATGACCACCAGACTGTCGCAAGGAGGACCAGCTGTGATCAGGACCCCAGGGCAGTACCATACATGTCCCAGGGCACGGCCTGCTGAGAAGAGCTTCCTAAAGAATGGCAACCCTCCCAGCCCCTTCCCACAGGAGCCCCTCCTTAAAAGCATGAAATAAAATGAGCCTCTATCCCACTCTGCTTCTTTCTTGGTACCTCCAGCACAGCCTGGACTGTCCCCTCCTCTGCAGGGGGGAAGCCCTCTCACTGGGTAGTTGCACACACAAGCCCAGCCCGTGGAAGCAGGAAACGCTGCGTTGGGGGCTGCATTGTCCGCATCGGAGGCAGGGGCAGCCCGTGGAGGTTCCTTGACCCCAGTGGCCCCAGGCTGACCCCCTGCCAGAGGAAAGGAGCCCGACTGCCAAGAATGCAGTGGAATCCCGCTGAGTCTGGAGCCTCAGTGGAGAAAATGTGCGGAATGCCATTTGTTAAGATACACTGGCCTTTGCACAGAAAAGCTCTTTGGGTTTCAATAAAGGTAGAGCGCATTGTTTTAGGACGAAGGGTCTGATCCAAGTTCACTTCAGCCTGTCTCAAAAGGACGCCAGCTCATTAAATACAGGGCAAAGCAGCCGTGTCCTGTCGCAGAGATGACTTGAACTTGACAAAGTTCCCACCTGTCCCAATTTTGAGTCTGATGTGCAATCTGATGTAAAACAACAACAGATCTTTTGGGCTGTTCACAAAACAGGCACTCATAAGGATAAGTGTGCTGGGATGTAGAGTGTAAGTAAAAGATTAAGAAATTACCATTATTAGGAAAATTAGTATTTTTATTTAGAGATTATAATTCATTTTCTTTCGTATTTTTTTGTTTTTTCAGACAGAGTCTCACTTGGTCGCCATTGGTAGAGTGCTGTGGCATCATAGCTCACAGCAACCTCAAACTCTTGGGCTCAAAGCGATTCTCTTGCCTCAGTCTCCCTGGTAGCTGGACTACAGGCAGCCACCACAATGCCCAGCTAGTTTGATTTTTTTTTTTTAATTTTAGAGATGAGGGGTCTCACTCTAGCTCAGGCTGGTCTTGAACTCATGAGCTCAGACAATCCACCCACCCGGGCCTCCCAGAGTGCTAGGATTACAGGAGTGAGCCCCCTCTCCTGGCCTATTATTCATTTTCATTAACTTCTGCACATTCCATTTTGGCAGCAGGAGGGGATGTGTGCTGGCAGGAGACACAGATGCCAAAGTCAAATTGGAACTGAACTGAATTGGGACAGCCTACCATTTGCCTAATACTTTTATAGTTGATAAACATTTTTAAGTAGTCTTTTTCTTTTTACATTTAAAATAAAGTGTAATGGTAGAGATAATCTTTTTTCTTTTTTGAGACAGAGCCTCAAGCTGTCCCCCTGGGTAGAGTGCTGTGGCATCCCAGCTCACAGCAACCTCCAACTCCTGGGCTCAAGCGAGTCTCCTGCCTCCGCCTCCCAAGTAGCTGGGACCACAGGTGCCCGCCACAATGCCCGGCTATTTTTTGGTTGCAGCCGTCATTGTTGTTTGGCGGGTCCGGGCTGGATTTGAACCTGCCACCTTAGGTGTATGTGGCTGGCGCCTTAGCCACTTGAGCCACAGGCGCCGAGCCATGGTGGAGATAATCTTGAGAACTTTGGGCTGTTATTGTAGTGAGGTGAGAAAACGAAAGCCAATTGGAGAAGAAGGGACTAGCCCATGTGACAAGGCTTTTATAGTAAAAATAATGGTAAGAGTAACAGCTGACACATACAATGCTTACTTGGTCCCTGTGCTAAGGGCTTTGAACATATCATCTCGTGACACTAACCACAGGCATGAAAGAAGGTATTAGTATTAGTTCCATTTTATAAAGGAGGAAACAGCAGCCCAGGAATATTCAGTACCCTGCCTAAAGTCACACACAGCTAGTATGTGTCCGAGCACACATTTGCACCCAGATGTCTCCAACCCCTATCCTGCCTCCTAACACTTTTTCTCCTTAGCAGAGTGGAAATAGCACTCATGAAATGTGCACATGGGTGCCCTTGCAGCTCGGTCACGTTTGACCGGAATACATACTAATTCTTTCAGCTTTTATTGAGTGATGTGTGTGTGTAGGGATGTGGTGGTGAGAAGTGAAAGAGATCTTCCAGAAATGTACAATATTGTTCCTGCCCGCATTGTGTTTGTGTTCTAGGGAGATAGACAAACGTGGCTAATCTAATGAGGCAGGGGTATTGGCAATCTGCTGGGGGGATCTTGTGCCTCAGGTTAATGTGGGAAGGGGAGGGAGGGAAGCAAGCCTCCCCCTTGGGAAAAGACTAGGCAACAAGGAAGGGGGACCTGATCACAGAGGGCATGATCAGACAAGAGCACAAAGCCCCGTGTGATTGGAACATAAGGTATGCAGAGGCTTGAAACACTGAAAGTATAGTAAAAAGTATAGTAAAGCAATTAGCATCAGATGCTTCAGTGAAATACTGAGATGTTTATTTTTTTTTTATTTTTTATTTTTTTGAGACAGAGCCTCAATCTATCCCCCTGGGTAGAGTGCTGTGGCTTCACAGCTCACAGCAACCTCCAACTCCTGGGCTCAAGCGAGTCTCCTGCCTCCGCCTCCCAAGTCGCTGGGACCACAGGCGTCCGCTACAATGCTCGGCTATTTTTTGGTTGCAGCCGTCATTGTTGTTTGGCAGGTCCGGGCTGGATTTGAACCTGCCACCTTAGGTGTATGTGGCTGGCGCCTTAGCCACTTGAGCCACAGGCGCCGAGCCTAGATGTTTAATTTTTATCCTGAAAGTGATGGGACCATTGAATGACTTCAGGAGGACAATGAGAGAATGATGTGATGTGCCATGCTTAAGAAAGAGTATAGGAGGGTCTAGGAGAAAGCAAGTTCATTTTGGGGGGCCGGGACAGAGTCTCATTATATCACCCTCAGTAGAGGTCTGTGGCGTCACAGCTCACAGCAACCTCCAACTCTTAGGCTTAAGTGATTCTCTTGCCTCAGCCTCCCAAGTAGCTGGGACCATAGGTGCCCGCCACAATGCCTGGCTATTTTTTGGTTGTTGTAGCTGCCATTGTTGTTTGGCAGGCCCAGGCTGGGTTCGACAGGCGCCGAGCCACAAGTTCATTTGGAATGCTAAAAGATGGTCCTAAGTTCTATGCTGGGTAAGAGACATCATATATTTCCTATCAACTATAATAGTGCTTCTGAGCCACCATCGCTGAGATTCTAATTTGGAGGAGTAAATTCATGGAAGTGATATATTAAACTTTTTTTTTTTAATACTCTGTAGCCCAGGCTAGAGTGCCGTGGTGTCAGGACAGGTCACATCAACCTCAAACTCCTGGGTTCAAGTGATCCTCTTGCCTCAGCCTCCTGAGGTGCTGGGATTACTGGCCTGCCATCACAGCTGGCAATTTCTTCTTCTTTCTTCTTTTTCTTGAGAGAGAGTCTCACTCTGTGGCCCTGGGTAGAGGGCCATGGTGTCATCATCGCTCACAGCAACCTCAAATCCTTAGGCTTAAGTGATCCTTTTGCCTCAGTTTTTCTATTTTTAGTAGACTATAGCATCCCACTCTTGCTCAAGTTGGTCTCAAACTCCTGAACTCACGTTATCATCTGCCTCGGCCTCCTAGAGTACAAGATGACAGGCGTGAGTCACCGAGCTGGCCAACTTTTTTTTAGAAGGGAATGAACAATGCCTGTTAGAGGGCATTCCTACCCACTCCTGAGTAATACCTACTGCATTAGTTTCCTAATTCTATGGCAAAAATGCTGTAAAAAAATTACTACAAAATTTGTGGCTTGGCTTGGTGCCTGTGGCTCAAGTGGCTAACGCGCCAGCCACATACACCTAAGGTGGCGGGTTTGAA
>NW_003852504.1:5222801-5224644 GCF_000181295.1 Otolemur garnettii | reverse complement strand
GGCGCCTGTAGTCCCAGCTACTTGGGAGGCTGAGGCAAGAGACTTGCTTGAGCCCAGGAGTTGGAGGTTGCTGTGAGCTGTGGTGCCACGGCACTCTACCCAGGGGGATAGCTTGAGGCTCTGTCTCAAAAAAAAAATTGTGGCTTAAAATAGCACAGATTTATGATCTTACAACTCCTAAGGTCAGAAGTCCTAAGATCAAAACGTCAGGTGGCCCTTCTGGAAGCTGTATAGAAAATCTTTTTCCAGCTTCTAGAGGCCGCCTGCATACTTTGGTCAATGGTCCCTTCCTCTGCCTTCAAAGCCAGCAGGACAGCATCTTCAAATTTCTCTCTCTCTCCCTCCAACCTCTGTTTCCATCATCACATCTCCTTCTCTGAGTGATTCTCCCGCCTCCCTCTTGTGAGGACTTCTCTGGTACCATTGGGCCCACCTGGATAATCTCCCCAAGTCAGGACCCTTTTCAGATGTATGTGGTCTCTCATCACATCTGTGAAGTCCCTCTTGCCATATGAAGTAAAAAATTCTGGGGATAAGGATTGGGTATCTTTGTGGGACCATCATTCACCCTATAGTGCTAAGCTTCTTTAAACCATTCATTTCTCAAGCACCTTACAGAAAAATATGGGTATCCATCTGCTATAACTACTTAGGTTTTCTTCCTGGCACTGTAGGTACTTGGTGGAACTCAGGTGAAGACATCCTTTGGGACAATAGCAGTACTCTCCATCACCCTCACTGACTGCTCACAGAGGACCCTGACACTAACTTCTGAAATGAGCCATTTGTGGAGCCCCTGATGAGGCCTTGGCTGAGCTTAGAATTAAGGGAAATTCAAAGGAGCTTAATTCAAAAATTGTCACGGAGTTGTTTTTTTTGCCAAGAACTGTACCAAATGCTAAGGATATAACCAAGAATGGCTTGGCCCTGCCTTTGAGATGCTCACAATCTTCAGAGGAAGGCAGACAGATTAAAACAATGAAACAGATGAACAATGCATGTGACAAATGGCCCCATGGCTACACAGCTACCAGAAGGTGGAAGCCTCCTTGAAGCCCCCGGGGAGGCTGAGAGGTGTTACACTGACCCAGCGAAAAGAAGAAGCCCTAAAGAGCTCACATACAGAGCAAGCTCTAAGATTAACCCGCGCACTTGACACAGTGAGCTCGTTTATTAAGACTATCATCACATTCATCTTACGGATGAGAAAACTGAGGTGCACAGAAGTTAGGAGAATTGTCCAAGGCCATATAACTGGCAAGGGGTAGAGCTGAGATCCAAATCCAGTCTGACTGGCTTCAGGGGCCATACTTTTTTTTTGGTTATTAAATCATCGCTGTGTACATTAATGCAGTCATGGGGTACAGTGTGCTGGTTTTTTACACAATTTGAAATATTTTCATCCAACTGGTTAACATAACCTTCATGGCATTTTCTTAGTTATCGTGTTAAGACATTTATATTCTACATTTAGTAAGTTTCACATGTACCCTTGTAAGATGCACTGTGGGTGTGGTCCCACCAATCACCCTCTTTCCACCCATCCTCCCCCCTCCTCTCCCTCCCCTTTTCCCATATTCTTGGGCTATAATTGGGTTGTAGCTTTCATATAAAAGCTATAAATTAGTTTCATAGTAGGGCTGAGTACATTAGATACTTTTTCTTCCATTCTTGAGATACTTTGTGGGCAGTGCCTGTGGCTCAAAGGAGTAGAGTACCAGCCCCATATGCCAGAGGTGGCGGGTTCAAACCCACCCTGGCCAAAAACTGCAAAAAAAAAAAAAAAAAAAAAAGTGATTTAACCTGGAAGGAGGTGGAACATATTCTTCTTAGTAAAGCATCA
>NW_003852504.1:5200573-5222649 GCF_000181295.1 Otolemur garnettii | reverse complement strand
GCCTCCCAAGTAGCTGGGACCACAGGTGCCCGCCACAACGCCCGGCTATTTTTTGGTGGCAGCCATCATTGTTGTTTGGGGGCGGGCTGGATTCGAACCCGCCACCTTAGGTGTATGTGGCTGGCGTCTTAGCCACTCCACTTGAGCCACAGGTGCCGAGCCACTTGACTATTTTCATCTGTTTTTCTAGTCTGAGGAACTCTGGACTGCAAACTGCTTTTCTTGTTTCACCTACAGAAAACAAAACAGGAAAGGCAAATGGGAGGAGGAAAAGAAAAACTCACTGACTGTATCCCCAAAAGAAAGCAAAGTGCTTTGGGCACTCTGTGACCACTCCTCCCCCCCTCAGGATGTTAACTAAGAGTCGACTAGATAAATTATCTTGACTGTGTCATGGACCCTCTCACTAAACCCCATCCATATGAATTTCAAACGGGGCTGAGCTAAAGCATCTTTGGCTTTAGCTATGAATAAATGGTTTGCTGAACCAATTAATAGTGTAAACCCAAAGGCCTGGAAGAATTAAAGAGAACACATTTCTCAACTCCCCTCAAGCACTGCAGATGTATATGCTGACATAAAACACAATATGCTGATAAAAAATAAATCATTCTTATTCAGCCGATCCTTCGAGTTCTATGCACTCATTTCGTTGGGCTAAACCTAACTTGGAGCCAGCTTGTGGGGTCTGACTCACCCCACTCTGCTTTAGATCACTTTGTGTATGCATATAATAAGCTTCAAGGCTTTCACCTTCCTTGATGTGTAGTTATTTTATCAACTGTTTTCAAGGGGGTCTTTAAAAGACTTCTTCCTCCCTTATTCGAGCTAAGTGTTTTAAATATATTGCAGCTGAGCCTCAGGAAAGACAGTGGAAGGTTTTGAATGATGGTGACTCCAGGATCTAGACTGGACTTCCCCCAGACAGATACCTACCTGTCTCTGGATTTTTCTGCCCAGTGGTCACCCCCTCCTATGAATCCATGCCCCTCCTCCATGCCTGCTGCCCCCGGTGCAGAGTCTCTCACCGAACACCCCTCCTCACACCCACGCACACTTGGTGCGCACATCTGTCTTTCACTAGACTCTTAACCCCTCCAGGGACCTCTCTGATTTTTTTCCAAAATTTCTGACACTCATTATAATTACACACAAAAAAGAGAAAAAACCATAAAGTCCCAAAGCAACAGATGCTGGCATGGATGTTGAGAAAACAATCGTACACTGTTGGTGGGACTGCAAACCCTAGTTCAACCTCTATGGGAAGTAGTATGGAGATTCCTCAAAGAACTTAAATACACCTAATTTTTTTTTTTTGAGACAGAGTCTCATTTTGTCACCCTCAGTAGAGTGCTGACATGTCACAGCTGACAGCAACCTCAAACTCTTGGGCACAAGCTATTCTCTTGCCTCAGCCTTCCAAGTAGCTGGCACAATGCCCAGCTATTTCACGAGACAGGGTCTCACTCTTACTCAGGCTGGTCTCAAACTCCTGAACTCAGGCAATCCACCCTCCTTGGCCTCCCAAAATGCTAGGATTATAGGCATGAGCCACCTCGCCGAGCCTTAGACCTAACTTTTGAGGCTGAAATACCTTTACTAGGTATTTACCCAATGAAAAAAAAGATATTTTTTGATAAAGACACTTGTACCTGAATATTCATAGCAGCACAATTCACAATTGCAAAGATGTGGTAACAACCCAAGTGTCCATCAATACATGAATGGATTAGTAAATTGTGGTATATGGGGTGGGGCAGAACCTGTGGCTTAAGGAGTAAGGCACCGGCCCCATTTACCAGGGGTGGTGGGTTCAAGCACAGCCCTGGTCAAAACTGCAAAAATAAATAAATAAATAAATAAAATTGTGGTATATGTAGACTGTGGCGTACTATTCAGCCATACAAATGGAGACCTAGTATCTTTTATAACAACTTGGATGGAATTGGAGACCATTCTTCTAAGTAAATTATCACAGTAATAAAAAAAACAAACACCATGAGTACTCACTACTAAATTGGAACTAGTTGATCAAAACTCAGTGAATGGCTCAGCATCCATAGCACAGTGGTTACGGCGCCAGCCACATACACCGAAGTTGGCAGGTTCCAACCCAGCTGGGGCCAGCTAACTAACAATGGCAACTGCAACAAAAACTAGCTGGGCATTGTGCTGGACGCCTGTTGTTCCAGATATTGGGAGGCTGAGGCAAGAGAATTGCTTAAGCCCAACAGTTTGAGGCTGCTGTGAGCTGTGATGCCACAGCACTCTACCAAGGGCAACATAGTGAGACTCTGTCAAAAAAAAAAAACAAAACAAAACTCAGTGAAAGTCAAGAAGGAGAGAGGGGAAGAAGGCAATGGATAAATTCCCACCTAGTGGGTACATTGCACACGTTCTGAGTGAGGGACACACCTGTAACTCTGACTTTAAATATACAAAAGGAAATGAGGTAACCAAAACATATGTATCTCCGTAATATTCTAAAATAAAAGATATTTTCTTTCTTTGCCTCCTCTATTCCAGTTCCCTCCATATAAGTCTTTTTATTTTGTTTTAAATTTTGATTTTGGCTTGGCGCCCGTGGCTCAAGTGGGTAAGGCGCCAGCCACATACACCTAAGGTGGCGGGTTCAAATCCCCAGCCTGGGCCTGCCAAACAACAATGATGGCTGCAACCAAAAAATAGCCGGGCGTTGTGGCGGGCGCCTGTGGTCCCAGCTACTTGGGAGGCTGGGGCAGGAGACTCACTTGAGCCCAGGAGTTGGAGGTTGCTGTGAGCTGTGAATCCACGGCACTCTACCCAGCGGGATAGCTTGAGGCTCTGTCTCAAAAAAAAAACAAAAAACAAAAAACAAGCAAACAAACAAAATTTTGATTTTATATTTAGTTATTTATTTTGAGACAGAGTCTTACTAGGTACCCTTGGTAGAGTGCTATGGCATCATAGCTCACAGCAATCTCAAACTCTTAAGCCCAAGCAATCCTCTTGCCTCAGCCTCCCGAGTAGCTGGGACTACAGGTGATCCCCACAACACCTGGCTGTTTTTTTCTTCTTTTAGTAGAGACAGGGTCTCCCTCTTGCTCAGGCTTCTTCTCAAACTCCTGAGCTCAGACAATCCACCCGCCTCAGCCTCAGAGTGCTAGAATTACAGGTGTGAGCCACCTTGAAGGCCTACAAATACGTGACTTTAAATTTGCCATCTTAACCTGTTTAAGGTTAAGAGTATTGTTAAGTATATTCAATTTGGGTGCGGGGAAGGGAAAAAAAGTATATTCAATTTGTTGGGCAACAGATTTCTAGAACTTTCTTTTCTTTTTCTTTCTTTTTTTTTTTTGGCTGGGGCTGGGTTTGAACCCGCCACCTCCGGCATATGGGGCCAGTGCCCTACCCTTTTGAGCCACAGGCACCACCCCAAGATTTCTAGAACTTTCATATTGCAAAACTGAAACTGGACACCCATTAAACACAAAATCCCTCTTCCCCTTCCACCCAGCGCTTAGCAACCACCTTTCTACTTTCTGTTTTACCGATTTTGACATTTTTATATACCTCTAATAAGTGGAACCATACATTATTTGTCTTTGTGTGACAGCCTTATTTCTCTTAGCAGAATGTCCACCAGGTTCATCCGTGTTTTTGCATATTTTAGAATTCTCTTCTTTTTATGGGTAACTAATGTTCCATTGCATGTATAGATCACACTTTCTTTATTCATGTATCTGTCCATGACCATCTGAATTCTTTCTACTCACCAATTCTTGGCTTTGGTGAATAATGCTGCAGTGAACAGGGCCGTGTAGAGACATCTTTGAGATCCCATTTTGAACTTTTTCAGTTATATACCCAGCAGTGGAATTGCAAGTTCACCTGGTTGCTCTATTCTTGATGTTTCTGAGGAACTTTCACTGTTTTCTCTGTGGCATTTTACATTCCCACAAACAGTATGTAAGACTTCCCTTTTCTCCACGTCCAGGCCGACATTCCTCGTCTTTTGTTATTTTGATAATGGTGACATCTCATTGTGGTTTTGATTTGCATTTCTCTGACGATTAGTGCTGTCGTGCGAGCTTCTTTTCATATTCTTGTTAACTATTTGTGTATGTTCTTTGGAGAAATGTCTATTAAAGTTCTTTGCCCATTTTAAAATTGAATTTTGTTTTTTGCCATTGAGTTGTAAGAGTTTCTTGTATATTTTGGAGATCAACCCCTGGTCAGATATATTGTTTACTCCCATATATGGTTTTCTCCCATTGTTTCCTTTGCTGTATGGAAGGTTTTTAGTTTTGATATGGTTCCAGTTTGCTATTTTTGCTTGTTGCCTGCGGTACAAAAGAAACACAACTGGCTTGGTGCAGTGGCTCATGCCTATAATCCTACTATTTTGGGAGGCTGAGGTGAAAAGATTGCTTTGAGGCCAGGAATTCCAGACCAGCCTGAGCAAGAGCAAGACCCTTTCACTACAAAAAAAAGAAAAATTATCCAGAGGCACGCCTGTAGTCCCAGCTACTTGGGAGGCTGAGGCAGGACGATAGTAAGCCTAGAAGTTTCAGGTTGCAGTGAACAAGGCTGAGGCCACTGCCCTCCAGCCTGAGCGACAGAACAATACCTTGTCTCAAAAAAAAAAAAAAAAAAAAAAGAAGGAAAGAAATATAACTAATTTTTGCATGTTAACTTTTATACTACAATTTTGCTGAAATTATTTAATAGATTTTTTGTGCAATAGTTAGTTTTCCCATATAAGTTCAGTCATCTGCAAACAGAGATAATTTTACTTCTTCTCCAATTTGGATTACTTTTATTTGCTTTCCTTGCCTAATTGCTCTGGATTGAATATCCTTATTACGTTGAATAGAAGTGGCAAGCGTGGGCATCCTTTTCTTGTTCCTGATCTTAGAGGAAAAGCTTTCACTCTTTCACGGTCAGGTATGATGTTGGTTGTGGGCTTTTCATATATGGCCTGTATTTCCTTCTATTCCTAGTTTGTTGAGTATTTTTATTAGGATAGAGTGTTGAATTTTGTCAAATGCTTTTTATGCATCAATTAAGATGATCATGTAGTTTTTGTTCCTAATTTTTTTTTTTGAGACAAACTCTCATTTTGTTGCCCTGGGTAGGGTGCCATGTCATCATAGCTCACAGCAGCCTCAGTCTCTTGGGCTCAAGAGATCCTCTTGCCTCAGTTTCCTGAGTAGCTGAGACTACAGGTGACCGCTATAATGCCCAGTTGGTTTTTCTATTTTTTAGTAGAGGTGGGGTCTCACTCTTGCTCAGGCTGGTCTCTAAGTCCGGAGCTCAAGTAATCCACCTTATAGGCATGAGCAACCTCGCCTGGCTGTTCCTAATTCTATTAATATGGTGTATTACATTGATTGATTTTGGATGTTGAATCATGCTTGCATTCCAGGTATAAATCCAACTTGGATATGGCGTATAATTCTTTTAATGTGCCACCAAATTCTGTTTGCTAGTCTTTCATTGAGTTTTTAAAATCATTATCAGGAACATTGGCTTGTAGTTTTCTTGTGTCTTTGTCTGGTTTTGGTATTAGAGTAATGCTGGCTGGCTTCATAGAATGAATTTTGATGTGTTTCTGTCTCTTTATCCAGATCCTTTTGATGCATTTATAGAGACATATGTATATACACAGATCTATAATTTGGTTTATAGTGTTTTTATTAAAGCCTAAGTGGTATCAGTCCAAGCAGATTTTTCTGCTTTTATCATGTAATAGTCTAACTTAGTGCTTTCCATGGTGGTACATATTGAGGCCTCCCATTCTTTTAGGCAACTTTAAAATATTCAATCAATATTTCTTGTCTTCTCTATCCCAGGCACTGTGTTAACTTCTAGATTTCAGAAGAGAAAACATAGGTTCTGGGATATAGCCATGAACAAGACAGGTAGGACCTCTGTCCTCGGGAAGCTTACATTCTAGTTGGAGGAGAGAGACAATAACTTAATCATAAGATAATTTGTGATTGTGGTAAATGCTCTGAAGGGAATAAATAGGTCACTTGATAGCAGCATATAGAGGTTGATGGGTTCTTTAGGAGGTCAGGGATGGCCCCTTTGAAGTGGTGGCATCATTCCAGCTGAGTCTTCAAGGACCCACCATGTGACATGTAAATGTTTGTTGAGGAATTCAATCCCATTTATAATAGCTACCAAAAAAAAATAACCTAGGAATATATTTAACCAAGGTGGTGAAAGATTGCTGCAAGGAAAACTATAAAACACGTATGAAGAGAATTGTAGATGACACAAACAAATGAAAAAACATCCAATGGTCATGGATGAGAAGAATTAATATTATTAAAATGGACCATACTACCCAAAGAAATCTACAAATTCATCGTAATCCCTATCAAGATACTAAAAATGTTTTTTCACAAAATTAGAAAAAATTTCCTAAAATTCATATGGAACCAAAACAAAGCTCAAATTACCAAAGCTGACCTCAAATTATACTACAAGGTTGTAGAAACCAAAACAAATATAACTGGTATTTAAAAAAAAAAAAAAAGACATGTAATTCCAGGCGCGGTGGCTCACACCTGTAATCCTAGCACTCTAGGAGGCCAATGCAGGTGGATAGCCTGAGCTCAGGAGTTTGGGAGCAGCCTGAGCAAAAGCAAGACCCTGTCTCTTCTAAAAATATAAAAAGTAGCCAGTTGTGGCAGGCAGCTTTGGTCCCAGCTGCTCCAGAGGATGAGGCAGGGGATTGCTTGAGCCTAAGAGTTTTATGTGAACTATGATACCATGGCACTCTACTGAGAGCACAGAGTGAGACTCTATCTCACAAAAGACATACAATAGAGAACCCAGAAATAAAGCCACAAATTTACATCCAGTTCATCTGTGACAAAGTCGAAAAAGACTTACATCAGGGCAATCACACCCTCTTCAATAAATGGTGCTGGGAAAATTGGATTACCATATGTAGAATAATGAAACTAGACCCATATATCTCACCATATACTAAAATCAACTGAAGATAGAATAAAGACTTAAATGTAAAACCTGAAACTGTAAAAATACTAGAAGAAAATCTAGGGAAAACTTCTGGGCATTGGTCTAGGCAAACAATTCATGACTAAAAACCTCAAAGGCAAATAAATAAATAAATAAATAAATAAAATAAAAAACCTCAAAAGCATAGACAAATGGGACTAGATCAAACTAAAAGGCTTCTGGATAACAAAAGAAATCATCGGGAGCCGAGAGACAACCTGCAGAATGGGAGAAAATATTCACAAATATGCACTCACCGGGGGACTAATATCCAGAACTTACAAGGAGCTAAACTCAACAAAAAAACCAAAATAATCCCTCCTACAAAATGGCTAAGGAACATGAATAGACATTTTTAAAAAGAAGACATACAAATGGCCAACGGTCATTTAAAAAAATACTTAGCATCACTAATCATCTGAGTAATGCAGATCAAAACCACAATGAGATATTATCTTACACCAGTTAGAATGGCTATTATTAGACAAAACAATAACTGATGGTGAGGATGTAAATCAAAGGGAATGCTTATACATTGATAGTGGAAATGTATACTAAATTAGTACGACCTCTGTAGAAAACATTATAGAGATTTCTCAAAGTTACTAAAAGTAGATCTAGGCTCAGCATCTGTGGCTTAAGCAGCTAAGATGCCAGCCACATACAACTGAGCTGGTGGGTTTGAATCCAGCCTGGGCCCATCAAACAACAATGATGGCTGCAACCAAAAAATACCCGGGTGTTGTGGCGGGTGCCTGTAGTCCTAGCTACTTGGGAGGCTGAGGCAGGAGAATCACTTGAGCCCAGAAGTTGGAGGTTGCTATGAGCTGTGATACCACAGCACTCTACCCAGGGCGACAGCTTGAGGCTCTGTCTCAAAAAAAAAAAAAAAAACCTAAAAAACCCATGTAGATCTACTATTCAGTCCAGCAAACCCACTACTGGGTATCTACCCTAAGGAAAAGATGTCATTATATCAAAAAAACCCTACATTTGGGTGGTGCCTGTGGTTCAGTGACCCATCCCCAGCCAAACTGCAACAAAAAATAGTGGGGCATTGTGGCAGGCACCTATAGTCCCAGCTACTCAGGAGGCTGAGGCAAGAGAATCACCTAAGCCCAAGAGCTGGAAGTTGCTGTGAGCTGTGATGCCACAGCACTCTACTGAGGGCAACAAAGTGAGACTCTGTCTCTAAAAAAAAAAAAAAAGATACCTACGTTTGAATGTTTATCATAGCATATTCACAACAGCTAAGATTTGAAATCAACCTAAGTGTTCATCAATGGATGATTGCATAACAAAAATACATACACAATGGGACACTATTTACTCCTCCCCACAAAATAAAGGCATGTCTTTTTCAACAACAGGTATAAGACTGGAAACCATTAAGCGAACCACCTTAGACATGGAAAGAGAAATATTGCATGTTTTCATACATGAGAGGCCAGTGATATGTACACATGGACATGGAGTGTGGAATGATAGACACTGGAGACTCAGAAGAGTGGCAGGATATAGGGGCAATGATGAGAAATTTCTTTCTTTTTTTTTTTTTTTGGAGACAGAGACTTACTTTGTTGCCCTGGGTAGAGTGCTGTAGCATCATAGCTCACAGCAACCTCAAACTCTCTGGCTCAAGTGATTCTCTTGCCTTAGCCTCCCAAGTGGCTGGGACTATAGGCTCCAGCCACAATGCCTGGCTATTTTTAGAGACAGGGTCTCACTCTGGCTCAGGCTGGTCTTGAACTTGTGAGCTCAGGCAGTCAACCTGCCTTGGCTTCCCAGACTGCTAGGATTATAGGCATGAGCCAGCACACCCTGCAAGAAATTTCTTTATATATATATGTATGTATATATATATATATATATATTTTTTTTTTTTTTGTCAGGGCTGGATATGAACCCGCCACCCTTAGCATATGGGGCCGGTGCCCTACTCCTTGAGCCACAGGTGCCACCCCAAGAATTTTCTTAATGGATACAGTATACATTATTTGGGTGATAGATACCCTAAAAGTCCTGACTTCACCAATATGCAATCTATTCATGTAAAAAAATGACCCTGGTAACTCATACATTTATACAAAGAAACAATAAATAAATGTTTGTTGAATGCATGAGTGAAAGAGTAAAGCCAATATTGACAGAATGAGTAAATACAAGCAAGTTACTTGTCGCACGAACACATGTTTATGATTAGCCTATAGAGCTCTGTATGTCTATAGCTGTTTATAGAGGGTTAACTACCCTCCAACTATTGGTCATGAGAGAGGTAAGATCAGATGTCTTTTTTTATTTTTTGAGACAGAATCTCACTTTGTCGCCCTTGGTAGAGTGCTGTGGTGTCATAGCTCACAGCAACCTCCAATTCTTGGGTTCTAGCAATTCTCTTGCCTCAGCCTTCTGAGTAGTTGGGACTACAGGCACCTGCCACGACAATTGGCTATTTTTAGAGACGAGGTCTGGCTCAGATTCAGGCCGCTCTCAAACCTATGAGCTCAGGCAATCCACCTGCCTCAGCCTCCCAGAGTGCCGGGATTACAGGTGTGAGCCACCTCGCCTGGCCCAAGACCAGATATCTTGAGGTAGATGCTGCTCTACCTCAAGAAGCCGACTTGAGTCAACTTCAAAGACCAATATTTTGTTGTTGGGTAACTTGAAGCTTTTTTTTTTAGAGATGGAGTCTCATTTTGTCACCCTCGGTAGGGTGCTATGGCATTACAGCTCACAGCAACCTCCAATTCCTGGGCTTAGGCGATTCTCTTGCCTCAGCCTCCCGAGTAGCTGGGACTACAGGCGCCTGCCACAACACCCAGCTATTTTTTTGTTGCAGTTTGGCCAAGGCCGGATTCGAACCCACTACCTTCAGTATGTGGGGCTAGCACCCTACTCACTGAGCCACAGGTGCTGCCCGTAACTTGTAGCTTTGAAGCTCATAGGCAGAAGCCCTTCTAAAGAGTTTGAACAGGCTCGGCGCCTGTGGCTCAAGTGGCTAAGGTGCCAGCCATGTACACCCAAGGTGGCGGGTTTGAATCCAGCCCGGGCCCGCCAGACAACAATGATGGCTGCAACCACCAAAAAAAAAAAAAATAGCCAGGCGTTGTGGCGGGTGCCTGTAGTCCCAGCTACTTGGGAGGCGGAGGCAGGAGACTCGCTTGAGCCCAGGAGTTGGAGGTTGCTGTGAGCTGTGATGCTTCGGCACTCTACCCAGGAGGACAGCTTGAGGCTCTGTATCAAAAATAAATAAATAAATAAATAAAAGAGTTTGAACAATAAGGTACTGAGCTTAACGTACCTCATTGTTCCAAGCCTCACCTGCTCCTCACCGCCTGGTATAGGCGATTATAAGTTGTACCTGCAGGGAAGGCTGAACCGAGAAGGACAGGTGAGTTGAAGGGTATAGGAAAAAGTGAAGAGGAGCTGGGGTAGCATCAGAACTTCTCAGAACAGGGCCACCTGCTACTGGAGACCATAGTTTGAGCTCCCACTCTCTATTTTAGGTTGAAAAGGGTAACAAAGCCCCTATTAAGGCTCTCTCTCCTCCCTAACTGGGTGGGAGACAGATAGGAGCAGCACGGTCAGGAAGGTGGGAGAGCTGGGGAGACCAGTGGAGACAAAGCTGACATCAGAGTCATTGTCATTACTATCACTGTTGCCTTTTTGGCAGGAAACACAGGATGGCTGTGGGATTTGGGTGGCCAGCCTGGGGAATATTTTGTGGCTTTACCCCCACAATGGTGACAGCAGCAGCCTTTAACCGGAGATGAAACTTCTCACCTGTTAAGGTTTTTTTTTTTTTTTTTTTTTTTTTTTGCAGTGTGTGGTCGGGGCTGGGTTTGAACCCGCCACCTCCAGCATATGGGGCTGGTGCCCTACTTCTTTGAGCCACGGGTGCCGCCCCCAAGGTCTTTTTGTTTGTTTGTTTGCAATGTTTGGCCCGGGGCGGATTTGAACCCCCTACCTCCGGTATATGGGGCGGAGCCCTACTCCTTTGAGCCACAGGGGCTGCCCATTTGTCAAGGTCTTATGTAAATCACAGTGCCCGTGGGAATTTGGTAGGGAATCCATGAGTCACTAACATGACAGGGAGTTCTGATCTTTTCTCTTTGATCCTAAGTAGAGGTTACACGCCTATGGATGTGTGTGTGTGTGTGTGTGTGTGTATACATTGTGTGATTGTGGCCTTAAACATACCCTTAATCAGGCCTGGGTTCAAACCACTTAACCTTGAGTATAGTGCCATTAAATAACTTGGATTGGGAGTTGGGAGTCTTGGGTCTCAGCCTGTGACATCTCGCCTGCCTCCCCACCTCTCTGGGCAGCAGTTTTCTCCATAAAATGATGAGGCTGGACTAGATGATCTCAACGTCCCCTTTCAGTGTGAACATCAATGATTATATGACTTTTGGAAACGTAGATCTTCCTCTGGAATCTATGGCGATTTTGTGCAAACCACAGAGGTCACTTGAACTTAAGTCTCTTGAGTGTCAGAAAGGAAACATAGTCTGTCATTTATAAGATTCCGTAGATTCAGAAGTAGTTGAGTTTGTCAAATGTACAATGAAGAAGGCAATTCAAAACCGGAGATTAAATATTAAGGAACACGAAGCAAAGATAAAGCCTCAGTGTTTTATTCCCAACTTGCAAAGTGCAGCTTTTGGGCTTTCACTCCATTTCTTCCTGCTCTGCTGATGGGACTGAATGGGGCTGCTGAACAAGGGCCACAGGGCTGGGCACTATGCAACGGCTCTTTCTCACCCTTTAGTTTTGCCAGCACAGGCAGGAGGACCCTTGAAGCCACGTGCCTCCCATCCGGTTTCCTTTACGCAGAGCTTCAGAGGAGCAGCCTTGATCCTGGGCAAAATCCCACAGAATAAGTTAGGGACTCTGATTCAAAGTTCACAATATTTCAAGTTTTTCCATTTTGGAATCACTTCCTCCCAAAGGTGTGAAAGATCTTCCCGCAATAAAATTTCCCACGGATGTTGTGCTGTAATGAGGGATGGAGGACTGTGTGCAGTGGCACATGCCTGTAATCCCAGCACTCTGGGAGGCCAAGGCGGGTGGATCGCCTAAGCTCATGAGTTTGAGACCAGCCTGAGCTAGAGCGAGACCTCATCTCTAAAAATAGCTGGGCATTGTGGTGGGCGCCTGTAGTCCCAGCTACTCAGGAGGCTGAGAAAAAAGGATCACGTGAGCCAAAGAATTAGAGGTTGCTGTAAGCTATGATGTCATGGCACCCTAACAAGGGCGACAAAGTGAGACTCTGTCTCAAAAAAAAAAAAAAAGAGAGAGAGAGATGGCTACAAAGGAAATCTATTTTTCTTCTCTCCAGATGAATCTAAGGTAACATTAGATGGATAATTTTGTCAACATAATGGAACAGAGAAACCAGCGGGATCTATAACCCCCTCCTTAGCCACTGAAGAACAGGGATTAGAAGTTTGGAAAACAGGTTTTTTTTTTTTTAGAGGTTTTTAATCACAGTGATTAAAAACAAAACAAAACAAAACATGGCTGAGTGCGGTGGCTCATGCCTGTAATCTTAGCACTCTGGGAGGCTGAAGCAGGTAGATCACCTGAGCTCAGGAGTTGAAGACCAGCCTGAGCAAAAGTGAGACCCCATTGCTCCACTAAGAATAGAAAAAAACAAAACAAAACAATGAACTGGGTGTTGTGGCAGGCGCCTGTAGTTCCAGCCACCTAGGAGGCTGAGGCAAGGGGAATCGCTTGAGCCCGAGAGTTTGAGGTTGCTGGGAGCTGGGAGGCTGAGGCAAGAGAATCGCTTAAGTCTAAGAGTTTGAGGTTGCTGTGAACTAAGATACCATGGCACTCTACTAAAGGCACAGAGTGACACTGTGTCTCAAAAAAAAAAAAAAAAAAAGAAAAGGAACAGCAGTTTGTAATGTTCTGTTCTTTATTTTAATGGCACTTAGTCCAAAGCAGGCAGTTAGTGGCTGGGAGTCACAGGCCAGGGAGCTTACACCGTGAAATTGTGGAGGGGCTGCGGACCTGCAAGACTTGCTCCTGCCAAAGTGAGAGGCTCAGACTCCCCAGAAGACACTGTAACACAGAAGATTGGACCCTGCTAAAGCCACCTCCACTCATCACAGCGAGCTCTCTTTAGTGGAGGTCCTCTTGTCTGGAGCATGGTGGCCACTGGAAAGGGGCAGCCACGGGGAGGGAAGTAGGTCGTCCAAAAGGAAGCTGCTGTGAGCACCAGGGACCCTGGCACACCTGATCACAGAACAATAAGGGGATGGCTGCTAAAAAGTCCCTGGATCAGACAGTGCTTGTGCAGCTGCCCGATGAAAGAAAGAAAGAAAAGAGAGATGCATAGATGTAAAGCGGTGGCGTGTTCATGGAATGATAGAGCAGGAGGAAGGGCAAGAAAGAGATTCACAGGGAGAGAAAGAGCATTTGAGATAGAAGATGGTGGTGCCACAACTCAAAGAAATGAGCCTATTAAAAGTACGAACATACTCATCTTTTTCCTGAGATTGTGCTGCAAGAGACTAGATCGGGGCTGTGGCTTGAAGGCCTGGGAAGCCTGCCACATACCTGCCTCCTTCCCTATCTTGCTCGGGCCTGCCCCGCTGAGGCTTTGTTTGGAGGTTTCTCTCAGCCCTGACCTCCATCTGGTACCCTACCTCTAGTACCCTACCCTTCCTCTCCAAACCTGGTTCCCTCCCCTCTTCTCCTCTTTTTTCTTTGTTGTTTCTCTCCACTTTGCCAGCACCGCCTCCCCTCCAGCTGGTCTGAGGTCCCTCATTTCTAATGCCTCTAGTAAAACTGAGAATTAGGGAGGGCCTGAGGGCTCCACGTTCAGTTGACAGAGTTCCAGTTAAAGACCTGGAGTATGTTGTGTGCTCTGTGGGAATGTTGGCCTTTCCCTGCAGAACTGACAGGCCATCCAGAGCCTGTGGAGTTTGTCAGATGTTTCTCCCACCTCCCGGATTATAATAACCTCTGGGCCTTCTCAGGGAGACACTTCTCACAACTGGCTCCTTGTCTCACTACACATGGGTTTCAATAAGGTCACGCTGATGGTATTTTGTCTATTGCAGTCAGATTTGTAGATTGCCCAGATCAGCATACATGCAAACAACCAAAAAAAAATTAAGATCCACTTTATGTTTACTCGGCCAAAACGCATGTGCTTTATAGACTCCAGATGTGTAGATCAAAGTTGCCAGCTCTTCATGCCTCCAGCCGATTTTCCCAACCCCAACCCTATCAGCAACCTGTGGCCCTTCAGGCCCTGCAGGAAGTGACAGCAGTAAATAGGTAAGTTTGCCAAAGGGTGACAGAAGCAAGATTCTGCCTAATGAGACCTCACCCCTAATGGGATGGTGAGCCTATTTTCCAAGCACCCCCCCCCAAAAAAAAAGCCTCAGGAGCCATGATGTGACCAGGCCAAGGGTACATACATGAACGATGAGGGAAAGTATTTGAAATTGGAACTGTTGCACAAAATAGGGGGCATGTCTTTGCTAGAATTATGACAACTACTTTGTGTAAACCCAGGGAAGGGCCACTGTGGGATTCCCAGGGTCCCTTGGGAAACCTGGATTTCTTTCCTACAGCTCTGGTCCTCCCCGCCCCACTCACCACTAGACCCCATCCAGTCCTCACTCTGCTTTTGGTAGCATTTAGCAGGCCTCGGTAATTACTGAAGGCAAATGGTAGCAGACAGATTTTGGAAAAGAACAAGGATTTGTTGTGGCTACCATCATGGGCATACTTTGTTAGGGTTTGTTGGTTTGGGAGGCAGATAGGAAGGAGGAGGAGGAATTCAGTCTTCCTCGGACTGTCCCTGCCTCTGCTTCTTGGTGCTTGCTGCAGCCACACAGAGGTAATTGGAGATTCCGAATAGTTCTCAGGCCCCTCCTGGCTTCTCTGCCATGTACTTTAGGTACTTTCAAAGAACAAATAAACAGCAAAGTTGACATTCCAGGGAGGCTCTTACGAAACACT
This sequence comes from Otolemur garnettii, assembly GCF_000181295.1. Lineage (NCBI taxonomy): Eukaryota > Metazoa > Chordata > Mammalia > Primates > Galagidae > Otolemur > Otolemur garnettii. The sequence goes on along the minus strand of NW_003852504.1, from coordinate 5,207,655 downwards.
GCATTGTAGAGGAGGGTTTGGGGATACAACAATGGTTTGGGATAGTCACTAAAGGCCTGGAAATTTCCCTCCATGATGACAATTCTAGACATCTTTAATGCCAGCATGTTCTATAAAAGAAAATCGCCAATGTTTTCTTCAGAAAGGAGAATTTAGTCTCATGTGTTAGCATTTGTGGCACGTTGAAGATCAGCACAAACTTCTCATGCAATTGAGATGTCCCGGGCAGCACGTCTGAGTTACTGCGTGAATGTGAAGTCCTTCACAGGAGGGGGCAACTTCCTAAGAATCCGATATTTCTTCAGAGAAACACTAGGTGGCATGGAGAACTTAATAAATAGAAAACATTAATATCACGAATTAGAACAGAGAGGATGACCCTCTCCTCTCATTTGCAGCAACTGTAAAAGCTCCCCGTCAAAGTTCAACCGAACACACCGGCAGGATGGCTAATGTCGCTTATGGAGGCATATGCAAAGGGAACCGGCCTGGAGGAATTAGTTCTCAAAAGCTCTCCTTATAATCTTTTCTGGAGTATCATGTTATAAACATGATGATAAATTCCGAAACATAATTGTTACCATGACCAGATTCCTAAATAGAAAACAGTGGATTTCTGTCAGTGTGGACGTGTTTTCAGCCGAGAAAGCCTGACGGACTCTTCCTCCTCCCTCTTTTCCTTTTATGAAATCAGCCAAGGTGGGGACGGGTGGCAGGGGCAAAGCAGATGCTGATCACTCTCCCCCAAACATCCATTTGGATTAAAAGGAAGGATCTTCCCTGCCATTTTGACATTTTCCGCTTTGCTGGGTTCAGGGCTGAAAAGGTGAATGACTGTCTTTCCCATATGCCAAGTATGAAAACCCAGGGATCTGGTGTCCTAACCAGTGTTCAATGACTAGATCACATCTGACAATACCGTGTCCTCTCCTTTGCTTAAGAAATCCTGTCGGGAGAATCAAAGCCCTAGCACACAAGTTCATTTTCAGCCCACCAGCTACTGATTATCAGAGCAAGGCCTCTGTAAGGGTCCCTTCTAGCCTTTTGGTAGTTGAAAGACCTAAAACACACAAAGTTCCCAGCCCTGTAGCAATAGCATGGCCCTGCCCTGGCCAGATGGGCAACAGGCTATTAAAGGCAGACAGAAATGCTATTGCCACTTAGAGCAATGGGACACAGTGCCTTCCAGGTGTCATTTCTAGGATTAAGAGTCAGACAGAATAGTGAGCGCTGTGAAAGCAATGCTGTCTTGGCATAGCTGAAACTTATGTTGTAACAGCTCAGAATCTTAAGCCTGGTTCATGTACTTTAAGGAAGTCACCAAGACCTTCGGGTTCAATCACCATGAAGACAGTGATGGGTAGTGTCAGGCAATACGAGTTTGTTGCTCAGCCCTTCCCTTTAGTGGCAGGGTGACCATTCTGACTCTTTCTGAGCCTCCCAAGTCTCCATTTGCGAAATGAGAATTATAACAGCCACCCAAGTTTCTCAGGGTTGTGTACGGATCATGGCAAAACTCCGCCCTTTTTCCATTGAAAGTTTGCCGAAAGGTCAACTCACAATTAAGGCAGATTAATAAGAGAAATGTTTATTTCCAAATATCACGCACATGGAGGGAATTAAAAGAGTGATTACCCAACGTTTCAATGACTATCAGAGAGACCTTTACAGATGCCTCTTTGGAGGGGGGGCCGGAGAACGCGGCGTAGAGGTGAAGCAGGAGGTTGCTAAGCAGGCTGAATAGATGGGGAAACAGATTAACTTGTAAATTAACCTGAAAGACAGGTATTGTGTTTTAAACGATTTGGGCCCAGTTTGCTAGCATTCAGGGGGAGGAATGAAAGTCAATTGCCCCCTCTGTTCCCCAGGATCCGGTCTCTCTGGGTATTATGCAGATAATGGTAAAGCCCTTCCAAAGATTTCAGATTGTGAATGGCTTTTAATTCAAAATATGCTTTATGTCAAAGTTGTCATATTTGGGGGTAAAATTTCCTTAGCTCCTTCAGTTGTATGGGGGAGCAAACTAAGTGGGAAAGCGATTTGTAGGCCCAGGCACACCACAGTATCTGTATTCCAAGCAAGAGAGGGAAAACCCAGACTCTACTTCTCTCATTTCCTGACTTTCAGCAAAATTGGCAGGAACGATACAGTCCATTTACACAGACTGATCCCAGCAGTGTGTGCCTAAATGGCCACACTCTTACCCCATAGTTTGAAAGTGTCTCCTCATCTAATTTTTTGTGGATTTGTTTTTGATCCCTGCCTCTTTTCTGGGATTCCTGACTTGTGATCCCTGACTCTTTCCAGTTTCTTTCCCCCTCCCATCTTGAAAAGCCACTGAGTATCACTAGGATTTTGGGAAATCGTTCTTGTGGTGCCCCCCATGGCTTCATAAAAGGAAATTCTGCACACAAGGTCTCTGTTCAACAGATTTGTAGTACTCTACTTTTTGTGAAAGTAATCGTGTTAATTTCCATAGAACAAAATTTAAAACATACGCACGTGCGCTGAGGGAGCTAAGAAAATTTCACCCCAAGACATGATTCCTTGGTATAAAGATTATTTCTTTTATTTTATTATTTATTTTTGTTTAGAGACAGTCTCATTTTGTCGCCCTCGGTAGGGTGCTTTGACGTCACAGCTCACAGCCCCCTCCAGCTCTTGGGCTTAGGCGATTCTAAATTATTCTGAATTAAAGGCTATTCATAATCAGGAAACTCTGAACAAAGACTTTCCTCTAGCTACCTAAAATCTTAAAGGGCTGCTAAACTCCTTAACACATGCTAATAGACCTGGCCCTAAAGTCATTTGAAGCACAATACCTATCCCTCGGGTTAATTTGCTAGTCAATCTGTTTCTCTCCATCTACCCGCCCCCCTTCGCCACCACTTGCCCCAGGTAGACTTTCCACTTTCTCTCCCCCTCCCATCTTGAAAAGCCACTATCACTAGGATTTTCCCCATGTGCATGGTATCTAGAAATAAATCTTTCTCTTATTAATCTACCATAACTGTGAGTTAATCTTTTCAACAAACCAACCTAGAGGGGAAAGACAGGTTTCCCTGGAACCCCAGCAGTGCGTGCGCGCGCACACACACACACACACACACACACACACACTTCAGCAGAATTTAACAGGCATTTAAAACTGAGAACATATTTTCTTTCTTGAGGTTTTTCCTTAGGACACTATATTAAAAATGATTATAACCTGGTTACTTTTTCCCGACACTTTGGTCATTTCTGTGTCTTTCATGTTCCCTCTTGCCCTGAAAATGAAGAGTCCACATATACAATTTCAGCAAGGATGACATTCATGTCATTAGTGTCATTCCTCAGAAGTGATGGGCTTGTTTAAAAATTCCTCAGGAGAATCCTTTTCTATAGGACAGACCATGCCCTAAAAGGTCAGTTTTACAAATGTGGATTTTCTTTTTTTCTGAAGGAGAAACTCCTTCCCTCCCTGTCCCCAGCATTTTATTCTAATTGTTTTTTTTCTTTTTGAGACAGGGTCTTACTCTGTCACCCAGGCTAGAGTACAGTGGCCCAATCATAGTTCACCATAACCTCAAACTCCTGGACTCAAGGGCTCCTCCTGCCTCAGCCTCCCAAGTATCTGGGACTATAGTATGTGCCACCATGTCTGGCTTATTTTTCCATTTTTTTGTAGAGATCGAGTGTCACTTTGTTGTACTGGTTGGTCCCAAACTTCTGGCTTCATGTGATTCTCCTGTCCCTGCCTCCCAGAGTGCTGGGAGTACAGGCATGAGACACCATACCTGGCCTTTCATGAAAACTTTTTTTTTTGGAGACAGAGTCTCACTCAGTTACCCTGGGTGGAGTTCCTTGGTGTCATCATAGCTCACAGCAACCTCAAACTCTTGGGCTCAAATGATTCTCTTGTCTCAGCCTCCGGAGTAGCTTGGACTACAGGCTCCTGCCACCACACCTGGCTAGTTTTTCTATTTTTAGTAGAGAAGGGGGTCTCGATTTGCTCAGGCTGGTCTCAAACTCCTGAATGCAAGAAATCTGCCCACCTCAGCCTCCCAGAGTGCTGAAATTACAGGTGTGAGTCACCGCTCCTGGCCCCTTTTATGAAAACTTTTAAACATACAATAAACTTGAACATCCATGTACCTATCACCTAGATTTTTGCCACCGATGTTTGCCTATACTTGTTTTATCACATTTCTATGGGGACAGTCATCCCTGTATCATCCGCTACTCTATCTTATATTCAGAACAAATGTGGATTTGGGCCTATGGCATTTGCTCAAAATGATATCCATCTATTAGGGACTCCTGCAAAGCTTTCATTCTTTTCCTGCTTATTTAAAAAAAAAAAACAGGCTCGGCACCTGTGGCTCAAGGGGCTAAGGCGCCAGCCACATACACCTAAGGTGGCGGGTTCGAATCCCCAGCCCGGACTCGCCAAACAACAATGACGGCTGCAACCAAAAAATGGCCAGGCGTTGTGGCGGGCGCCTGTGGTCCCAGCTACTTGGGAGGCGGAGGCAGGAGACTGGCTTGAGCCCAGGAGTTGGAGGTTGCTGTGAGCTGTGATGCCATGGCACTCTACCCAGGGGGAAAACTTGAGGCTCTGTCTCAAAAAAAAAAAAAACTATGCTTACCTAGAGACATCATTTCCCCTGGTGAACTTGTGCTTCCTCAGTCAAAGTATGAAGAGTTGCTCTGCTGGGCGCCTGTAGCTCAATTAGAGAACCAGCTCTGAGCACTGGGACGCATGGGTTCCAAACTGACCCAGGCCTGAGAAACGAGGGGAAAAAAAAAGAGTTGTTCTGCTGATGGACTACCAGCCATGGCTCACTGATCTCAAGGCCAAACCGCCCCAGTCCTGTGCAGTGCCTGTGGCTCAGGCTACATGAAATGAGTTCTGCGGCCCTGGGGCCTTCAATTACCACGAATGACTGGGTGCCATCACATGCACAATGTCCCTCCCTCTCCTGCTTCCCCACTTTCCTTGAAGTCAAACTAATCTTCACTGGCACTATCATTTCTCTAGGTTAGCCATCCAAAGCTTCATAGCAAAATTCCGGCTCTTAGTATTCTCACTGGCCTGTAATGACAGCTGACAACCTATCTTGGGTCTTGTGGTGACCTTCTTCTTCTTTTTTTGTATATATATATATATATATATTTTTGGACAGAGTCTCACTATATAGCCCTTGGTAGAGTGCTATGGCATCACAGCTCACAGCAACCTGAAACTCTTGGGCTTAAGCAATCCTCTTGCCTCAGCTTCCCAAGTAGCTGGGACTCCAGGCGCCCGCCACAACACCTGGCTATTTTTTGTTGCAGTTGTCATTGTTGCTGAGCTGGCCCGGGCCGGGTTTGAACTTGCCAGCCTTGGTGTATGTGGCCGGTGCCCTACCCACTGAGCTACGGGCACTGCCTCCTTTTTTGTACTTGGCCCCTGCTTCCTGGCGGCCCTTCATCTTACCCACAGAGAATGGATAGTGTCCCCTCTGACTGTCTGCCCAGAGTTGCCCTTCTCCAAAGCCCTGTAACTCTAAAAATACTCTTCAGTCAAAATTTTCATTCTCCCATTGTAATAGACATACGGAGGACATGACAGGATTAACTGAAGACATTTATACTAGGGTGTAAGTGGCTGAGAGACCCATAGCCTCCCAGAAATTGATCTGATTTTAAAAGAAAGAGGTGTTTCTTACAGCAAATCGACGTTAAAATGATAGATACGTAGAATATGATCATGGGGCACATTCTAGTGACCCTTATCTACTTCCAAACCTCTGTGCCCTCCGTTCCCTTCATCCCCGGGTCCACAGAACAGGAATTTGCTATGTGAGACTCTCTTGTCACAGAAGTTGCCAGCCCCAGCTGTCGGCCTGCAGCGTAAAATGGCATGCTTCTGCCTTTAATTCGAGCTTGCTTCCTGTGCCGCTTCCTTGAGTAAATAACATCTTAAAGTATCTAAGGTAGTTTCAGGAAAGTTTAGGAGTTTTCTAAACATGGGACAGATGCACAGAACATCTGGGTGGTAGGCGTTTAGCAATGCTTCAAGGGTCCCATTGTCACTCACAGCTGGGCCCCAGCTGCCAGGGCAGTCGTTTGGAAGCTCCAAACGTAAAAAGCCTCTTCTTTTATTGGTTTAGGTAAAATGAGGTTTTGGAGTAGCAGATCGCCCTGTTATGCCTAAACTTGCCACCCACACTTCCAAATTTTCATGGAGTACCAAATGCTTATTTTTTAATATTATTTTGATATTAGAAAATTTATTTTTGTTTCATTGGCAACATAACCGTAACAAGACTCAAGTAATCACAATAATCTTTTATGCTCGCTATAAGATTTCCAAAGTACTTTTATATTATGTTGTCTTATTTGGACACGGATGACCCAGCTTGTAGAGGAAGAGAGGTAGAAGAAAAACCGAAATGGCTTGCTGAGTTAGGGTCTAATCGCTAATAAGAGTCAGAACTCAGTTTCAGATCTTCTAACTCCTAGATTATAGAATCACACTTAATTGAGTTGATAAGCAAAGCTAACTTCTGAGACTATTGCTTTATATGAAATAGATGTGAGTGGGGGCAGTTGGTGTGCAATCTTAAGGTTGAGCTTTAGATAGTGGCACTTCCATTCTGCCTGAGCTTAATAATTATTCAAACTCGGTAAATGGCTCTGTATCTAAGAATGATTAGAATAGAAAGAGAGTGTGTTGAGCTCTAGGGCTGTCGTGTTATATAAGATTTGGGGGGAATCTTTGTGCTGTCCATTCCTACAAAACAGGATTACTCATACTTCAGCAGATGACTCACCACCGCACATCTGAAGACAGCAAGGATTAATAGCAGTCCAAGCCACTTGGCCAAAGTCACCCTCAACTTGGGTCACTCTGTGAATCTCTCAAACAAATCCCTCCACCCCTCTTAGCAGTTCCAAGAGTTCACATTCTTGCTATCTTCCCCTCTATGGATAAGTGCCAATTCTGATCAACAACAGAAGTTGGACGCTAGAAGCAAACTAGGGAATTGCCAATTCCAAAGTCTTCTTTGAAAACTGTGTTGCGGCTCGGTGCCTATAGCTCAACCGGCTAAGGC
>NW_003852504.1:5199102-5200366 GCF_000181295.1 Otolemur garnettii | reverse complement strand
TTAAATGATGTTGATCAAAAAAAAAAAAAAAAAAAAAAAGAAAACTGTGTTGCACCCTGCCTTCCCGAGAGCCTCGCACCTGCATCCAAGCCAAACATTGCAGACAAAGTCTAAAGCAACACCGTGGTTGCCTTGGTTTCAAAAGAGAACTTTCAAACCAAACACAATCTCTTATTGATGACCTTTGAACTATTAGCCACTGTTGAATAGTTGAAGAGGAATAAATACAAGTATTCTTGCTTATTTTCAGGCTGGATCTTCTCATCAAAATCACTGGTGGAAAGTTAAGAAAAAAAAAAGGCAGCTAAAGCAGTTTTTTCGGGGTCATCTAGACCAAAATGTACTGAAACAATCTGTACTTGCACCCAGAATTCAGAAACTACTTTGTATCTAAAGATGCAGCCTAATTTTAGAATATGTATGGCTCAGCAAATAGGATGTTCAAAGGAAAGTTACTTTGGGGGGTTGGATCTGATATAATTTTTTTTTTGCAGTTTTTTGGCTGGAGTCGGGTTTGAACCCACCACCTCCGGTATATGGGGCTGGTGCCCTACTCCTTTGAGCCACAGGCACCGCCCAAAGCTTAATTTTCTTTTCATCAAAAATGTCTCCACCTCATTTGGACAGAAACGGAAAATGGCGTTTCTAACTTTAAGTCCTCAATTTGCAGTTCTGGTTCTTTCCAAAGGTTGCAGAGTTTCCAAGTTCTGGAATTTACCACCGACTAACCATATGGAAACAGAATATTCTGCATGTCTTGGCTTCCCGAATATTGTGAGTATGAGTGACTCTCATTGACACTGCAGGAATATACGTGTAGCAGTTGTCCTGTTTCAGCCACACACCTTCCCAGGTCAAACCCTTTGCTCTCACTTTCCCAGGTCAAACTCTTTGCTCTCACTTTCCCAGGTCAAACCCCTTCCTCTCACTTTCCCAGGTCAAACCCTTTCCTCTCACTTTCCCAGGTCAAACCCTTTCCTCTCACTTTCCCAGGTCAAACCCTTTCCTCTCACTTTCCCAGGTCAAACCCCTTCCTCTCACTTTCCCAGGTCAAACCCTTTCCTCTCACTTTCCCAGGTCAAACCCCTTCCTCTCACTTTCCCAGATCAAACCCTTTCCTCTCATAAGACTAAGTATCTTTTTTTCTTTTTTTTTGTGAGACAGAGTCTCACTATGTTGCCCTCGGTAGAGTGCTGTGGCATCACAGCTCACAGCAACCTCAAACTCTTGGGCTTAAGTGATTCTCTTGCCTCAGTCTCCCAAG
>NW_003852504.1:5193814-5198586 GCF_000181295.1 Otolemur garnettii | reverse complement strand
TCATTGTTGTTTGGCAGGCCCAGGCTGGGGATTTGAACCCGCCACCTTAGGTGTATGTGGCTGGCGCCTTAGCCGCTTGAGCCACAGGCGCCAAGCCAAAAGTAGGAATTTTCAGCAAAACTTATCAAAGGTATCCTATATTTAGTCAAGATCTTTCCCAAATTGGCTTTGAAAATGATGGATCAAAGGTACAGGTTCATCTGTTTGTCAGCACTCGTTGGTGAGGGGTTATATGTGAGTGTATATGTGTTTGTGTGTTGGGAGGAGAGAGGGAGACAGAATATTCAAGTATCTACAGTGGTGGTTTTGACCTTTTTTTTTTTTAATCTCATGGCACACTATAGGTTCTCATGGAACCTATAGTTAAATTCCGTGGCTCACTTAAATGATGTTGATCAAAAAAAAAAAAAAAAAAAAAGAGAGAGTGAGAGAGAGAGAGAGAGAGAGAGAGAATGAAAACAAGAACATATTGTGCTTTGAACCTCTTTTGAAAATAATTTAATGGCTGGGTGTAGTAGCTCACACCTGTAATTCTAGCACTCTGGGAGGCTGAGGCAGGTGGATTGCTTGAGCTCACGAGTTTGAGACCAGCCTGAGCAAAAAGTAAGACCCCCCCCATCTCTACTAAAAATAGAAAAACTGAGACAAGAGGATCGCTTGAGCCCAAGAGTTGAAGGTTGCTGTGAGCTATGATGTCATAGCACTCTTCCCAGGGCGATAGCTTGAGACTCCGTCTCAAAAATAATAATAATAATAATTTAATTAATGATCTTTAAAAATGTTCCCAGCACACCTAAGATCCTGTCATGGTACATCAGCTGAAAAATCACTGATCTAGAGTGTTGTGGTGTTCTGAGAAGTTGGCCTGAAGCTTCTGATGACAATTTAACGAATCCCCTGGCATCGGAATCCAAGCATTGATTTTTATTAAACGTTGGAGCTCTTGCAGTTTTCAGTGAGCTGAGGTCAGTGCTGGTGGAGCACTGCTGTACTGCACGCCCTAATAACCACAGCCTCTCGGTATATTGTTAATGGCCAGTGGAACCTCCTCCTCTTCCTCCCCACCGTGACTGTCATCGCTTCAGAAATGCCCCCAAATGGCACTAAACGATGTACAAACACACCAGATAGATTGCTAATCTCTTTTCGAGGCTTTCTTAATGGTGCATTCATAGCCCCTTGGAGCAAACTCAATTTCTCTCTGTGCACTCTATTTCCGCTTTTACAATTTTAGAAGAAATCATTTTGGCAAACATATTTTGTGACTTGGATGAGAGGTAATTTATACACTTGCTTACCTACTACAACAACAAGCAGCAACTCCAGTCACAGGAGGATGGATGGCTACTCATCAATCTCGGCCGAGACACAGAAATGGGTCTGGAGCCTTTTATGTGGCTGAAGCCAAGAACTTGGGGGCTACTTAAGACAATCTTGTTTCTTTGGGGGGCAGTGAATAGAAAAACAAAAGTCAACTTTTGGGGTCTTCACCTTTACGTTAATCACCAGATCTTAAGAGAGCCTCAAGCCCAACAGAAAGGATAAACTCAAGTGGTACAAACACCGCAATGCTAAAGGTGGGCACTGCTCCTTCATCTGTGCCAGGGATGTAGCTGTAGCCCCGATCTTTGAGGGTGGCTGGGCAACTGAGGGCTGAGACACATTCATTTCCCGCATTAGACAAGTCGGTCCACTCCTTATCTTTCCTACGGAAGCCTGTGTTCTTCTTCTTCTTCTTCTTTTTTTTTTTTTTTGACACTTTGTCTCCCTCAGTAGAGTGCTGTGACATCACAGCTCACTCTTGGGCTCAAGAGATTCTCTTGTCTCAGCCTCCCAAGTAGCTGGGACTTACAGGCACCTGCCACAATGCCCAGCTATTTTTAGACACGGGGGGAGGGGTCTCATTCTTGCTCAGGCTGGTCTTGAACCGATGAGCTCAGGCAATCCACCCACCTTGGCCTCCCAGAGTGCTAGGATTACAGGCGTGAGCCACCGTGCCCAGCCTGTGTCCATCCTTGATGGAATCCTAAATCCCAGAAGATGTTGCTTAACACCTCAGGCCCAGGAAGTTGGAAGAGCTCTTATCTAGGAGGCTGGGTGGGCTCGCTAAGTGGTTCGCAGCTCTGGCTACACATTAAAATCCTTTGGGAAGCTGTTAAAATTCCCCAATGTCTAGGCCTACACCAGACCAATCAAATCACAATTGCCAGGGGCGGGACTCGGGAGCCAATATTCCCTTCCCAAGCTCCTCAGGTGATTCTGAAGTCTGGCCAAAGCTGGGAACCAGTGCTTTGAGCAATTAAGGCCGATAAAAAGAAATGGGTCTCCAAATTTAGTGCATACTGGGGCCCGCTAGGGAGCTTGTTAAAATGCAGATTCAGTAGTTCTGGGCTTAGGGCCTGAGATTCTGTATTTTTAACAAGCTCCCTAGGCAATTCTGAGGCTGGTGGTTCCTGGACCACACGTTGAGAACCCGGCCAGAGAATTCTACCGGGGAACTTGCATATTTCCCAAGGTTTTGTTATTGTTTTCTTTGTTGTTTTGTCTTTCTTTTTTTTGGGGGGGGGGCTGAGTCTCACTCAGTAGCCCTAGGGTTGAATGCCACGAGTCATAGCTGACAACAACCTCAAACTCTTGGGCTCAAGGGATTCTGTTGCCTCAGCCTCCCAAGTATATGGGACTACAGGTACCCGCCACAATGCACAGCTTTTTTTTTTTTTTTTTTTTTTTTTTTTTAGAGACGAGGTCTCGCTTTGGCTTAAGCTGGTCTCTAACTCCTGTGTTTAAGCAATCCGCCTGCCTCGGTCTCCCAGAGTGCTGGGATTACAGGCGTGAAGGGATTAAAGGCATGAGCCAACGCACATGGCCCTATTTTTTTATTGTTTAATTTCATAATGATCCTCTCCTCTCACATAGCCCCCCTCATACAGCCAGGGCACATGTGGGAGCATGTAGTCGCTGGGGGGCAACCAGGCTGATAAATTCAGGCACATCACTTTGTATCCTCCAGAACCAAGATAATATGAGGTCAAAGGGGCCCGGAGGCACAGGGTCGGGGTGCAGCTGGACAGCATGAGAGAGAAGAAGGGGGCTGGTTTTGGTTTAGAAGATGCTAGAGAAGAAATGCAGATTTGGAGTTAGAAATCACTTTCTTGGGTAGCTAGAGTTGGGGGACATCACCCCTGTGCCATGCTACCGAGAAGGTACAACATGGTCAACCTGGGCCAAGGCAGGGATGTACTACCAAGGGTTCCTGACTGTGCCGGAGTGGGTCCAAGCTGTCTCCAGCACGGCCCTACGCACCTCTTAACTGCACAGCCCCCGCCTCTACAGCGTTGTTTTCTTGCCCAGCCTTCTGCTTTTTCTGAACACCAGGAGAAAATTCTGAGTATTGTTGCTGCTGAGTTACTATAATATAAGGGGAAAGAGACGGAATGGGGAGGGACCCACAGTCACGAGAAAATCTCAAGCGCATCCCCTAATTGCATGTGCTCATTAGACAGTTGTTCATTCTTATATGTATTTACTGCCTACTCCACTAACTCAGCTGATGAGGAATTGGAATGCACAGCCTTTGATGTCAGGTAATAAGTAAATTATTACATGGAAAAAAGCATGGATTTTGCGGTTAAAATAGGCTACCAATCCTCTCTCTTCTGCTTAAGAACGATATAGCCTCTCCATGTTCCCCAGGTGATACTAACACCTGAGCTGGTGATCTCTGTTGGGATTGGGAGGAACTTGAAATTAATGAAGGCTTCGGAGAGGAGGTCAAATATGCCTGGCCCTGGAAGCGTGGGCTAAGATTTCCATAAGCACAGATGGAAGGAAGGAACTTCCTAGGAGGCAATGATATGAAGAGAGGGTGAGTGCTGTATGGTTAGAATTTTCTGCTTGGACCAATCCAGGGGCGCTGCTGGCAGTGACCTTGTTGTTGTTTATCAAGTTTGCTACCAATTTGTAGTCTGTATTTAGCCTGCTCTGACCAATCAGGAGATAGGTATGAGTTATTCCTTTGCTCTGGACTTGGCAGAATTTCTGTAACTTAACAAGTGCAGAGCTCCAAATACAAATTTGGGTCTTTCCCATCATGTCCAGCCCAGTGCTAACTGATCTCAGTGCCCCAACACTCCCCTGCACGGAACTCTGATGTTCTCCCCTATTTCCCACCCAGTAGCAGCAGGAGAGAGCCCATTACCTGTTGGAGAGGGAAAGAGGACCAGTGATTCCATCACAGAGGAGGCTGCATTTGAGCTGGGCCCTGCTGGGTGGGCAGAGATAGAGGGAAAGGCTATTCCAATAAGAGGTAATTAACAAAGGGCCTGATTAGGACAGAGGCATAAACCACACACACTGATGTTCAGACTCTAGTATGAACATTTCCTAGTCCTTATGATCCCATTCCTCTGTCCTCTCTGAACATAGACCCACTTTCTCCATTGTATAAACACTCTCCTAACTGCCTAATACTCAGACAGTTGCCCGTCTGTGAATCTGATCTTCGATTGCTATACAGTCCTCTTCCCCACTCCACTTATGGCCCATGGTCAAAACAGTCAGAGTATGACTCACAAGGCATAGGTGTTGGGTAAGTTGCTTAACTTCTATGGGTCTCCGTTTCCTTATTTGTAAAATGGGTATATTAAAACTACTCCCTTGGAGGTGCCCGTAACTTAGTAGGTAGGGCTCTGGCCACATACACCGAGGCTGGCAGGTTTGAACCCAGCCCAGGCCAGCTAAAGCAATAATGACAGCTGCAACAACAAAAAAAA
>NW_003852504.1:5191392-5193775 GCF_000181295.1 Otolemur garnettii | reverse complement strand
AAAGAAAAAGAAAACTACTCCCTTATAGGGTTGTTGTAGGAATGAAATAAAATACCTTGTGTAAAATCTTAGCATCATGCCCACAACATGGTAAAGTCTGAGCACAGTCTCACTGTGTTATAGCTTTAATTATTGCTCATGCCAGGAACTGTGCTAAGTGCTGGGAACACAGGGAGTAAGACAGGCAAAGTAGCCAGGCGCAGTGGCTCATTCCTGTAATCCTGGTACTCTGGGCGTCTGAGGCAGGTGGACTGCTTGAACTCAGGGGTTCGAGTCCAGCCTGAGCAAGAGCGATACCCTGTCTCCTGTCTGTACTAAAAATAGAAAAACTAGCCAGGCATGGTGGCACATGCCTGTATTCCCAGCTACTTGGGAGACTGAGGCAAGAGGATCGTTACAGTCCAAGAGTTTGAGGTTGCTGTGTGCTGGGGCAACTGAGTGAGGTTCTGTCTCAAAAAAAAACAAAAAACAAAAAAACAAAACAAGACAGGTACAGTACCACCCTCTACTACATAGAGCTTACATTCTAAAAGAGAGTCAATATATAAACCAATGAATAATATATAATTAAGTCAAGTAGCAACAATTTTGTAAACGTAGTTGTTTACTTAAAGAGACACTTGAGTGTCAGTCCCTGTATGCTTATTTGAAAGCCCTAAATACTGCAAATCATGGAGAAGTGGGATAATTGTGAATTCCGATGGTTCTTCTTGGATTCCCCAGTCCCTTGGCTTTTGCTCCGCCTGCCTGTGCTATGTGTGTTCAAAGTACTGAGGGAAAGCCAGGGCCCTCCTTTGATTCTCAATATAAGGCAAGGACCCAAATTCATGTACCAGATTTGTATGAGTCAATGACTCCGCCCTGTATTTATTCCTCCACTCAATAAGCAATTTCCAAGTTATTTTCTTTAGGTATATGAGAGTTGTCCGGAAAATATCCAGCCATGTACCATGAAAAATAGTATTCACAGTGGCTGGTGACCTTCTGGACAGCCCTCAGGGCTGGGCTGAATCCTGTGAAACATACAAATAATCCTAAGACAATGGGCCCCCGCCCCATCTCGAGGCCTTCTTGGAATCCTCTGGGATAAATCATAACTTTTAGAAGTATACAATGTCAGTCTTCCAGGACTAAATGGGGTGAGGAGACATACATTTAGGAACAGTCAAGAAAATAGCAACTAGTTTGAATATCAGCCCTCAACAATTTAGTAGAACCAGCACATGTAGTGAAGGATGACAAGCTAGGTGAGTTGTTCAAGTAAGGAAAGCTCTAGAAAGTGGTCGGGGGAAGTTTCTTGGAAATAGGCTCGGGTTGGGCCTTGAAATCTACGCAGAGGCAGAGAGAAAGAAAAATGGAACAAGTCAGCAAAATGCCGACCCTTTTTAGATGATCACTCCCAAGAAAAATGTATGCTAAATCCGGCATGCTGGCCAGCTCCACCCTTTCTGCCATTATGATCCATGATCCATCATTTGGGGTTGTCAAAACTTTTGTAACCCATTTATTCTTTAAATTCCTAAGTGTTTATGCATTTCATGCAACAAGGGAACTCTAATTCACAGTATCCCTGATTTCACAGGTCCTGTGGTAGCAATTGTTCTCAATACTAATAGGCTTCTCATTTATGCACATGATTGCAAGTTGCCTTTGCCAACTTGGGTAGGTTTTGATGGGAGAAATGACTAAGCCATCTTTTTCAAATTCAGACAGAAAAATACCTGGAAAGGCCCAGATACCTAGGCCAAATGGCTTTGGCTTGATGAAGTTGTTTCTCTTATGGGCTTCCAAGCCCGGTGGGTGTGGTGGCTGTATCTGGTGAGCTCAGCTCTGGCTGTTTTTCTTCACATAGCGCTGCAGTTGAGTTTCTTGGACTGCACTCAATCTTTGCTTTTAATTACAACAGCATACTGAGAATAGATAGCATTCTTACTTTTGTCCTTTATTTATATTAATTCAAACCATTTCTTGAGTTTCCTTCCTTGTTCTTTTCCCTAAAAGATACTTTTGGGAACTCAATAGCGCCTAAGATAATAAAGTTCAGAAAATGAAAGTGACCCATCTATATTAACACTGTTAATAGGTGTGCCAGTTGGTTTTTAACCTCCCAACCTGAGCGACAGAGCAAAGATCTACTGATGAATCCTGAAGATGGAAACCATGAAGGCCTATGGTAAAGAATTTGGTTGATGAATGAATGGATAAAGAAAATGTAGAGTGTATGCATGTATAAAATGGAATAGTAGTTGGCCCTAAAAAGAAGGAAATCTGGCTCGGCGCCTGTGGCTCAAGTGGCTAAAGTGCCAGCCATATACACCTAAGGTGGCGGGTTCGAATCCAGCCTGGGCCCGCCAAAACAACAATGACGGCTGCAACCAAAAAA
>NW_003852504.1:5165130-5190265 GCF_000181295.1 Otolemur garnettii | reverse complement strand
AAAAAAAAAAAAAAAACCCATGAGGTTGTGCACCTTAAATAGATACAATTGTATTTGTCAATTATATGTCAATAAAGCTGAAGATTAACAGTAATGATAGCTACCTTTTATTGTTTATGTGGGGCAAGGCAGTCTGCTAGTCTAGCCTTTTTTTTTTCAAACTAAAGGTCTCACATATTTGTTACTTATTAGTGTAGAGCATATAAACAAAAAGAAAAATCATTTTCCAAGTGAAATGTGTCTGTCCAACAGATGACATTTTCAGCTCAATACAGTAAGATGATCGTGACCTTGATACAGCATACATATGTGTGCCATCTCATGTGCAATTCCTTACAGACCCAGCTTGGTTCTTCTACAGGCTCTCTTCTTTGAGTTGTACCTGAGTTTATTACTAGTTCTCATTTGAACCCACTGGAGAATGGGATGATTTCGTTTTTGCTTCTTGGCCAGAAACCTCTTGATTCTGAAAGCTTTGTGAGAGGACATGGCGAGAAATGGAGTTAATCACACAGACCACGATGGTAGAGAAAGGGAGAGAAGTGCTAGTCCAATGTTTGCAACAACTCTGGGCGGCAGGTACAATTCTTATTCTCATTTATAGATAGGGAAGGGGAGGCTCAGGAAGGCTAAGTGACATGCCCAAGTTCTTGTAGTTAGTAAGCAGCAGACCTCGTGGTGGTTGGCCAGATTTGGGGTCTGAGTCCTAGCTTAGTCTTCCTGATTTGCTCTATGTATTCACGTCTTCTCTGCAAAATGAGATAGCAAATGCCCCCGCGGCTGTGAAGATGAACTTACATAACATCTCCAAAGTGCCTCATGGGACCTGGCATAAAGCGAGTGCTGAGTAAATGGTGGCTGCTTTTGTTGACCTGGTCTCTGGGCTAAAAGATCTAGAGTCACATTGTCTCTCTTCTAGACCATGTGCAGGTGTCACCGAGCTGCCAGAACACACATCTGTTTGTATCTCCTTCATTCCACTGAGCAGTGTGCATGCTCCAGTGCGGATACTAGAACGTGTGCCAATTCTATTAGCTCAAGTAAATTGGGCAGGGAGCTCTTGACAATTGAAGGCATTCATGGAATATTCCTGTTGGAATTTGTTGTGTGTTTGCAAATTTATCCTGTGGAAATGTATCTTCAGAAATCCAGTCGCTGATATAGAAGACACTGGGATCTGAAATGTATTTTGGTCATTCAGATTGCAGGCTAGAAAATGTCCCTTATGATGAGACAGAAACACTTTTTTCATATAATGGGTTTGGATTACTTTGATGGACAGCTACCGCCCCCATGCTATTAAGGCCTGTCTCACTCAATCATGAAAAAAAAAAAAAAAAACCCTGTTATGTGACATATGGCATTCGTCCCCAGATCCAAGTGTTGCAATGGGGAGCCAAATGCAAAATCTGGTATGTGGAGAACTGAGTGGTGACTCACAATCACCATTTTTCCTCCAGCAATGAGATCTCATTTGATGAAAAACATGGGAGTGATAAATGACATTGGGGAAAGCAGAGCACATTAGTAAAACCTTCTATTACTGACCTTCTTGTCTCTAGTCTCTCCTTTATGTCAGACATGTCTTCCTAAAACCCTTCATTTACCAAGCCATTCTTCTGCTCAAGAACTTTCAATGGCTCCCTGTTGCCTCTGGCACCAAGTTCAAACGTCTTAGTCTCTCTTTCTTTTTTTTTTCATAACTACACTCCCCATCTCACTGATTCATTTGTTAAGTTGTCATCCAGTTGATATTTATTGTGTACCTACTATGTGCTAGCCACTGGGCTAAAAGCTGGGGGACATGCCTGTGGACCAGTCAGATGCACTCCCAGATCTTCTGCTTTAATCATTTACCCAGTACCCGTTTATTCTACCACTGCATCTACACAGACTCCAGGTCTTCAAAAGTAAATGATTTCCTTTCTCCTCCCTGCAGGGTATGCCTCTTACTACTTCTAAAATGTCTATTAAAATGCAAGCTTTCTACATGCGCCCCACACCTAAAGGTAGCAATCAGAAGCCCAGGAGAGGGTGGTGCCTGTGGCTCAGTGGGTAGGGCGCCAGCCCCATATATCGAGGGTTGCGAGTTCAAACCCGGCCCTGGCCGAACTGCAACAAACAAATAGCCGGACATTGTGGTGGGCGCCTGTAGTCCCAGCTACTCAGGAGGGTGAGGCAGGAGAATTGCCTAAGCCAGGAGCTGGAGTTTGGAGTTTGCTGTGAGCTGTGTGATGCCACGGCACTCTACCGAGGGCAATAGAGTGAGACTGTGTCTCTACAAAAAAAAAAAAAAAAAAAAAAAAAGAAGCCCAGGAGAGCCTGCCTTGCTCAGAGGCTAGAAGAGCTGTAGTCACAAAGCACCTATTTAAAGCCCTTGGAATAAGTAAAAGGAAGAAAGGATCCCAAAGACTTTACATGAGCTGATTGATTTCAGAAAGGATCATAAAGTAGGGATGAGAAACCTGGTTCCAGGCTAGAACAATCTCTGAAGGTTGTAGACAGAAAATACGGCAAAACTTGTTATCATGGGCAGTTGTGTATGTCTGGATGACGGTGGTGGGGCTATACAGGTTAGATTGATTATGCCTTATCAGTGATGTAAATTGCTTTGCAATAAGTGGATAGGATTTATTGATGCAAGCACATTTAGACTCAGTGATAGGAATGTAAATCTGAAACAGGAAGAGCAGTCCTTGGTATTCACTCAGGAAAGTATGTATTGGGTAGCTACTGCACGTCAGGCAAGCCTGCTCCTGACACGTGGGGGCCAGGGCAAATGTGCGAAGGGAGTCTGGCTCACTTACCGTATGTCCTTATAAATTAAGCCGACGCTATTTCATAAAGTGTATTCTGTCCTCCCACCTTGACAAATAAGGCATGTCTTCATAATGATCTGGAAGCCCAGGTTCAAAAGTTTAAAATTCTTGGATTCTTCAGAGTCTCATTCCAAAACGTGATAGCACAAATGGGTCAGTCCTAGGCCTGCAACCCTGAGCCTGACTTTCTGACCCTCTTCTCTCCCACCCCTGCTCCCCCTGTTACCACAAGGAACCTCTCACACATGCAGGTAAACTCCCTGGCCCTCCTGTCCCAGAGGTTTGCACACTGGTGGACTGTGTCAGCCTTGGGAGGATGGACCAAGGACAAAGATCTGCACAGGCTCTGGAAGCAGGCATGAGGCTGTTTAGGCAGGAAAGTCCCAGGCCCTCGGTAGCGACAATATGGCCTAAAAAGGAGGGGCATGGACTCTTCTTGGGCACGTTTCCTTGGTCCAGTGGATTCCTCCTTTTGAAAGGGATATGGCATTAATGTACATAGTTACCATTCAATAAAAAAAAAAGAAAGAAAGAAAGGGATATGGCCAGGGGAGGGCCAGAGTGTGGCACTGAGATCCATCACATACTGAGTGGGGACAAGATGATTACAATATGCTCCTTCTCCTCCAGGGACTTACAACCTGGTGAATCAGACAGAGAGGTATACAGTCCATACTAATGTGCTGGGGCGAATAAATGCTCTTTGCTGGAATCCAGAGCGCAGAAAAGGATAAGGTATGAGATGATGAATCTGAAGAGTGCCAAAGAAGGACATATCAGACATCATGCCTTTTGTTCATTTCTTTTTTAGTTTGAATTTTTGTTTATTGAGGTACAATTTGCATTCAGTCAAGGGCTCAAATGCCACCTTTATAACAGCTCTATGAACTGTTACAATTCCAAACAATTAAACACTGATAGTCCAGTTCAGGGGTAGAGGGAAGCTGGGGGATGGGGGAGGATGATTGGCAGAAAGGGGGAGGGCAGGAGGCGGGATCTCACCGAAAGTGCACATTGTGAGAGTGTATAACACGCCCCCTAGGTGAGGGGCTCCTCTACAAATGGAACTTTACCCTGGAAGCGAGAACAATGTAACCTAAATATTGTACCCTGTGAAACCCATCCAGGTGGTTCTGTGTAGCTGTACTTAGTTCTTTTTCACTATTGTGTAGTGTTTTATGTTCTTTTTTTTTTTTTGAGACAGAGCCTCAAGCTGTCCCCCTGGGTAGAGTGCCATGGCATCACGCTCACAGCAACCTCCAACTCCTGGGCTCAAGCGAGTCTCCTGTCTCTGCCTCCCAAGTAGCTGGGACCACAGGCGCCCGCCACAACGCCTGGCCATTTTTTTGGTTGCAGCCATCATTGTTGTTTGGCGGGCCCGGGCTGGATTCGAACCCACCACCTTAGGTGTAGGTGGCTGGCGCCTTAGCCACTTGATCCACAGGCACCGAGCCGTGTTTTATGTTCTTGAAGCGTGACATTGAATTTGCCCATTTTACTATTTGATGAACATTTGAGTTGTTTTCTTGTACACACACACAGGCGCAGAGAGACTAAACCAGCGCTTGTAGGGCCTCTGATGTAGGCACCTTTTTGTTTCAGGTAACTTTAGTGAAAAAATGGATTACCTATGGAAGATTAATCAGAAATTTCAATGAATGGCAAGCCATTTAAAGGAGAGGTCCCGTCTATTTTTTTTTTTTTTTTTTTTTTTTTTGAGACAGAGTCTCACTCTGTCACCCTGGGTAGAGTGCCGTGGCATCATTATGGCTTACAGCAGCCTCAAATTCTTGGGCTCAAATGATCTTCCTGCCTCAGCCTCCCAAGTAGCTGGGACTACAGGCACCCACCACAATGCCCAGCTAATTTTTCTATTTTTAGTAGAGACAGGGTCTCACTCTTGCTCAGGCTGATCTCAAACTCCTGAGTCCAAGCAATCCACCTGCCTCAGCTTCCCAGAGCCCTGGGATATAGCTGTGAGCCCGGTGCCTAGCCTCTATCCATATGTTTTGTGTACTTCTGACACCTACCCTTCTCATGACAACCCGCTAGTGTAATATTCAGTGTGCCCAACTAGAATTTGCTCTCTTTCTCAGAAGGTAATGGGATTCATAGTTAATGTTTGGCCCCTGGCTGTTCCTCTAGATTGCATGTCACAGGGTGGCGCCTGTGGCTCAAACAAGTAAGGTGCTGGCCCCATATGCTGGAGGTGGTAGGTTCAAACCCAGCCCTGGGCAAAAAAAAAATAATAATAAAGATTGCATGTCACTAGACCAGACCAGGGGTAGCCCATAGGATATTTTCTTCTTCAGAATAATATACCTATCTAGCTGAAAACCTATCCATTCCTGGGCTATTTTTTGTTGACTGCAACCCAGCATAACAGGTGCTGAGGACACAATAGACCCTCCCAACACACTTTTTGTTGGATGGCAGCAAAATAGCCAGGCAAGGGCAAAGACAGAATCCATTGTCAAGTATTTGGAAATCCCTTCTACCCCATTATTCTAAGAGTCTCTCATTGTTTGCCAATCCAACAGTATCCCCAGCATCCAATATGTACATTGAATCCATATGTTTCTGATGCATGTATGTTTAAATTGCTAAAAGGCAGCTTTAGAAAAGCAATTCATTGTCAAAGATCCCTTAGGATCCATCTTATTTAACTACAAACCAGATGTCTCATTTTCCCGGTAGGAAATAGACTTTGAACTTGGAAAGTTCACATTCTGTTTTTCACTCATCTCCACACAGGGAGAGGATTTGCAAATTGGTCAAGTGAGCCTCTTCTCTCCCAAAGCAATGGAGCATGTGCATTGTGTGGGCTGTCTCTGGAGTTGGACTGTGAGTCAGGAAATCTGTATTCTGCTTCAACTTCCCCTACAAATTAAGAATGACCTCTGGGGAGTTACAGTTTGGGGGGACCTTTGTTTTATAATCAAGAGAATCATGCCTTGCCTACGATGTCAGACGATAGAAAAGAGATGTGCAAAATGTTTTGAGATTGCTGAAGGAAAGATAATTACATAAGCACTGGCCTGGTGGTGGTTCACGCCTGTAATTGTAGCACTCTGGGAGGCTGAGGCAGGAGAATTGCCTGAGCTCAGGAGTTCGAGAGGAGCCTGAAGAAGGCAAGACCCTGTCTCTATGAAAAATAGAAAAACTGGCTCGGCACCTGTGGCACACGTGGCTAAGGTGCCAGCCACATACACCTAAGGTGGCGAGTTTGAATCCAGCCCGGGCCCGCCAAACAACAATGATGGCTGCAACCAAAAAAAAAAAAAAAAAAAAAAAAATAGCCAGGCATTGTGGCGGGTGCCTAGGGTCCCAGCTACTTGGGAGGTAGAGGCAGGAGACTCGCTTGAGCCCAGGAGTTGGAGGTTGTTGTGAGCTGTGAGGCCACAGCACTCTACCCAGGGGGACAGCTTGAGGCTCTGTCTCAAAAAAAAAAAAAATAGAAAACTGAGGCAAGAAGATCACTGGAGCTCAGGAGTTTGAGGATGCTGTGAGCTATGACACCATAGCACTCTACCAAGGGTGACAAAGTGAGACTCTGTCTCAAAAAAAACAAAAACAAAACCAAAAATGAGCAAAGTGTCATACTATCACAGTAATCAGATTTTTTCAATTCCATAAAGCGAGTTGAGGCCCTTTGAGATGCAGCCTACTTAAATCTGGTGGTGTCCCATGAATTCACAGAGACTCCGAGGGTGTTAGAAGGATGTTTAGAGAGACCATTTATCCCAACTGTCCATCTGGCCAATAACATTTTTGGTAGCATCCTACCAGATAGACACATGGCCTCTGCTCGCACACTGCTTTCCCAGGGAGTTTACTACTGCCTGAATAGCCCTTTGCTTTGCGGAACCACTGAAGTCATTAGCAGTGACTTTCTTAAATTGAGCTGCAATTAGCATTTGTGCAACTTCACCTGCTGCTCCTATTTTTTCCCCCTGTGGAGGCACAGGGACTGAGTTTGTGCTTTTTTCCACAGGATGACTTTTCAGATATTTGGAGAAAGCTCTCATTATATCTCTCTTTCTCTAGAGAAAAGTTATTTTCCTTAGCATCTAATTCTTTTTTTTTTTCTTTTTTGAGACAGAGCCTCAAGCTGTCCCCCTGGGTAGAGTGCTGTGGCCTTAGCATCTAATTCTTACCCCCTCCCTCCTGACCATCATCAATCCCAGGAACACCTGGGACCTTGGGCTCCTTTTCTGGTATCTTGGAGAGGAGCTCAGGAATCTCATCCAAACACATCTGAGTGTCCCAGAAGGCGAGGCACCCAGCAGACCCAACTTCTGCCCTCCCTGAGGCACCCAGAAGGGCCAGGGAGGGGGATTTGTTTTGACAGCTTTCTGTTCTGTTTAAACCCTGTAGATTCTTGAAAGATCCTACAATTTCTCCCAAGAGAAATTGATACCGGTAGATATTATACAAATCAGAAGCTGGATTGGTAACCAAATAATGCTCAGAATGAAAGAGTAGATCTTTATTGAGCATGTGTAAGGCTCAACATCTTGTAAGTGAAGATACTGAGGCACAGAGAGGTGTAGCAACTTTCTCCAAGTCATACAACAAGCGTTTAGAATCTGTCCCCTCTCAGTTCCACTAGGCCAAGCTACCTCCCCTCTGATTCGGTTAAAATGGGTGTAACTGCTCCCTGCAACAGGTCAGGGAAAGTCTCTTCCTCAATCTATCTTCTCTCCCTCTAGCTACTCAGAGGTTGCTTTGCTATGTAGGAGCCCTGGGACGCACCTTCACTTTCCCCAGCCTTGGAGTAAATTCTTGGATGCTTCCAAAACTGTGCTCCTCTATGGTTCTGCTGAGGTAGAAGATGTCAGAAAGTTCTAGAGGACTTTACTTATACCCTGACCAAAGCAAACAATTTCACAGGGACCAGGATCTCCTGGGAGGGGGTTGTGTATCAACCCAAACTTTATAAGCTGTTGATGAGGCCCAGGGCTTGCTCCAGGAAGATGGGACTTACGTGGTCACATAGGCAGGTCCTCACACTCAGAAGGGCCCAGCATTAGCTTTTTCCCTTTTATTTTTAGTTGACACATAATTGTACATTATTTGAGGGATAAAGACTGGTATTTCAATATGTGTGTATAATATTTAAGGGTCCAACGGGGTAATCAGCACATCCATCACCTCAAACATTTATCATTTCCTTGTGTTGTGAACACTCAAAATCCTCTCTTCTATTTTGGAAAAGATATAATAAATTGCAGCTCACCATATTCACTTCGCTGTGCTGCAGACGACCAGAACTCATGTACCCTACTGAGCTGGGATGTTGTACCTGTTAACCAACCTCTTCTTATTCTTCACTCCCCTTTACTCACATTTTCACTCTCTACCACCATGAATGCAATTTTTTTTTTTTTAAGCTCCTCCATGTGAATGAGGACATGTGGCATTTATCTTTCTTGGGTATTATATTTAAGTCTTTAATCATTTTGAGTTCATTTTTTTTTTTGGAAGGGAGGGGGAGAAGGTGGGGTATAGGTGCAACAAGTGGTTGCTAGGGAGGATGAATAGATGGGGGAAACAGATTGACTTGTAAATTAACTTGAGAGACGGGTATTGTGTTTTAAATAACTTGGGCCAGGTGTTTTGGCATTCGAGGGGAAGGAAGTCAGTTGCCCCCCTGTGATCTTTTGATGAGGTCAGCCGGGTTTTATGCAGATAGAGGGAAAGCCCCTTTGCAAAGCTTTCTGATTTTGAATGGCCTTAATTCAAAGTATTCTTTATGTTAATGTGGTCAATTAGCTCCCTCATCCTCAGGATTGTCAAATCACCAGATGTTTTGAAGGACTAACAAGCCAGATTTGTGGGACTCAGGAGAGCTCACTTGCTCTTTTTTTTTTTTTTTTAAACATACATTCTATTACATTTAATCTTTTTTTAAAATTTTCTCTATACAGATACATGTGTTTATTTGGTTTCCACTTTTTGCCTTCACAAAATTAAAAAGGCTTAAAATTTAATAATTGTTCTTGAATAACAATTGTAATTTAATAACAACGTTCAAGATGCGGACTAGAAACAAAAACCTCATAAAGAACGAACGAAGATAAATACATTCAGAAAAGAAATCAGACGATTGCTGCAATGAAATATTGAGCAATAATAATAATAATGCAAAAAAAGTAACATTCACATTGTCAGATAAGAGTATGTCTATCATAGAATGCTTTGACTCTGAGGTTCAGTATGGAGTCATCAGTTCACTTCTTATTCTTTTCCAAAGTCTCAAAAAATAGACAACTAATATTTATAAATACAAATAAAAGATAATTTCAAAAAAAGAGATCATGCCAAATCTTATAGACAGCAGAAAAAGAAGAAATACTTCAAAATTATTCTACTTCATCTAGATACCCCTGATCTTAAGATTGGAAAAAACATATTATTATAAAGGGAAATTACAAACATGTTTCACTTATAAATGAGGACGCAACACTTTCTCTTTTTATTAAGTTGCCAGACACTAAAGATTGTCTATGGACAGAGAAAAAGTCTATGCCGACTTGGTTAAGTGACAAAACCAAGCCCTATTGAGAGGTGAAAGACCCCAGAGATGAAAGAGCATTCAGGAAGTGAGACAAAAGGAAAATGGAGTCTCAGCTCTGTGTGGGCAATGTGGTCTTTATTCCACCCGGGTGCAGGTGGGGTGAAATCAGGAAGGAATTCCACACGTGGGTTATGGTGGATGGGGATCTAAGGGGGCAGGGATTGGTACATTCCTTATTCCCTGGGTGGGACATGCACTTGTTTCGTCCTAGGTGGGTCAGTACTACCTGGGCAGGTCAGTACATTTACCCTGTCACCTAGGCTTCCAGAAGTGGACCAAAGGCCTTTAATATCAAATGTTTTATGACCTGTTCCTGTAGACTGACAGGAGCACATGAACACTGGAGATGGGAACATGCCAACGCAGAAGAAGAGACACAGCAAACTGCAGACTGAGAAGGGGTATGCCCGCAGCCATGGCATCTAATTGGCCTGAAAATACACTGTAGGATGGATCTGAGAGGAAAAGGGCCTGTCCTAAATACCAGCGGCAATTCCATTATTTTCATGGCAATATAGATGGAAAGGTTTTAAAAAATAGGTAAGCACAGAGCAGGAGGTGTGCATAATCCTAATTTAAGAGCTTTAAAGGAGTCTAATGCGTCTGTGGGCCAGAGACTAGGCTTTTGGATACTGTCAGGAAGGAGGGAGTATAATGATTTAGTGAGCACAAAAAAATTAGGAATCCACTGGTGGTGGTGTTGCTGGAATTTCTTTCTGTAGTAGGTCCTTGGTCTTGGAGATGCGAAGAATAAACCCATGAACCACAGAGATCAGTCATAAGATAGAATTTATCAGATAGAAAGGAATAGGGACACAAAGTTAATAAACAGTATACTCAAAATTAAAAAAAGAAAGGAATAGGGAAGGAAGAAAAGGCAGCAGAGCCTCTGGCGCCTGGGGGCGGGGGTTGGAGAGACCCAAGTCGGAAATCCCCACGGGGGGCTTTTTGTCTAGGGGTTTTACACTGTTTTGTAAATAGGGAGATCTTGAGAATTACATTTGGCTGGGACTTGGCAGACTACAGTGTTGATTAGGAGTGAATGAAAGAAGGTATTAACAAATGAATGCATTTCCTCCAGCTCCAAAAAACAGCAGGAGCGAGCAGGTGTGGTGGCTCTTGCCTGTAATCCCAGCACTCCGGGAGGCTGAGGCAGGCCCATCTCACAAGTTTGAGACCAGCCTGAGCAAGAGTGAGGCCTCCATCTAAAAAAAATAACCGGGCGTTGTGGTGGGCACCTATAATCTCAGCTACCTGGGAAGTTGAGGCAAGAGGATCGCTTTAGTCCCAGAGTTTAAGTTTGTTGTGAACTATAATACCAGTGCGCTCTACTGAGGGCAAGAAATTGAGATTCTGTCTCAAAGAAAAAAAAAGGCAGCAGGAGGTCCACTCCAGAGGGGGCCTAGGTTACATTCAAATGCAGGAAAAACTGCTTTTCTCCTGTCTTATTTGTATTCAGAGAGAGCAGTTTGGAGAGAAAAAGCCTGTTTACTTGGGTCTGGAAAATGGGGGTGCTTTTTCAGCCTTGAATGGGGGTAACCCTGTGTCAATAGTAGCCAGTGGCTCTTAGAAACTTATGTAGTTTCTTAGTTTTGGGAAGGTTGATAAAACTGACTTAAGGCATTTTGGGGTGAGTTTTTGAGTGCCTTGAGATATTTTATGTTCTAAATAAGTGGCAGTTCTTTGTACTCACTGGAGTTAAGACTTTAGGCCGAAGGGGAGTCTCGGGGAAACTTTCCCTTTTCCCCTAGGTTGGTTTACTGAAAAGATCAACTCACAGTTATGCTGGATTAATAAGAGAAATGTTTATTTCCAAATACCACGTGCATGGGGGCGGGACCGCAAGAATGATTTCCCAAAGTTTCAGTGATAGTGGCTTTGAAAGATGCCTTTTAGAAGGAAGGAGAAAGAGAAATTGGAAAGTATACGTGTAGCTTGTAGTTGCTAAGCGGGGGATGGGTAGATGGAGGGAAACATTGATTAGTAAATTAACCTGAGAGATAGGTATTGTGCTTCAGATGACCTTAGGGCCAGGTCTATTAGCATGTGATAAGGAGTCTAACAGCCCTTTAAGATCTTAGGTAGATAAAGTCTTTGTTCAGAATTTCCTGATTATGAATAGACTTTAATTCAAAATAATCTTTTGCTGTGTTAACCAGTTTGATAAAAATATTTCAAATTGTATATAAAACCAGTACATCGTATCCCATGACTGCATTAATGTACACAGCGATGATTTAATAAAAAAAATAATCTTTATACCAAGGAATCATATTTTGGAGTGAAAATTTTCTTAGCTCCTTGAAGGTTTTATGGCCTTTCTCAGCTAAAGCTTTTTAAAGTAAGAGGGCATCTTGCTTAGTATAATTGCAGAATGAAAGATTATTAACATACTGAACAGAAGTGGATTTCTGGGTAAAGGTTATAGAATCTAAATCAGTTTAGAGACTGAGAAAATATTGAAGGAATGTCTTAGGTATTCAGGTTAATTAATTAATAGTTAAAGCGAAATTGTGAATCAGAGTGTAACAGAATCAAAAACGAAGTTGAGTAGAAGTTGGTTACTATATTCTTAAAGTTATCTAAACTAAAGTCATGAGTTAGTTTCTAGTTTCTTGATAAAATATTTGTTTTAAGCATTTATTATTTTAAGCCAATTAATTAGAGCTCTTTATAAATGACTTGGTAATAAAATATCACATACAAATGACACAGACACAGACAAACCGTTTGAGTAGTTTTTATAAGAATTTTTACACGCAGGTTTTTAAATGTTGCTTTTTTTTATTCAGACTATCAATTTTTTAATATGTACATTATTATTTTAAGCAATTACTAGCTGGGCAACAATTTTGTCTTTTAGTAAAGGTTCTGTCATTTCTGTATTTGCCATTTTTAGGGGCCTAATATTTATACATGTACAAGTAGATATAGTCAGAAAGCATTTAATTTTTTTAGAAATTAAGGATCCTATTGTCACCATAAATCTTGGCTTTAGCTCTCAGATTTCTATGATCAACTTAGACAATGATTTTTCCTTCCTTACACATACAAGAAAAAGGATCAAATGGAGAACACACAGAAATCGCTGCCAATTCCTGAAAGCTGGAGTTTGCACCTCCCGAAGTATTGTCAACTACTGTTTGTTTCTGCCTGATGCAGACGCTTGAGGCCGCTCACGGAATCTAAGATAATTTACGATAGGATCAAAAAACTCAGAGTTAAATACACAAATTTGTGGTATTTTGGAATCTGAAAGAGAACCTACCCACCAGCCTCAGTTGCAGTGAAAGAGTCAACAGGTCTGGGGTCGGGCAGGTAACCTCACTCAGGGACTCTTGGTGCTTGGGTTCTCTGTGTTGCTGGGAATCTCCGGGAGTTCTATCTCAGAATCCACTTTTGATAAAAATTAAATTTAACAAGTGTTTCAGTGCGGAAAGAGTATTTCCCAGACTGGTCAGTTGAACTAGAAGCGATTTAGAGAGACTCTAATGTTGCGAAGATTCAGGGACGGAAAAGAGAAAGTGAGGTATAAAAACAGCTGGATTGGTTATAGCTCAGCATTGCTTTACTTAAATACAGGATGAACAGCTGGCCCCCTTTGAATGGCCAAAACTGCGTGATCTTCTGAGGAAAGAGTAGACAGAAGTAAGGGGGGAGCAAACTTTACTGTGGAAAAACAGTTGACTTTTTTACTGTTGCACTTTTAAATGAAAGAAACCAAGGCTATTGCTTAATTGAAGAAGCAAGAAGTATCTTAAGAGGTGAGAGGGTGACTGGAAAGATCACCTATATGGTCTGTCTTACAAGGGTACAAGTGAATTTTTCTAGAACTAGAGTATGAATGTTTTTAACTAGGTAAATGACAAAGTCTATGTTAACCAGTTTGATGAAACTATTTCAAATTGTATATGAAAACACTACACTGTACCCCACGTTTGCATTAATGTACACAGCTATTGTTTAATTAAAAAAACCCAACCCACCAAAAAAATTAATTTGAAAATTAAAAAAAAAAGAGGTGTAATACAGTTTTTACAAGAGTTTTAAAAAGTCACGAAAATAACTCTAAGAAAGATCGCACTAGTCATGAACAATGTGCAACCTAGAATTTTTTACAGTTATATTTTCTAGGGTCCCAGATTTTAATAAATATATAAATATTTAAAAGTCTTCTGTGTCTCCTCTATAGAATATAGGAAAGCAAAAGTTTTGTGTAGTAGAGAAAAGAACTAACAAATGGCGGAAGTTACAAATATTAAACCAGAACAGGTTCATTCCCAGCTTAAGAATCGAACCTAGGGGTACTGAGATGAAAATACGGTACTTGAACCATTAGGCCATGAAGCAAACTGGCCTCTGTCATTACTCCTACAGGGGCAGTGTTTAAAAGATGATTTTTTTCTTTGTTTTAAATCAGATATTTGCTCTTCAATTTTGTCAAGAAAATCTTTAGGGCTAGCCATAACATTGTGTCTTTCCTTTAATCTACCTTCTCTATTATTACAATAAAGCAATTGTTCCAAATAGGAGATCTTTGAAAGTTTTTAAGAAAAGTTAGAAATCTTTTCATTTCAAGAATCCATCTTTTGGCCATTAATTATAATGGGATATTTGTTGTAAAGGTGACTTAATTCAATGCCACTTTATAAAGCCCGTGTTAACCTGGAGAGGGCACAAAGTCAGCCAGATGCCTCTTCCTAGAAAAGGCCATTTCTAAGATTCCTAAAAATTCACTCTCAGAAATAGACTTATGATAGAATAGTCAATGACAAAAACTCACTTCTCAAGAGCTTGACATATTTGGTACAAACTGTGCTGCTTAGAATCCTATATGTCTCTCGGATTCCCAATCTTTTTAAACTGGCCACATGACATGTTCCCAACAAAATACAACCCCTGAATGGGGAGTCTGAGGAGAAAATTCCCACTCAGTCACAACTCAAGCTCAAAGACATAAAACAGGATTAGAGGGACACCTCATAAGGTTTTTGTTTCAGGGACCTCCAACAAAGTTTGTCTTAAAAGATATTGGACTAGTCAGAACCATGTAATTGGCCCGTATGCAGGGCTGGTTTGACCCTTGGGCTCATGGCGAGTCAGGCCTGAGTCCTACCTTATGATAAACCCTCTTTAGACAAAAGGACACAGAAAGACAATTGACAAAACAAGAACAAGCAATAACAACAACAGCAATAAAAGCTATTTCTAAGAGTTGATGGAATCAATATGAATATTCATATACCACAAAGTAACAAAAAATATACCAATACCATGGTTGCTCACAAGACTAGTCACCAACAAACATTTTTCCCTTATTAATCTTAAATTTGGAAAAGACAATGATCTTTTACCATCTGCTCAACCAGAGCTCACAGAAAGTAGAATTGGGAGTCCAACTTGTAAGTAAAGTACCTCCTCATGGGCCAGCTGATTGGAGTTCTAGTCTTCCTCACTGTGGCTTTCAGAACAGAGTGGCTTTGAGACCCTGATTACTGCACCAAACTGTAGAGAGGGCACAATTGAGCCATAGAAGGTACTCTACTGTTTTCTCTATCAGTGCCCTGTGGCAAAAGCAAACAGGTAGATTTTACTGAGTTAGGAAGCAGATTTTGGTCTACTGGGGCCTTCTGTTCTGGAGGTTCTGCCAATGTGAGGGGAAACTCACCCTTTCCCCCCTGAAAGTTCCCTGAGAGATCAACTCACAGTTAGGGCAGATTAATAAGAGAAATGTTTATTTCCAAATACTACGTACATAGGGGGATCTACAAGAATGATTACCCAATGTCTCAAAGATGGTTAGATACATTATAGATGCCTTTGTGGGGGGTGGGGGAAGAATGTGGAGTTTAGGTGCAGCAAGTGATTGCTACGGAGGATGAATAGATGGGGGGAAACAGAGTGACTTGTAAATTAACCAGAGAGATAGTAATTGTATTTTAAATGACTTAGGCCAGGTCAGCTAGCCATTGGGGGGGGAGGAGGTAAGGAAGTAAGTTGCCCCACTTTGAATTTTTTTGTGAGACAGCTTTTCACTTTGTCACCCTTGGTAGAGTGTGGTGGCATCATAGCTTACAACAACCACAAACTCTTGGGTTCAAGAGATTCTCTTGCCTCAGCCGCCCAAGAAGCTGGGATTTCAGGAGCCTGCCACAATGCCTGGCTATTTTTAGTAGAGATGGAGATCTCGTTCTTGCTAAGGTGGTCTCAAATTCCTGAGCTCAGGCAATCCAACCCCCCTTGGCCTCCTAGAGTGCTAGGATTACAGGCTTAAGCCACCACATCTGCATGCTCCTGCTGCTTTTTCTCGGAGCTGTAGGAACTGCATTCATTTGTTAATACCTTCTTTCTTTCGCTGCTAATCAACACTGAAGTCTGCCGAGTCCCAGCCAAATGTAATTCTCAAGCCACAGGGGGCAGTGGGAGGCTTCCATCTTTTGATGAGGTGAATTTGGTTTCATGCAGATAGAGGGAAAGCCCATTCCAATGCTTTGTCATTCTGAATGGCCTTTAATTGAAAATATTCTTTGTGTTAAGTAGTCGTATTTTGGGTTAAAACTTCCTTAGCTCCTTCACATGCTTTTCTATGTTGCCATTCTTCTATATTATTGTTATTTTGCTTCATTGGAGGTTGCTATACTTCATTATTGTACTCTAGAGCTCTCCCAGAGCTTTTTTTTTTTTTTTTGGTCAGTATTTGTTAAATCATTATTTTTGTGGGGCAATGAGGGCTAGATTTCCTAGTTTGCCATCTTGCTGATGTCATTCTCTATTTTGTTTTTTAATCCTCTATTTCAAAGTTTGCCAAAGTATGGCCCACAAGAGGGTTACCTGCTTTTATAAATAAAATATATTGGAACACATCACACCCATTAGCTTACATATTGATCATTCCAGCTTTTGTGCTCCAAAGGCAGAGTGAAGTAGCTGAGATGGAGGCTGAATGGTCTGCTGAACTCTAAATTTTTACTGTGTTTGCCTTAATAGATATGTTGCTGACCTCTGCTTTAGATTATAACTGAAAATTTCACGAGTTATATGAAAAACCTTGATTTAGCAAAATATATCATGAACGGAGATTTTGCTGAAATTAAGGCAACACAAATTAATTTTATAGAAGAAATACAAACTAATTCCTGAATTATGTGTCCTTGTGTTATTTCTCATCCAAATATTGCTGGTCCATCAAAAGAACACCCAGACATGCATAGTCATAATTAAATTCAGTCATCTTTGATATTGTGAAGACATTCAACAGTATTAAAACCATCATTTTACACATATTTATTGATTTTGCTTTTATAACGTTATACTTGTCAAAATCAAAAATAGGACATATTTTATTTGACAGTTTATTGCCTTGACTTATAATTTTTGAGTATTAGGCATATGCTATGTTTATATTCTTGCTCTGAGCCCCTCAGATGTTGGGGGGGCAGGATGAGTTGATAAACATGTCAAAACTTAGATGTTAAGGAAGCAGATTTTGGTCTACTGGGGCCTTCTGTTCTGCAAGTTTCTGCTGATGCTTAATGAACTCAGGAAAATCTACCTGTTTGCTGTTGCCACAGGGTGCAGATAGAGAAAACAGTAGAATACCTTCTATGGCTGAATTGTGCCCTCTCAAAATTCATATGCTGAAGCCCAAGCCCCCAATGTGACTGTTTCTAGAGTTAGGGTCTTTAGGAGGTAATTAAGGTTAAATAAGGTCATAGAGATGGAGTATTTATCTTATAGGCTGATAGACTTATGAGAAGAGGAAGATCTCTTCTCTCTCTCTGTCTCTCTGTCATGTGAGAACAGAAGGCAGTCATCTGCAAGACAGAAAGAAGGCCCCTACCAGCAACCAAATCCTGCCGGAGTCTTGGTCTTAGACTTTCCAGCCTCTAGCACTATGAGAAAATAAATGTGTGCTGTTTAAGATACGCATCTATGGTATTTTGATATGGGAACTCAAGCTAAAATTTTGGTGCTAAGAAATGGGGTGCTACTGTCAAAAATTCGTAAAAATATGGTATGGAAGTGGCTTTGGACCTGGATAATGGGTAGAGACTAGTGTTTTGAGGTGCATACTAGAAATATGGACATTAAGGGCAATTCTGGTGAGGTCTCAGGGAGAAATGAGGAACATGTTGAAAATTGGAAGACGATCTTTATAGGTAGCAAAGAACTTGGTTGAACTGTATCCTCCTATTTTGTGGATATTTGAATGTGCAAGTGATAAAATTGGATAGATAGCTGTTATTTCTAAGTAAAGGATTGGTTTAGTTTCTCCAAACTATAGTAAAGTGCACAAAGAGAGAGTTGAATGAAGAAGGAATTGTTAAGGAAAAAAGAACCAGAACTTGAAGATTTGGATTATTCTTAGCATATATATATTGCAAAAAATGAAACTTGTTCTGAAAAGAATACTAAAGCATGTGCACACATACATGCACATTGCCAGAGCTGAGGTGCTATAGGAAGTTGGTGTGGAGTAGAGAAGCAAGTCTGGAGAGAGATACCGTATATAGCATGGTTATTAGTATGCTTGGTGAGTGGGGTGGGGTAGAGACTAGCAGTAGGAGGAAGAGAGACTGACTTCAGGGCCTCTATTACTGCTGGGCTTTGTCCTGTTCTCTCTCTAGGTCTCTTTTTCATTGGGCAGGTGCATAGCCTCCAAAGTGATATAGGCTATGGCTTTAGTCTATTGATTGCACCACAGACCAATAAATAGATACTGTATGTTGTTAACTACTTTCTCCCATCTCCACTCCATTTACTCAGGAAGCTTTAGTGTAGCTATTTTGGTAAAGAGGTGATAACTGGATTATTCTACCAGAAGTTTATTGATCAGGAGATGGAAAAATATGTGTAATTCTTACAGGAGCCCATATCCAGCTGCTCCTTGTGAGACAATGGCTGGGAAGAGATGATAGATGGGCCTACTGAGCCCTACACATCTGATGTTCATTAGTGCTCTTAGGATGTGCTATGGCTTGGTGGTTTCTCCCAAAAGTTCATGTGGAGTAATCTTAATAAACATTATAATTAAGAGGTGGGACCTCTAAGAGGTGATTAGACCTTGAGGGCTCTACCATCATCAATGAATTCATGACATTATTGCAGGAGTGGGGTCCTGATAAAAGATCAGTCCAGCCCCATTCCTTTCTCTGTTCTGCATGCTCACTTGCCCTTCTGCCATGTTATGACATAGCAAGAAGTCCCTCACCAGATGCTGAGCAGATGCTGGTGCCAATGCCTTTGGACTTCCCAGCCTCCAGAACTACGAGCCAAACCTCTTTTCTTTACAAGTTATCTAGTTTGTGGTATTCTGTTATAACACATAAAATGGACTAAGACAGGATGACTGGAGAGTCCCTGCTGGAAATGAAGGTGTTTCCACCCAGCAACTAGTTGCCAGCTAGAAGCAAGACGTATAGGTTTGCTTCTTTCAGAGTAGTAGGAGAGAGCAGTGGCAGAGCCTGTGAGAATGTCATGTGATGGACAGAAGAAACTGGGTCAGAGTCCAGAGTCTAGGTAGAGTGATTATAGTTCAGTAACATGAGAAGGATGTGCCAAAATTGTGGCTGGAGGCAGCTGAGGGAGCTGCTTTTTAATTTCTAGCACAGTCTCATGACGTGTCATCTTTCCAACTACACATTGACCTGTTTGGAGTTAAATCTAAGAATAAAATACAATAGAGTAATTAGTGTGGAAGTAAGACCATGAGACCCATAAGAGAGCAGGCAGTTAATCACAGTGAGATATTACTTTATGCCTATTAAGGTGACTATTATTAAATAAATAAACAAAAAATAACATGTCTGAGCAAGGATATATAGAAATTGGAAAATCTGGCTCGGCGCCTATAGCTCAACCGGCTAAGGCGCCAGCCACGTACACCTAAGGTGGTGGGTTCGAATCCCAACCCGGACCCGCCAAACAACAATGATGGCTGCAACCAAAAAATAGCCAGGTGTTGTGGCGGGTGCCTGTGGTCCCAGCTACTTGGGAGGCTGGGGCAGGAGACTTGCTTGAGCCCAGGAGTTGGAGGTTGCTGTGAGCTGTAATGCCACGGCACTCTACCCAGGGGGACAGCTTGAGGCTCTGTCTCAAAAAAAAAAAAAAAAAAAAAAGAGTGCGGATCCACTGCCCCAGATGCCCTACATAGACCCCTGCAACTCAAGTTTCTAAAAGGGGTTTGGTGAGTGAGATTTGGTGAGTGCAATTACCATTTAAACCACTTTGAGGTGTGCAATTTAATGGGACTAAGTACATTTACAATAGTTACAGAACTTTTCCATTACTGTAAAAGGAGACCTCAAATCCATTAGCAGGCACTCCTCATTCCTCCGGGCCTCCAACCCCTGGCAAATAATAATCTGATTTTAGTCTCTATTTTGCTAGTTCTGAGTATTTTATATGAATGGGATCATACAATATGTGATCTTTTGCAACTGACTTCTTTTACTTAGCACAGTATTTACAAAGTTCATTCGTGCTGTAGCATGTGCCAGTCCTTCATTCCTTTTTATGGCTGAATAGCATTTCATTGTTTGGATATATCGCTTTTGTTTATCCATTCATCTGTTGATAGATAGTCGTTGTTGTCTACATTTAGACTATTGTGAATAACAATGCAATGAACAAGTCTCTGCTTTCAATTCTCTTGGGTATATATGTAAGAGTAGAATTATTGGGTCATATGGTAACTCTATATTAAGCCTTTTGAGAAAGTGACATGCAATTTCTACAGTGGCTGCACCATTTTTCAATCTAACCAGCAATGTGCAAGGAGTCTAGGAGATGGTTTTCGTTTTCATTTTTTGTTTAGAGACAGAGTCTTACTTTATCACCCTTGGTAGAGTGCTGTGGCATCACAGCTCACAGCAACCTCCAACTCCAGGGCTTAGGCTATTCTCTTGCCTCAGCCTCCTGAGTAGGTGGGACTACAGGCATCCGCTACAAGGCCCGACTGTTTTTTTTTCTGTTGTTGTTGCAGTTTGGCTGGGGCCGGGTTTGAACCTGCCACCCTTGGTATATGGGGCTGGCGCCCTACCCACTGAGCCACAGGCACCACCCAAGAAGATGGTTTTGAGTAGTCCTAGGAGAAGAGACAATACCAAGGTCACCTGGGTATAGGGAAGACACTGGCTGGTACTTGTTTTTGAGCCAGTTCCCCTTGTACCTGTCTTCAAATTGTGCAGAAAACACAAGCCTTTTTCCCCTCCAAGCCTTAGCATGACTGCCCCACTTTGGTAGTCTTCCAATCCCTAAAGATTTCTGAGGAACTTCACGGCACTGTGAGGGGCCACTCCTCACCTCCCAGGGACATGCGACATAATTCCACTTGCTCTGCTTGTCAGACTTGGACTCCAGGAAGGAGCAGGGCTGCCATAGCTAGGTTCACCCTTATGCCTGGATTCCCATTGGCTCTGGTACCCAGAGCATCTGAATGAGCAGTCTCCCAAGGCCTGGAGCAAAGCCTTCCCAGCCAAGTGCAGCCAGCAGCCTGAGACAACACCTCCTCTGGCCTCCTAATGTGCTTTGCATTAAAATACCCATTTTGGCTTTGCCTTTGAGTCAGTTCTCAGGAGAGCAATAAAAGATGAGCCATTAATATGTGGGCCATGGAGATGTAGTGGACTGAGAAATGACTACAATTAACTCAATTCAGTGCCTTTTGGCACTTTCCCCACACACCAGCAATGCCTGCAGTGATGCATTTTAGGCTCAGCTCTGCCCCTAACTGGAGGTGCAATTTCAGCAGATCTCTTCCCCTTCTCTGCCTCTTAGTTTCTCCGAGGCGTACTAAATGAACAGGAATCTCCAAGAGGCACTTCCAACTCTAAATAGCCTATGATTAGTGATCATGTAGAGCCTAGCTCTAGCCAGCACGCTGGGCATCTGCTCTGTGCAATCGAATGATAGGCAATACTTTGGAAGATATTTTCTTTCCTGCCCTTTTCTGAGGCAGAATGTCGTGCCGAAGAGGGGACCCAGTAAATGGGGGTGGGGGTGGGAAATAGTGGATTGTGATTAACCAGATGATGAACCCCGTCTGCTTTTAATCAGCCACTTCCTGTTCTCCCAGACCTCTAAACTTTTAATATTAATGGAAACAGATTTGAATTCTGGAAAGAGCTATTCTGGAAAATAATTGGATATTTACTAGGTGAAAAGTGAAATTGCGCAGGCATTTCATAGGGTTTGGTATTTGACAGGTGCCATTTTTCTTCCCAATGTGTTGCATACCTCTGTTTTATAAACCAATATGGATAGTGGCATAAAAGATTACGGGTTTACATGGTGGCAAGACCTGGGAATATGTTCAGGGGGGTTGGTGGGCAGGAAGAGAGAATTGCAGCTGGGGTCAAGGATGAAATGCCTGAATTAGCAGGGTGGAATTATTTGAAGGCAAAGAATGTTTCTTTAAAAGAAATGTAGCCATGTTCATAACTAGAGATTGCACTCAGAAAGAGAGAGACAGAGAGAACAAGAGAGAGAGATCTTGGCTTAAGAGGAAGGGTAATACCTCCTTTGGCGTCATAAAACACTTTGTAGTTAGAGAAGGCAGCGAGGCACTGGAAGAAAGCAAGGAAATTTTACTGAAACAAACACAGAGCCTCCAAGACTGTAGGCAAGCAAGACAAGATGAAAATGGGTCTGCTAGGACGCAAATGAGGGCTGCCCCAGTGGCTAACTCAGTCCCTTTGAGTTTTTTCCCTTGAAGGTTTCTCACTTTAATTGTTACTTCTCTGATCATCAGGACACCACATGTTCCTCCTTTAAACATCTGTCTTTTCTGTGGACAGAGCATTTTTCTTTCTTTCTTTCTTTCTTTTTTTTTTTTTAAATTGAGACAGAGTTTCACTTTGTCCCCCTTGGTAGAGTGCTGTGGCGTCACACAGCTCACAGCAACCTCAAACTCTTGGGCTTAAGCAATTCGCTTGTCTCAGCCTCCTGAGTAGCTGGGACTACAGGCGCCTCCCACCATGCCCGGCTATTTTTTAGAGACAGAGTCTTGCACTTGATCAGGCTGGTCTCAAACCTGTGAGCTCAGGCATTTGGGGAATTCTTGCCATAATGTACTTGCAGTCCCAGAGCAGTGGTCTAGTTTTACCAGAATCTTGACTGCTCCCTGTCAGTCACCACGTGGCAGCCACCATCTTCTTTCCCACCAGGTGAGTGTCAGCACTCACTTACCTGCTCCTTTCTAGCCGAGTAGAAGAGCTTGTTCTCACGGAACTGCTCCCTTCAATTGGTAAGGATTTAAGCTGAAGGATGCTCCTTTACAGCTGTGAATTGGTGGGTTGAAGTGTTTCTTTCATCTATGGGAATAATGTTGGTCACAGGTGAGGCTGGGCAGAGAGAACAACTGCGCCCCACCCCTATTGATGAATTAGCTCACATATAGGTCTCAAGAGACAGACAGAATGACTTTGTAGGACTTTATACATATCCTTTAGCGAGGACTCTATAGGAATATTAGGGAAGTAGCTCAATCACATACAAAACTTTCTTCTCAGGAAGAGTCAGGGACAGCCGTAAAAGCCATTCAGATCTTTCAATTTCTTTAGGTATTCACTTGGGGAAAAAGATTAAATTGTTTAGCTTTTACAAGTTGATGATGGAAATGGTGTGCTTGTCCTGAAAACCAGCTTATCTGGGCAACTAGGCCTTTTTAGGGCAATGATTTCACAGATGAGGAAACAGGCTGACCTAGGGGAAGGGACGTGTCACAGTCACTCATTAAATTCACTAACAAGCCAGATCCAGCCTTAGGGCCTCTTGAGTGTCAGGGCGGTGCACTGCCAGAAGAAATTTGGGAAACCAAATTAAGGTAACAGAATTAAGGCACCTGGCTCACACAGAGATCAAACAAAGGACCAAGGGCAGGTCAATATTGGTTTCTAATTCAAGCTTCTAAAGGTCCCCAATTAGTACAATAGGCCAGAAAAAGAAAAGATCCATTCCCAGAAGGTTCAGTTCCATCATCTGGTCTCCTCCCTTCTAACTAAAACCTGGTCCCTGGTGGAAAATTTCTGCTACTTTCTCTCCCACTTATTGCTTCCACTTATACTGGACAGCCAGTTTATTCCAGAGAACTCTCCAGAGGTATGTATGGGATGAATAGAGTGCAGGAAGAAGGGGAGACAGGAGAGAGATAAGTTTCCTTGACTGCTTGGGCCAAGTTCAGCCTGGTCATATGCAGGGCCTCAGCTACATCTGTGTGCATTCTCAGCAAGCTATGCAGAGAGCCGTGCTATTGACTAGATACCTTCCAAGGACCACCTCCCCTGTGTGCAACTTTCATACTCCACAAATACCCAGCTGAGGAAACCACAGCCCATTTTATGATTTAAATAATAATACAGTTTATCTGTATGCCAGATAGTCACTTAGTGGAATATCTTTGGTGGTTATTTTATTGATGTGAGATCACAGGCATAAAATTAACCATTTTAAAGTGAGCAATTCTGTGGCATTTAGTACATTTGTGATGGTGTGCAACCACCAACTCTATCTAGTTCTTAAACTTTTCTTTTTTGAGATGGAGTCTCACTATGTTGCCCTGAGTGGAGTGCTGTGGTGTCATCCTATGTCACAGCAACCTCAGACTCCTGGGCTTGAGCAATCCTGCCTCAGCCTCCCAAATAGCTGGGACTACAGCTACCCACCACAATGCCCGGGTAGTTTTTCTATTTTTAGTAGAGACGGGGTCTCACTCTTGCTCAGGCTGGTCTCTAACTCCTGAGCTCAGGTGATCCACCCACCTCAGCGTCCCAAAGAGCTAGGATTACAGGCATGAGCCACCACAAAGTTCTAAAACATTTCATCACTCCCAAAAGACAGTCTATACCCCCCAAATAGTAACCCCCATTTCTCCCTCTGGACTCCCCCAAAACTCCTGGCAACCGCCAGTCTTCATTCTTTCACTGTGGATTTACCTATTCTGGATATTTCTGTGACATTTGGTATCTGGCTTCTTTCACCTACTGTAGTACTTTTTTTGTTTTGTTTTGTTTGAGACAGAGTTTTGCTATGTTGCCCTCGGTAGAGTGCTGTGACATCACAGCTCCCAGCAACCTCCAACTCTTGGGCTTCAGCGATTCTCTTGCCTCAGCCTCCCAAGTAGTTGGGACTACAGGCCCCTGCCACAACACCCAGCTATTTTTTGGTTGTAGCCATCATTGTTGTTTGGCAGGCCCAGGCTAGGTTCAAACCCGCCAGCTCTGGTGTATGTGGCTGGCGCCCTAGCCACTGAACTATAGATGCTGAGCCATAGTGTAGTGTTTTTAAGGTACATCCAAGTTGTAGTGTGTATCAGTAATTCACTCCTTTTTATATAATAGCTGAATGATATTCCATAGTATGAGTACAGCACAATTTTGTTTAGTCATTCAAATCTGTTGCTGACCATTTGGAGCTGCTTGCATGTTTTGGCTATTGCAAATAGCGCTGCTTATGAATACGTGTGTACATATACTTATTTACATAGCTTTATGACCATATTCTCCCACTCCGCAGCTGACTGATGCTAAATCAACCGCAACATTTCAAGCACCTTTACTGCAAATTCATCACGAAATGATTTTCAAAACCAAACACAAAGTTATTTTCGGATGATAGACCAGCATTCTCTATTAGATCTTTTTGCACTGTCCAGTATGGTGGTAAAGGAGCTAAGGAAATTTCACCCCCAAATGTGACAATTTAGCATAAAGACTATTTTGAATTAAAGGATATTGGC
>NW_003852504.1:5161565-5164905 GCF_000181295.1 Otolemur garnettii | reverse complement strand
GCCAATATCCTTTAATTCAAAATAGTCTTTATGCTAAATTGTCACATTTGGGGGTGAAATTTCCTTAGCTCCTTTACCACCATACTGGACAGTGCAAAAAGTTCTATTAGAGAATGCTGGTCTATCATCCGAAAATAACTTTGTGTTTGGTTTTGAAAATCATTTCGTGATGAATTTGCAGTAAAGGTGCTTGAAATGTTGCGGTTGATTTAGCATCAGTCAGCTGCGGAGTGGGAGAATATGGTCATCATTGGGACATTGGGTCATCCTTCCTGTGGTTCTCTCCATGTGCGTAGTATTTGGAAATAAACATTTCTCTTATTAATCTGCCTTAATTTTGAGTTGATCTTTGGGTGGGGGGAGGGCAAATTTCTCCTCACCCCACAGTAGCCATTAGGCATAGGTGACTATTGAGCACTTGAAATGTGGCTAGTGAGGCTGAGTGAGTAAATTTTTTTTTGTTTTGAGACAGAGTCGCACTCCGTTGCCTGGGATTGAAGCAGCCTCAAACTCTTGGGCTCAAGCAATGGGTTCCCGAGTACCTGGAAACTAGAGGTGCTTAGCACGTCTGGCCAGTTTTTTCTACTTTTAGTAGAGAAGGGGTCTTGTTTTGCTCAGGCTGGTTTTGAACTCCTAATCTCAGGGGATCCACCTGCCTCAGCCTTCCAAAGTGTTAGAATTACACTCTGAGCGAGCCACTACACCCAGTGAATGTTTAATTTAATCTTTTTTTTGGATCAAAGTCTCACTCTGTCACCCTGGGTAGACTGCCGTGGTGTCATCATAGCTCAGAGTGACCTCAAACTCTTGGGCTTAAGCAATCCTATTGCCTCAGCCTGCTGAGTAGCTGGAACTACAACTGATTACCACAATGATCAGTTAGTTGTTCTATTTTTAGTAGAGATAGGGTCTTGACAGCCTCACTTGGAGTGAATTAGATGGCTCCCGCACCTCTATGAAAGCCACTTTTTGGCCAGGGTCACTGTTTGGAAGGTCAACAGTGTGTCTCCTAAGAAGTCTGGCAAGAACTTTAGACTCCCTACTTTGCGAGATTAAATGCTAGTGAAGTGACCAAACCCTGATTGAGGACAAATAAATCAGGAAGACAGGACTGGGTCTCCTCAGCAACTAGAGCATGGCTTCCAGGCCCATCCTATACAGCAAAATCAGCATGCATGTTTTGCTTCTCCTAATTCCAGAGCGCCACCTGGTGTTCAGGCAATATGTTGCTTTACACATATTATATATTATATATATATATATATTTTGGTTTTGTTGTATTTTTATTTTTTCATTTTTACTTTCTTCAATATCAAGGGCTCCATTTTTGCTATGGTTTGCCTGCCCCCTTCTTTACTTCTTTTTTATTTATGTCCTCTTTTCTTTTTTTTTGTGAGATTTTTCTAATTTTCTCATCTTTCCCTCATAAACTTTCTAAAGCAACAATTTAGATGTCTCTTTTTTTTTTACATTTTATATAGTTTTATTTCTAATTTTCTTTATCTACTTTTATTATTTTCTTTTTTCTGGTCTGTTTTGTTCTATTTCATTCTGTATTTATGGAACAGAGCCTCACTCTGAGGCCTGGGTTGGGGTGCCACAGCATTGGCCTGGCTCAAGAAGGCCTTGAGCCCCTGGTCTAGAGCATCCTTCTAGCTTTGACCTTTGAAAGGACTGTATTGGTAAGTTACCACTGGAACATACTGCTAACTTTTTTCTATATTCGGTGGAGGAGGGGTTTTGTTTTTCCTCTGGCTGGTAAGGAGCTCCTGATCTCAAGGGTCCCCCCAGAGTCCTGGAATTATGAGTGTGGGTCAATGCACCCAGCCAAACACTGCTATTACTCCTGTCTTTGTCTTTCTGTCCTTCTTTTCTCCTTTTTTCATTTTTTTCTTTTATCATTTCTTTCTTTCTTTCTTTTTTTAGGCCAGTTGCCCTGGGTAGAGTGCCCAGCTCACAGCAACCTCCAACTTCTGGGCTTCAGTGGTTCTCTTGCCTCAGGCTCCCAAGTAGCTGGGACTACAGGCACCCACCACAACGCCCAGCTACTTTTTAGTTGTAGTTGTCATTGTTGTTTGGCAGGCCCGGGCTGGATTCGAACCTGCCAGCTCTGGTGCCTTAGCTACTTGAGCTACAGGTGCTGAGCCACAAGGTCATCTTTGAATGTTTGATAGAATTCTGGTATGAAGCCATCTGGGAGCATTTTGTTGGGAGCATTTTCAATGTTTCTTCAATTTCAATGCTTGATATTAGTCTGTTCAAGAGATCTATTTGTTCCTGGTTAAGTCTAAGGAGATGGTGTGATTCCAGGTATTGGTCCCTTTCCTCCATATTATCCAATTTCTGAGCACAAGGTTTCTTGTTGTAGTCAGAGATAATCTCTTGTATCTGTGTGGTACATGTTGTTAATTCCCCCTTTTTGTTTCTGATTGAGGGGTTGAGATGATCTGTTTTTTCATGTTGCCAGAATTTTTTTGTTGGTTCCACCTCATTTGTACTTTTTTCCCATTCCCTTTCTTCTCCTAGTTTTTCCTCTCACTTTCTCCTCTTTAAATTACCTTGTCTCAGGCAGCGCCTGTGGCTTAAAGGAGTAGGGCGCTGGCCCCATATACCGGAGGTGGTGGCTTCAAACCTGGCCCCAGCCAAAAACTGCACAATAAATAAATAAATTACCTTGTCTCTGTGCTTAGGTGTTGGAGTGGCTTTTTGTTATAAGGCTAAGAGAGAGAAGAGTAAAGAACAAGAGGGGAGAAAAGAAAGAAAAAGAGAAAAAGGTTCGGTGCCTGTACTCTACCCGGGGCAACAGCTTAAGGCTGTGTCTCAAACAACAACAACAACAAAAAAACCAGATGAGCTTGTACGTAAGCTGCAGAACTTTTCTAAAACACTGAGAAGGAAGGAACCTTCTTCAACATGTTCTATGAAGCAAACATCTCCCAGATACCCAAACCAGAAAAGGACCCAACTAAAAAAGAGAACCACAGACCAATTTCACTAATGAATATCAGTGCAAAAATACTCAATAAAATCCTAGCAAATAGATTATGGCTACACATTAAAAAATATGTACATCCCAATCAAGTAGGCTTTATTTATCCCAGGGATGCAAAGTTGGTTTGACATATGCAAATCCATAAATGTAATTCACTACATAAATAGAAGCAAAAACAAAGACCATATGATGGCTTGGCGCCTGTGGCTCAAGCGGCTAAGGCACCAGCCACATACACCTAAGGTGGCGGGTTCGAATCCCCAGCCCGGGCCCACCAAACAACAATGATGGCTGCAACCAAAAATGGCCAGGCGTTGTGGCGGGCGCCTGTAGTCCCAGCTACTTGGG
>NW_003852504.1:5154026-5161327 GCF_000181295.1 Otolemur garnettii | reverse complement strand
TTTTTTTTTTCGGTCAGGGCTGGGTTTAAACCCACCACCTCCAGCATATGGGGCCGGCACCCACTCCTTTGAGCCACAGGCGCCACCCAATGGCACATTTCTTAAACTGATTGAAGCCATCTATGACAGACCCACAGATAATATCATACTGAATTGACTAAACATGAAAGCTTTTCCACTGAGAACTGGAACCAGAAAAGGATGTCCACTATTGCCACTACTAGTCAATAGTGATGGAAGTTATAGCCAGTCAGGAAAGAGAAGGATATTAAGGGCATCTAAATGGGGGCCGAGGAGGTCAAACTTTTGTTCTTTGCCAATGAAATGGTCCTATACTTAGAAAACCCTAGAGACTCAACCACAAGACTCCTGGAAGTGATCAAGAAATACAATAACATCTCAGGGTATAAAAT
The DNA here is from genome assembly GCF_000181295.1 of Otolemur garnettii. Taxonomy (NCBI): domain Eukaryota; kingdom Metazoa; phylum Chordata; class Mammalia; order Primates; family Galagidae; genus Otolemur; species Otolemur garnettii. The sequence goes on along the minus strand of NW_003852504.1, from coordinate 5,160,914 downwards.
CAATGTCCACAAATATATCAAATATAGTAGCCTTTGTATATGCCAATAACAACGAAGTTCAGAAGCAAATCAAGGACACAATTCCCTTTATAGTAGCTTCAAAGAAAATTAAATACCTAGGAATATATCTAACAAAGGAGGTGAAAGACCTCTACAAAGAGAATTATGAAACCCCAAGAAAAGAAACTTCAGAAGACATCAACAAATTGAAGAACATACCATGCCCTTTGCTGGGAAGAATCAACATTGTTAAAATGTCTATACTGCCAAAAGCAATCTGCAGATTTAATGTAATCCCCATTAAAATACCAACATCATACTTTGAAGAACTGGAAAAAAAATAGTTCTTTGTTTTGTGTGGAACCAGACAAAACCCTGGATAGCCAAGGCAATTCTTAGTAATAAAAACAAAGCTGGAGGCATCATTCTCTCAGACTTCAGGTTATATTACAAGTCCATAGTGATTAAAACAGCATGGTATTGGCACAATAATAAAGACATATGGAACCAAATAGAAAACCAAGAGTTGAAATCAGTCTCTTATCGCCATCCGATCTTTGATAAACAAACAAAAGAATACACTAGGGAAAAGAATCCCTATTCAACAAATTGTGCTGGGAGAACTGGATAACCACATGTAAAAGACTGAAACTGGACCTGCTCCTTTCACCACTTACAAAAATTGACTCAAGATGAATAAAAGATTTAAATCTAAGACATGAAACAATAAAAATCCTAGAAGAAAGCATGGGAAAAAATCTTAATGATGTCAGTCTGGGGAAAGATTTTATGAGGAAGACTTCACTGGCAATCACAATAACAACAAAAATAAAGAAATGGGACTTATTTAAGCTGCAAAGCTTCTGCACAGCTAAGAACTCAACAATTAAAGCAAACAGACAAGCTTCAGAATGGCAAAATGTATTTGCATGTTACAAATCTGGTAAAGAGTTGTTAACTAGAATCTATAGAGAACTCAAATTAATCATTGTCAATAACAACAAAAAGCAAATAATTCCATCTATCACTGGGCAAGAGGCATGAACAGAACCTTCTCTGAGGAAGACAGACGAATGGTCTAGAAACACGAAAAAATGCTCATCGTCCCTAATCAGAGAAATGAAAATCAAAACCACCCTGAGATATCACCCCAACCTCGGTGAGAATAGTGCACATCAGAATGCCCAAAGGTGCAGATGCTGGCATGAATGTGGAGAGAAGGGAACACTTTTACACTGTTGGTGAGACTGCAAACTAATACAACCTTTTTGGGAGGAAGTATGGAGAATCCTCAAAGAACTCAAGTTAGACCTCCCATTTGACCCTGCAATCCCATTACTAGGCATCTAACCCAGAAGAAAAAAAAAGCATTTCATCATAAGGACATTGGCACTAGATTGTTTATCACAGCTCAATTTATAGTCACCAAGATGTGGAAACAACCTAAATGCCCATCAACCCAGGAATGGATTAATAAAGTGTGGTATATGTATACCATGAAATATTATTCAGCCATAAAAAATAGAAACTTACATCTTTTGTATTAACCTGGATGGAATTGAAACACATTCTTCTTAGTAAAGTATTATAAGAATGGAAAAGCAAGTATCCAATGTACTTAATACTAATATGAAGCCAGTAGACATACTAATACACACCCACACAGGAGAAAAACTCATTTCAATTCAAGATAAGGGGAGGAGGGGCAGCGCCTGTGGCTCAAAGGAGTAAGGCGCTGGCCCCATATGCCAGAGGTGGCAGTTTCAAACCCAGCCCTGGCCAAAAACTGCAATTAAAAAAAGGGGGAGGGGAGGATTAGGAGGGAAGGGCCAGACGGAAGGAGGGGAGGAGGACTGGTGTGCGCGCATCTAATGGGCACAATGTAAGGGCATATGGCGCCACCTCCTGGATGGCGCCACAACTATAACAGGGACTATACCTAACAAATGCAAACGTTATAACCTAATTATTTATACCCTTATATTAATCTGAAATAAAAAATAACTAAAAATAAAACTTAAGTTTAAATATCCACATGTAGTTGGTGGTTATCTCTGTTATAGACTACATTCCCAACGTTTTCCAGCAGAGTAAAAACTGGATCTTTTTCTCAGGTATTATTTATTTTTCACATTTGTGGTGAGAGATAGCCTTGAGTATGCTGAAAATAAATTCACTTTTCTTCATAGATATCAAGCATTGATACTGAATGCTGGCATATGGATCATGAAAAAACGATATTTTCAAACAGTGCTATGGCTATATAAATATTTTCAACTAAAATTCATTTCATTCATTTATTCATTTATCCATCTATTCAATAAATGTTTTAGTTGAATGTTCATTATGCACCAGGCACTGTGCTACGTGGTGCAAAGGACACAGATAAGCAAAACATGATTTCTCCCCGCAAATCAAGTAGCCAGTCAAGTAGCCAGGTAAACACCTGATTGCACAAGCTGGGCTTCAGACTGAGGACTTTATAGACATTGCCTCATTTAATCCTTGTAATAGTTCTGCGAGTTATGTGTAATTATGACCATCTTACAAACAAGAAAGCTGGATCCTAGCAACCTTAAATGAATTGACTAATGTTGCTCTGTGAATGCCATGAGTAAGGTATACATTAGAGACAGTTCTTGCACAAATAAGGGAGAAATTGACTAGGCTGGAAGTGCAGGTTTGAGTGTAGAGAGGGAAAAATTGAAGTAGATCTTAAAGGATAAGTAAGAAAGTGCCCCTTGACACTCCTATTGGTTCTATAGCCTTAAAAATATTTCACATACTTTGATCTGTTAAGTCCAATCCTGGGAGTTTCTCACAAGGAACTATTCAAAAGCAGGGGGGAAATCTTTATATGAATTGAGAAGGGGCTCGGCGCCTGTGGCTCAAGCGGCTAAGGCGCCAGCCACATACACCTAAGGTGGCGGGTTTGAATCCCCAGCCCGGGCCCGCCAAATAACAATGATGGCTGCAACCAAAAAATGGCCAGGTGCTGTGGCGGGCGCCTGTGGTCCCAGCTACTTGGGAGGCTGAGGCAGGAGACTTGCCTGAGCCCAAGAGTTGGAGGTTGCTGTGAGCGTGATGCCATGGCACTCTACCCAGGGGGATAGCTTGAGGCTCTGTCTCAAAAAAAAAAAATTGAGAAGGGATACTAAGAAATGGGGTTCAAGGGGGGTGAAGAAAGCCTGGCCTGCTGAACCAGGAAGTCTGGAGGGCCCATAAGAATGTGGGTTTGGGCTCAGCACCTGTGGCTCAAGCAGCTAAGGTACCAGTCACATACACCTGAGCTGGTGGGTTCGAATCCAGCCTGGGCCCGCCAAACAACAATGATGGCTGCAACCAAAAAATAACTGGGCGTTGTAGCAGGCGCCTGTAATCCCAGCTACTTGAGAGGTGGAGGCAGGAGAATTGCTTGGAGGTTGCTGTGAGCTGTGATGCTACAGCACTCTATCTAGGGTGACAGCTTGAGGCTCTGTCTCAAAAAAAAGAATGTGAGTATGAAGTAACCTAGGTAACCAATGACCAATAGAAAGAGAATCAATGAAATAGAAAAGGGCAATATTGCCTGGAGGTGCAGCGAGGCCAATGAAAGACTTGCAGCCAATTTCAAACGGAGAGAGTATTTATGGACAGGCCTTTGCCTCTTACTTGATCTTAACTTTTCTCCTCTACAAGAGGTACCCCTTTCCAAGTCTCTTTAGAATTGCTCTAAATTTTCTCTTTGTTTTTCCTAAATAAAATTTCTCTTCATTGCAAGTTACTTTTAATTCTTATTCACACTCGTGTTACTCCCATTTTATTTCCAGTTTCCATTCATTTTTACTTTCAATTACCACTGTGCCTCAGTTGAAATTTCTAGCTCAGCAGAATAATTGAACCAGGTCAACTGGGTTCAGGGACCTGGGACCTCCCAACCCCCAACGTGAATGAAGTGTTCACTTCTCTATTATATATAATGCTGAACAATTGGAAATGACCTATGCGTTTAACAACAAGGGAATGATTAAATACATCATGGCTTCTCGAGTCTATGGAACATGAATGCAACCAATGAAAAAAAGCCTTAAATGATAATTAAGAAGACTATGTAGCAACATCAAAAATACTCGTGATATGATGTTAAATGATAAAAGCAAAATACTGATACAAGGTTCTGCTGTTCAAAGCTGGACAGGAACTGCCATTTTCTAGGCCTGGGCAAGCAGGCCTTTTCCAGACTGCATTCTCTGGACTCAAACAGTCAGAGAAAAACAGCCTGATTGGTATCTTATCTGGGCAGTCCCTCCTGGAGTGGAAAAAGTACACCCTGCCGCCTCACTTGGGATAGGGACTGTAAGGATCACATTCGTTTGGTAAATACACTCATTTGCTAATTGTGTTCTGCCTGCGGGCCCCTGGCCCATTGTGACATCTCCTGGACATACATTCCTCAGATCTCCCTGCTCACAGGCAGCGTATGAACCCCTAGACAAAAGGCCCACGGGGGCTTCCCCCTTGGGTTTTCCCCACTTCTGCTGTTCTAAGTTCTGCTGCCTTTCCTTAGCTTATCTATTTCTTTCTCTGTCAAGAAACTGTCCTGTCACATACCTGCCTGGTCTGTGGTTTTCTTCTATGAACCCAGAAATCAAAAGGACCCTGTGCAGAGAAATTCTGGCAACCAGGTTACATTGCATATTTACTATGAATGCAATTATACAGAACATGATTACGTATGGGTTCGGCTGAAAGGAACACACACACATACACAAAGGAGTTGTGTTCACGTTGTGGGATTAGGGTAAGCATTTATTTTTCTATTTTTAAAATGTGATTTAATTTACTCTTTAAACTAGAACAAGGGGAAATTTTAAAAAGAGATATTAAGCTAGGTGGGCATAGCGGCTCATGCCTGTAATCCTAGCACTCTGGAAGGCCCAGGTGGGCAGATTGCCTAAGCTCAAGACTTCGAGACCAGCCTGAGCAAAGCAAGACCCCATCTTTACTAAAAATAGAAAAACCTAGCCAGGTGTTGTTGTAGATGCCTGTAGTCCCAGCTACGTGGGAGGCTGAGGCACTAGGATCGCTTGAGACTAAGGGTTTGAGGTTGCTGTGAGCAATGACACCATAGCACTCTACTTAGGGTGACTGAGTGAGACTCTGTCTTGAAAAAAAAAAACAGAGAGAGAGAGAGAGAGAGAGAGATTAAGCCTTTTCCCCTGATTTTAATGTGACTTGTGCTTGTTCCAAACAGTCATTTTCATTGGAAAATTTGAGATTCCTTTTAAAAATGATTTGAATATGAAAAGTATTGTGTGGTCCATTGTGTCCTAGCCAACTCAGAATCAGTCATTGGGCAATTAGAGTAAGTTAAGAACTGTTAGCTTTGCACATCTTTCAGTGGTCTTGACTTCCTTGTGATATGCAACAGAAATCACATTTCTTTTGAATATTTGCTGATGTTTCTGGGGACAAGGATTTGGAATAAGAAAGCTAATGAATGATAGTTATTCCATCTTCGAAGTGCCTGTCTCCTGGGATCAAACTCAGGTTCTGAGTGTATTTCCTTTTAATTTGTGATAACATTAACACAAATCCAAGTTTTTATTTTGATAACAGGCTACTACTGATAGACAAATATGGAAGAGAGGGGGAAGTGTTTTTTGTTTTTTTTTTTTTTTTAACTTTTTTGGCTAGGGCTGGGTTTGAAAGCACCACCTCTGGTATAGCGGGCAGGCGCCCTACTCCTTGAGCCACAGGCGCCGCCCTGTTTTTCTAAAGTTGGGATGACATAGCTGCACAGGTCAAGCCTCAATAATGTCGCTTTGCTTCGACGTCGGGTAAGCTCTTCAGGCACAATTCCCACTTAATAATGGGACTGGATCATATCTGAGGTAAGCAATACAGAGGAACCATTTTTGTACAGGATTTATATCTCATCCAACACAATAAGGTTAACTATTAGAACCAGCATGACACAGTGGCTCAAAGTCATACAGATCAAGCCTCAAATCTTAGTATCCCTATTTGCCAGCTGTGTGACCTTGGACAAGTTTCCGCACCTCTCTATGCCTCTGGCTTTTGAAAGTGAACAGTGATAAAGCTTACCTCATAGGGTTGTTTCAAGTATATTTTTTTTTTTTTTTGCAGTTTCTGGCCGGTGCTGGGTTTGAACCCACCACCTCTGGCATATGGGGCCGTCACCCTCAAGTATTATCTGAGATAATGCTTATTGCTTAGCCCAGCATCTGACACACACGAATAGCTTAATCAATAGCAAACACTATTATAGCACGTATCTAACACCACACTAAGTAATAGGATGTTTACTTGTCTGTTTCCTTGAGTACCGTTATGAGTTACTTGAGGGCAGGACTATGTGTGATTTGTTCACACTTGTAGCTCCTGTCCCTACCACATAGTCTGGGCCACATTGTTGCTCAAGAAATATTTGTGGGATGGCTCGGTGCCGGTAGCTCAGTGGTTAGGGCGCTGGCCACCTACAGCAAGGCTGGCGGGTTTGAACCCGGCCCAGGCCTGCCAAACAATGACAATAATAACAACAACAAAATAGCCAGGCATTGTGGCCAGCGCCTGAAGTCCCAGCTACTTGGGCAGCTGAGGCAAGAGAATCACTTAAGCCCAAGAGTTGGAGGTTGCTATGAGCTATGACGCCAGGGCACTCAACTGAGGGCAACTTAGTAAGACTCTGTCTCAAAAAAAAACAAACAAACAGCTCAGTGCCTGTGGCTCAAGTGGCTAAGGCGTCAGCCACATACACCTAAGGTGGCAGGTTCGAATCCAGTCCAGGCCTGCCAAACAACAATGACAGCTGCAACCAAAAAATAGCTGGGCGTTGTGGCAGGCGCCTGTGGTCCCAGCTCCTTAGGAGGCTGAGGCAGGAGACTC
>NW_003852504.1:5143596-5150998 GCF_000181295.1 Otolemur garnettii | reverse complement strand
AAAAAAAAAAAAAAAATAAATGTTAGTCCTGATGTTGAGTTAATTACTGAAAAAAGGAAAACACAAAACATATAGGTCCCCCCCCACACAATTTTTTTTCTTTCTTTCTTTCTTTTTTTTTTGAGACAGAGTCTCACTTTTGTCCCCCTTGGTAGAGTGCTGTGTTGTCACAGCTCACAGCAACCTCAAAATCTTGAGCTTAAACAATTCTCTTGCCTCAGCCTCCCAAGTAACTGGGACTACAAGCATCCACCACAAGGCCCAGCTACTTTTAGAGGTGGCGTCTCCCTTTGGCTCAGGCTAGTCTTGAACTTGTGAGCTCAGGCAATCCACCTGCCTTGGCCTCCCAGAGTGGTAGGATTACATGTATCAGCCACCACGCCTGGCCTTGTTTTATTTTTCTTCCTTAAGGAGATGTTTCAGAATTCAGCACCCCTGGGTGATCTGCTATTGCTGTTGGAAACATTAGGTTGGCTCCTTGTGCCTGGCTTGAGAGGCATGAACCTAACTGTTCCCTAGTCTCTGACCACAGAATCCTTAAGCTACTGCAGAAACCATTTTTCTGATGTGTTCAGGGAAAAGTACAGTACAACTGTGATTTGTGTGGATCAGTTTCTCTTTGAGTGTAGCAAATTTTCCTTTCTCCTTTGATTAACTGGGCTTTGTTACTGTTTTACAGTAAGACAAACAGACTCGGAGGTCAGAGAGTTTAGAGTTTGAATCTCAGCTTTGCCTTTTACTAGCTGAAGCAATGTTGAAGAAGGTACTTACTGTCTCCGAGCCTGCCTTGGTTTCCATCTGAAAAATGGGGAGAAGGTTTTGCGAGGATTTAATGTCATAGTATATGTAAAGCATCAAGCACAATAGCAGATGTTACAAAAAGAGTAGCTGCGGAGAGGAAAACTATGTTTCGGTTGTCTCTTGGCAAAAAAAAAATCACTGGAAACAGAGGCAGGCCTTTTGGCTCCAATAGCATTGAGTCTTGGGCCCTGATTAAGTGTTTGATGGCCACATTTTTTATATATGTTAATTACCAAAGACATTTACACTTGAGGACAGTAGAAGTATCTTCATTCGTCTGACTGGGGTCTGAATATCAGTAGTTTTCCTCCACATTATAAGCTGAGTCCTTTTGGGGAAAAATAATTAGATTTTGTATAATTTAATAAAACAATTTGATCTCCCTAGCTCCTGCCCCTCTGTTCTTCAATCCATTCTAAACAATGCTGGCAGATTAATTGTTTGAAGCACCAAGAGGGGTATTTGCCTCCCCAACTAAAGTCCAATGTCTCCTCATTACCTGTCAACTTCGGGACTTCCCAGCCTAGCAATCCAGACCATGGCTGAGGTCTTTATAGGTTCATCTTATACTGTTCTATTCGAAGGGATCACTAAATGGCTAACAGCCGAAGGCTACCTTTTGTTATTTTCTAAATGCTTGTGCTTTCCTGGAAGGAACGCTGGAAGGGAAGAACAGAAGAAAGGAAGGAAGAAATGGTGAGTTACTAGGGCGATTTCAGGGTGTATGTATATGTGTGTGTGCACGTGTAATCCAGCCAATTGTTCTCATGCCAACTGAACTACCATTATTCCCTCCTCAACTTGCTTTACTTTTTTGTTTGTTTGTTTGTTTGAAAAAAAGTCTCACTGTTTTTATGAGAAACTGTCTTGCTCTATTACCGTGGCTAAAGTGCAGTACCAGGATCATAGCTCACTGCAGCCTTGAACTCTTATGCTCAAGTGATCCTCCTGCCTCAGCCTCCTGAGTGGCTGGGGCTACAGGCACATGCCACTACCCCCAGTTAATTTTTTTTTAAAGATTTTTTTTTATTAAATCTTAGCTGTGTACATGAATGCAATCACGGGGTACAGTGTGGTATTTTCATATACATTTTGAAATACTCTCATCCAACTGGTTAACGTAGCCTTCATGTCATTTTCTTAGTTATTAAGTTAAGACATTCATACTCTGCTTTTAGAAAGATTCATTTCAGACTCAACTGTATTAGCAAGAAAAAACAAGTGATCCCATCTCAGGGTGGGCAAGGGACTTGAAAAGAAATTTCTCTAAAGAAGATAGGCACATGGCCTACAGATATATGAAAAAATGCTCACCATTCTTAATCATCAGAGAAATGCAAATCAAAACTACTTTGAGATATCACCTAATTCCAGTAAGATTAGCCTATATCACAAAATCCCAAAACCAGAGATGTTGGCATGGATGTGGAGAAAAGGGAATTTTAAAAATATTTTATAGAGACAGGGTCTTGCTATGTTGTCCAGTGTTGCCCAGGCTGTTCTCGAACTTCTGGTCTCAAGGGAACCTCCCACCTCAGACTTCCAAAGTGCTAAGATTACAGAGTAAGCCATTGTATCCAGCCTTGCTTTTCTTTTCCCTTCCCTTCCCTTTCGCTTTCTTTCCTTCTTTCCTTCCTTCCTTCCGTCTTTCTGTCTTTCTTTCACTGCTTCCCTTTAGCTCATATTACTCCTTCTGCTTAGGGAGTTCCACCTTCTCCTTTCTCCCCCACACGCCTCCCATCTCCACTTCTTTTTTTTTTTGAGACAGAGTCTCACTTTGTCACCCTTGGTAGAGTGCCATGGCATCACAGCTCACAGCAATCTCAAACTCTTGGGCTTAAGTGGTTCTCTTGCCTCAGCCTCCCAAGTAGCTGGGACTACAGGCGCCCACCACAACGCCCGGCTATTTTTTGGTTGTAGTTGTCATGGTTGCTTGGCGGGCCGGGCTGGATCCGAACCCGCCAGCTCTGGTGTGTGTGGCTGGCACCAAGCCCCCATCTCCACTTCTGAAAATCCCATGCAGCCTTCAAGGCCAGGTTCAGTTTCCACCTTTGTATCATGCTTCTTCCGTCCCTACTGCACGTGCCCCGTCAATCTAATCTATTCTTTTTTTTTTTTTTGAGACAGAGCCTCAAGCTATCTCCCTGGGTAGAGTGCCATGGCATCACGCTCACAGCAACCTCCAACTCCTGGGCTCAAGTGAGTCTCCTGCCTCAGCCTCCGAAGTAGCTGGGACCACAGGCGCCCGCCACAACGCCTGGCCATTTTTTGGTTGCAGCCGTCATTGTTGTTTGGCGGGCCCGGGCTGGGGATTCGAACCCGCCACCTTAGGTGTATGTGGCTGGCGCCTTAGCCACTTGAGCCACAGGCGCTGAGCCATCTAATCTATTCTTACCCTGTATTTTAGCGGTTGGGGTTTTCCCCCTACTAGCAGGGCCACCGAATACAGTTGTTCCAGTCATGCCCTGCCTACAGGTGCCTGGTTGAGGGGACGTATAGGGACTGAAATCTACCTGCCAAGCCATACACAAAGATGCAGTATGTGCTAGCAGCTCTGCTTGTTAGATTAACAGCTCCTCCAGGACAAGGACTAGATCATAATCATCTTTGCACTGCCCCTAGTACTGTAAACAACACTGGTTGTGGGCAACAATCTCGACTCCTCCCTTTCTCTCCCACCATATCTAATTAGCCATGGAGTCTTTTTGATTCAATCTTTTAAATAACCTCTCACATCTCCCCACTTCTTTCTCTTTCTTTTGAGGTGCCTTATGGCGTGGTCATCTTGCTTCGAATCCAAAAGTCAGATAAGTGTCTCAGCCTCCTGTCTGCTAGTCGCGTCACTCCTCATTGTCACAGCTTACAAGATTCTTCACCGTCTGCTTCTGCTCTGGCTTTGTCTCTCCCTCCATCCTAACTCCCTTTCACCCTGGGTTGCCTAATCTTCTAGTTCCACAGAGACCTTCTGTCCTCTTGCTTTTGTCCATACTGTTTTGCTTCTGCGTGGAATTTCTTCCTACCGGTTCCTGTCTTTAACTGAATCACTCTGACTCATTTTTTAGGTCCCAGTTTGGACATCCCATTCTCCAGTATCCCAAATCCACCTCAAGTTGACGCTAGATGCTAATTCACATACATCCTGCATTTCCCCTATTATGCAGTGGTGCCATTGCCCATTCACATCTCTGTCTCCTCCACTAGATTGTGAGCTGTCTGAAGGCGGAATCCATGCCTGTCTTATTCCTGGTTATTTTTCTCTCCCTTTCCTTCTCACAGTACCTGAGCCACAGTAGAGTCCATTAGTTGTTTGTTGAGTGAATAATTGAACCCCAGAGGTTTAGGCTGTCATTCAAGGAGAGTTTTTTAATACACAAATTCAAGTGGTGCCACGGGTAAATTTAGCTTTATAAAAGGTAGAAACTTTTTTAAAGGATTGGCTCTTTTCATCAGCATGGAATACAATGATAGATACCTAACGGCACCTATTCAGAGATGCAGACTAAAATGGAGGGTGTGTATTTCAGGGGAAAAAATTCCGGCAGTGTTTGAATTTAGACAGAACATTTAGGAAAATGGCCCTCCGTTTCAGCATTCCTTTAACTGTTGTTTACTCAGTGGCTATGGTTTTCTTCTTGATTTTGTGGTTGTTGCTTTTTCCCCATAGCTTAAAATGTCTTCAGCCAAAGTAGCATTTATGAAAAGCCCCAACCAGATGTGTTCCCTCTGAAACCTGAACTCTTTGTTAAGCCCCTTCCATGGTTGTCATCACGATACCTAGTGTAACAAGTCCAAACACAATTGACTTCTCCTACTTTGTTAGCTCCTTGAAGGCAGGAACTGTCTTCTTTCATTTTTGTAGCTCAAGCTTCTGGCAGAATGCTTAACAGGTAGTAGAAACCAAGGCATCTATATATGAGCCAACAACTTCTAATTCAATATCCAGGTCATGGTCTCTAGCCTGATGTTCCCTGGCCCATCCTGTATTCATTTCCTTCTAAATCAGTAGTTCTCAACCTTCCTAATGCCTCAATGTATTTTCATTGATACAAAGGGGTCGCAACCCACAGATTGAGAACCGCTGCTCTAAATGATTTGCAAAGATAATATTTATTTAATCAGAACTTAACTGCACTGAAAGAAATGAATGTAGATAAACTGAACTTCATCAAAATTAAAAACTTGTTTTCTGTGAAGAACACGAGAAAGTGACAAGATAACCCCCAGAATGGGAGAAAATATTGTAAATCGTATATCTGATAAGGGCCCAGCATTCAGACTGTATGAGGAATTCTAACAGTGAAACAATAAAAAGACAACTAAGCCAATTAATATGTGGGCAAAGAATATGAATGGATGTTTCTCCAAAGAAGATGTATAAATGGCCAACGGACACCTGAGAACATGCTCAACATCATTAGCCATTAGAGAAATGCAAGTCAAAACCATAGTGAGATACCACTTCTCACCCACTAGGATGGCAATAAAAATAATAAATAATAAAAGAATAGAAAATAAGTGTTTTGGAGACTGTGGAGAAATTGGAACCCTTCTATGTTGCTGGTGGGAAAACAAAGTGGTGCAACAATTTTGGAAACTGGCCTGGCAATTCCTCTAATGGTTAAATAGTTACAGTGCACAACCCAGCCATTCCCCTCCTACGTAGGTAACTCAGAGAAGTGAAAACTTATATTCATACAAAAACCCACATGCAAATGATAGAAACATGACTCACGATACTTAAAAAGTGCAACCAATCCAAATATTCATCAACTGAAGAATGGCTAAGCCAAATTCTCACTATGCCTTATGAATCATAAAAAAGAATGAAGCACTGCTACATGCTACAGAGTGGATGAACCCTGGAACATTCCACTAAGTGGAAGAAGCCCGTAATAACAGACCACGTATTATTTCATTTGTATGAAATATGCAGAATAGGCAACTCCATTGAGGCAGAAAGTAGATTAGTGTTTACCAGGGCCAGGACAGGGAAATAAATGAAGAGTGACTGCTCAATGAGTGGAAGATTTCTTTGGGGGCTGCTGAAAACATTCTAAAGTTAGATGGTGTGCTATTTGCACAGACTTGTAAATATACTAAAAGGCACTGAAGTGTACACTTTAGAAAGTTGAACTTTATAATATCTTAATTATATCTCAGTCAAGCTGGTATTTAATAAAGGAAATGAACGTGACTGTCTTATTGCCACAATTCTCTGCCAGTCCTTTCAGTGCTTACACATAAACTGATTTTGATGGTTGTAATCAGTGAGGTCTTAATCATTTGTGGTGAACTTCTTTTTGTTTCATATCATTCTGCATGTAGTTCCATACTTTCCATTAATCTAGTTTATATGTTTGTCATTTGAAAGAATAATTTTTTTAGAAGTAGAACATGTATAATGCATAGAAAGTTATTATTCTATGGATAAAGGTTGGTGGATTTTCCCAAAGTGAGTATTCTTGTTTGTCATTTTGATGTCCATCATGATGTTATACCATACTTTGCTTACCTATTTCTCTCTTTTGCAGGGTCTTTTGGGTTGTGTTCAATTTTTCAAAATTATAAAGAACAATGCTATATAATCATCATTATATGTATTACCCCTGCTCCAAGTTGCTTCTATAGAATATATTCTCCAAAGCAAGATTCATGGTCTAAAAATACATCAAATACCAGTAGACTGATTGTTCTAAAACCACAAATTAATATATAGTTCCACTGGCAATGTTTCACTGTACCTGATTCACCATAGCTTCACAACATATCAAGTTTTATCGCTTTAATCTCTTTTCCCTTAGTTTATAAGGCATTGTCTTAGGCTAATCGGCTGCTATAACAAAATACTTCAGAATAAATAATTTATAAACAATAGAGATTGATTGCTCATAATTCTGTAGGCTGGGGAGTTCAAGATCAAGTACGAGCAGATTCGGTGTCTGGCGAGGGCTTGCTCTCTGTTTCAAAGATGGCATCTTCTTGGTCTCATATGGCAGAAGGGGGCAAGGCAGCTCCCTCCCAACCTAACCCCTAATGGTTTTACTGACTTGATCACTTCCCAAAAGGCCTCACCTCTTAACATTGTCTTAACACGATCACATTGGGAATTAGGTTCCACCATGTAAATTTTGAGGGGAATACCAATACACAGGCCATACCATGCGTGTGATGACCCTGTACCACTGTTGGGATTTCTACTCTTTAATTGCCAGGATTCTCTTGCTTATTGTCTGTCGTCCTTAAGGATAAACTGCCATTTCCTTTAGTCACTTTTCTAGTGGTATCTGGATGTTGATTTCACATCTGTTCGGGAATTCTAAATACATTTCAATAGTATAACATCAATTGTGGTTTTTGTATTTGCTTTTCGATCTTGCAGCTTTAAAAATTTGTGTTTTCGGCTCAGCGCCTGTGGCTTAAGCGGCTAAGGCGCCAGCCACATACACTTAAGGTGGCGGGTTTGAATCCCCAGCCCGGCCCGCCAAACAATGATGGCTGCAACCAAGAAATGGCCGGGCATTGTGGCGGGCGCCTGTAGTCCCAGCTACTTGGGAGGCTGAGGCAGGAGACTCGCTTGAGCCCAGGAGTTGGAGGTTGCTGT
>NW_003852504.1:5139559-5143003 GCF_000181295.1 Otolemur garnettii | reverse complement strand
AAAAAAAAAAAAAAAAATCTATTCTGGAATATTAACATGTCTTTTAGCACTTAAAAATCCAATATCATATTGTTTCGATAACTTTTGCTTTTAATTTGTTTAACGCTTTTTTTTCATCATACAAAAATATTTCATAGGCCAGGCTCTATGGCCTATTAAATACTTAATAGGCCAGCTCATACCCGTAACCCTAGCACTCTGGGAGGCTGAGGTGGGTGGACTGCTTGAGCTCAGAAGTTCAGACCCCCTTGAGCAAGAGCAAAACCCTCTCTCTACTAAAAATGGAAAAGTTAGCTGAGCATAGTAGCAGGCGCCTGTAGTCCCAGCTACTTGGAAGGCTGAGACAAGAAGATTGCTTGAGCCCAGGAGTTTGAGGTTGCTGTGAGGTGTGATGCCACTGCACTCTTGCCTGGGGCAGCAGAGTGAGACTCTGTCTCAAAAATTAAATAAAGCAATCCACCCGCCTTGGCCTCCCAGAGTGCTATGATTACAGGAGTGAACCACCGTGCCCAGAGGACATACATATTTTCTGATAAGTAATATTCTACCAAACATTGTATTAAACCAAAGCAGAGAGATAACAAGCAAAACTGTTTTCTACCTCCTACCCATGCTGAGCTAGACCAGTAGAACACTATCTTGGTAGGAGAAATTTTGGCAGAAAGAAATTTTCGATTCCCTACCTACCTCAACAGAAAACTTAACAAACTGGTTTATGCAGAAAGGATTTTCAGCAAACATGCACAAAAACATTTAACATGCTAGAAGAACAGGTTACCTTTTAGTTGATTTCCAGCACAGAGCATACATTCATTAGTGCCCAGTCAAATAAGAGGGGATGCTAACATGGAAAGCATTTTTTGCCTACATAGCACACAGCATATAATACTTTGATCTTTAAGTGGGTGATCATGGAAGTTCCAAGGTGATGCCCACTAGGTTAGCCTGCGTATTTCATTTATAAAAATATTCTTTTAAAAATAATACTTCAAAGAGACTCCTAGAAACAGTGGGAGTACTTCGGGACCAGCAGAAGGACTGCAGTTGTTAAGAGCAGGGTGTTGATTTTTACCTGTAGCTTTTAGGTAAAGGACATCTAAAAGACTTTTAGTTGATTCCTACAGCCGGGGAAAACTGGGATCATAGGAGATTCAGAAATCTCGAGATGGGCATCTGGCTTGAGTAACACCCTAAATAAATACTTAAAAATCCAATGAAGCTGAAAAAGAACTAAGTATACACACACACACACAACAATAATTCACGCAAAGCCTGAATAGGGTTCATGATCTTGGGTTATTCCAGGCTGTTAACACACCAACATGTATGCTGGGGACGGGGCCCCCTAAGTGGGATGCATAACATGGGCTTGCTCCAAAGGAGTCTAACTCAGAAGCTCTTGTGTGAGGGATCTCATTGGGGAGGGAGCACTAAGTTTAATGAATAAAAGAAGTTGTTTCAGGAGAACCCCAGATCCAGGAAGGTTAGGTCATTTGGTTTTTGACCCATCCATACTTGAATGCAGGATGGAGTCAGTCTTTTCCAAGACGTATTCTGTCATCATTAGCTGAGCCTATTGGTCTCTTGGGCTGGTGATATCCAGAATGATCCCATTCATTGGCTGGAGGTAGGGAAGTTGGCATAGAAGATGATTTGTACGATGAAGTCACCACTAAACCACTTATTAAGTCCAGTCCCTGCCTTTTTTTTCCTGTTCTGTAGTTAGGAAACATTTCTTTAAAAACCAGAAAATTGGCCTGGCGCGGTTGATCACGCCTGTAATCCTAGCACTGTGGGAGGCCGAGGCAAGTGGACAGCTTGCACTCAGGAATTCAAGACCAGCCTCAGCAAGAGGAAGACCCCATCTCTACTGAAAATAGAAAAACTGGCTGAGCATTGTGGTGGGTGCCTGTAATCCCAGCTACTCAGGAGACTGGGGCAAAAGGATGGCTGGAGCCCAACAATTTGAGGTTGCTGTGAGCTATGACGCCAGGGTGACAGAGTGAGACTTTGTCTCAAAAAACAAACAAAAGCCAGAAAATCTGCAAATGTGAGCAGCATGTCGAAAAGTCACCAGCCACGTCCTCCTGGTGGCGCTGTAACTTTGCTGTGAAAGCTGCCACGTTGTACCCAGGAATCCGCTCTAGCACCTGTTCTTCAATGTACTAAAAAAAAATGCGTGGCTCGGCGCCCGTAGCTCAGCAGCTAGTGTGCCAGCCACATTCACCGGAGCTGGCGGGTTAGAATCCAGCCCTGGCCCGCCAAACAACAATGGCGGCTGCAACCAAAAAATACAAATAGCTGGGCGTTGTGGCCGGCGCCTGTAGTCCCAGCTACTCGGGAGGCTGAGGCAAGAGAACCGCTTAAGCCCAAGAGTAAGACATAGTAAGATTCTATCTCAAAAAAAAAAAATGCATTCATTAAAATAGGTGTGTAGGTGAGGTTGTGTCTTCACAGATCTGGTAGTGCTTGTCCATGAAATTGGTCTGTAACCACTGGAGCTCATCATCCATGATGATGTCCTGTAAATATCAAATCACAGCATCAAATTCTGCATCAGAGCATCTATCATCGCTGCTGCCACCCCTACTTGTATGGGTGAGCGGGCCAGTTGGGATCCTACTCAGCCCGGGGCCGGGGCCCAGCCTCCTCTCTGCTCCTTAAGGTCCCAGCCTGCATCCAGGGCACTGTAGTCAGTCGGCCAGAAGGGACCTAGTTGTGCGGCTGCTCCAAGCTCACTGCCCAGCCCGCACTGCGCCTGCGTGAGAGGCACACCCTTAGCCTCCCCAGCATCAAGGCCCTGCCAGCCGCTCTCCCTCTTTAAATTTTTTATTTTATTTATTTATTTATTTGAGATAGAGTCTCACTATGTTACCCTGGGCAGAGTGCTATGGCATCACTGCTCACAGCAACCTCCAACTCTTGAGCTTAAGCGATTCTCTTGCCTCAGCCTCCCAAGTAGCTGGGACTACAGGCGTGTGCCACAACGGCTGGCTATTTTTTTTTTAATTTTTATTTGCATATGGAACGCGAGGCAGAGCTGTCTGGTGAGGTCACGTGGCTATGAACAACTGAAATATTCTGCTGAGCGTTAATGCTGTCAGAGCTCCAGTGGCGCAATCGGTTAGCGCGTGGTACTTATATGACAGTGCAAGCGGAGTGATACCGAGGCTGTGAGTTCGAGTCTCACCTGGAGTACATCCTTTTTTTTTTTTTTTTTGAGACAGAGTGTCACTATGTCACCCTCGGTAGAGTGCCGTGGCGTTGCAGCTCACAGCAACCTCAAACCCTCGGGCTTAAGTGTTTCTCTTGCTTCAGCCTCCCAAGCAGCTGGGAACACAGGCACCTGCCACAATGCCCAGCTATTTTTTGGTTGTAGTTGTCATTGTTGTTTGGGGGGCCTGGGCCAGGTTTGGTCCCATCCGCTCTGGTGTATGTGGCTGG
>NW_003852504.1:5136968-5139322 GCF_000181295.1 Otolemur garnettii | reverse complement strand
GGCGGGTCCGGGCTGGGGATTCAAACCCGCCACCTTAGGTGTACGTGGCTGGCGCCCTAGCCGGTTGAGCTATAGGCGCCGAGCCATTTCTCTAGTTTTAGTAGAAATGGGGTCTCACTCTTGCCCAGACTGGTCTCAAACTCCTGAGCTCAAGTGATCCTTCCAGAGTGCTGGGATTACAGGCCAGGCGTGAGCCACGACGCCCGGCCTGTTTAAAACTTTTAAAGAATGTGTCTACAATCCTTGAATTCTTTTAGAAGAGTTTTCCTAATAAATTGTGAAATTCTATAAAACTTCTGTCAATGGTTTTCATTTGTACTTCATCACATTAATATGCAAACCTAACTGTCTTTACAATACCTAGTCTCTCTGGTATTATTTCTTCTTGGTAAATAGCGTCATTTATTCATGGCTTCCTTTCCTTCTCCCATTGGTATTTTATAATTTTCATTCAATATATCTTTATTATCGCAAATTAAGTGAAGAACCTAGTATTTAAGATTTTTGTCATTATTGTGAATCTCCCTTTTCATTATGTTGTCTAGCTTTGTGTCATCCTTATTAGGAATGCTATTGACTTTTGTCACTTACCTTCTATTATGCTGAACAGATTTATTATTTTTAATGAATTTTTGTCTTGATGCCCTAGGCATCTTCCTTATATAATCCTGTCATTTGAGTGATATTTTTATTTCTTCCTTTCACATATTTATAACTCAGTTTTTTCTTCAGCCTCACTTTATTACAAAGTTAATTAAGACTGATGAAAGAGACATCTTTGTCATATTTATGTTTTGAATAGAGAGTCTTCAGGGCCTGTGGCCCTTGATTTTAGACAGGCACAATGCTTCTATTAAGAAAGAAACTTTCTATGCTTTTTTATTTGATTTAATCAAGTTTTGAATTTTAAGAAATGTCTTCTCACCAGCTTTGGAAATACCAAGCCTCAGCTGTACTGTCCCCACAGTGGCCTCTATTGAATGTGCCCCCCACCTCTGGTCACACAGTTTTATATCTTCCTGTCTTCTTTTCTTCAGAGCACTTGTCACTGTGTGAAACTATTCCAGCTAGTGAGTGGCTTGCTTCTTGTCTCCCTTTCCCATGAGAATTGTAGCTCCAAGAGCACCTCTTGGATCCCCAGTGCCTAGAACAGTTCCAGATACGTAACTAGATCCTCCCTACAGATGTAGTGAAGCCCAAATAGACAGGATTTTTATGCTTAGTCCACTAATGGGTTATCTTATATTAGGAGTGTTTCTCAGATTATAACATGTTTGTATCTGTGATAGGATTTCTGTCAAGTCACAGTAATTTTGTTGTATTGTTGCTTTTTTTTTTTTTTTTTTTTTGAGACAGAGTCTCACCCTGGCACCCTGACTACTAGAATGCTGTGGCCCTCAAGTTCTTGGGCCCAAGTGATCCTCTTGCCTTAGTTTTTCTATTTTTAGTACAGATGAGATCTCGCTTTGCTCTGGCTGGTATCAAACTCCTGAACTCAGGGGATCCACCCGCCTCAGCGTCCCAGAGTGTTAGGATTACAGGCGTGAACCACCACACCCAGCTTGGTGCAATTTTTTTTTTTTTTTGCAGTTTTTGGCGAGGGCTGGGTTTGAACTTGCCACCTCCAGCATATGGGGCCAGCATCCTACTCCTTTGAGCCACAGGTGCTGCCTTGGTGCATTCTTTTTTAATGGTATTTTATTTTAAAGTTCTTTGTATTCATAAAACCAATAAATCCTCATTATATTGTTATTTCTTTATATTTAAGAAAAAATAATATTTGCTTCATAAAACATGTTGGTGGAATACTCTTTTCTAGGTTTCTGGGCAGATCGTTTGATGGATTGTTTTTGGAAAAATTCTCTGGTGAACTGGTCAGAGCCATGCGTCTGATTTTATGTTATTTTAATATTTCTTTTCCTATTGTTTTCTCTGTGAACCGTTCATCCGTGCTTATTTTCCCATGCCGTAATTGGTATTAGATATATTTTTGTGGGTCCACATTCATAGATACTCACTTGTCACCTTCATCAGCGTGTACTGAGAATGATAATAACTCATTCCCTTTAATTATTCACTCATTCAACGCATAGTTATTGAGTCATTGCTACTAGGTGCTAGCAGCATAAAAATGAAAAAGATACAGCGTCTGTTCTCATAGACTCCATAGTCTGACTGTAGCGTGTACTGGTTGGTTTCTATGTCCTCCTTAATCCTACCTCAATCCATTTTTTTTTTTTTTTGAGATGGAGCCTCAAGCTGTCCCCCTGGGTTAGAGTGCTATGGCTTCACTGCTCACAGCAACCTCCAACTCCTGGGCTCAAGCGAGTCTCCTGCCTCAGCCTCCCAAGTAG
>NW_003852504.1:5133552-5136679 GCF_000181295.1 Otolemur garnettii | reverse complement strand
CACCTTAGGTGTACGTGGCCGGCGCCCTAGCCGGTTGAGCTATAGGCGCCGAGCCCCGGCTATTTTTTGGTTGCAGCCATTATTGTTTGGTGGCCTGGGCTGGGGATTGGAACCCGCCACCTTAGGTGTATGTGGCTGGCGCCTTAGCGCCACAGGCACCGAGCCCCTCAATCCATTTTTTGCACTGCTCTGTGCCCTGGGAGCCTGACCTCTACGGACTCAATCCCAACGCTCTTTGATTCTCTGCCTTCAGGTAGGAGTCTACCTTTGGGAGAAATTGCAGAAAATGAGAGGTTGGAAGATTGGAAGATCCAAGAGGTTGGCATATGGATTTATGTATGTATCATAGCTCAGAGCAACCTCTAACTCTTGGGCACAAGTGATTCTCTTGCCTCAGTCTCCTGAGTAGCTGGCACAACAGGTGCCTGCCACAACACCTGGCTATTTTTAGAGACAGGGTCTGGCTCTTGCTCAGGCTGGTCTCAAACTGGTTGCTCAGGCAACCCACCTGCCTCGGCCTCCTGGGCTGTGTTTTGATGGTGGCTCCATTCTTCTGTCTATTGCCATAGCTCTTGGCAGGGAGCCCCTCTCTCCCAGCTCTAATTCTTGCCATATTCTCCTGACACCATTCCTGCTCCTCGCCCATTTGGGCCGGGGATGGTATGGACTTCCTGTGGTTGCTAGCCCGAGAGTGCTGCAGCACCCCTTGTTGGTTGCCTTAACCCTGCACATATTATTGCAAATAGTCCTTTCCCTCGATTCTCTTTAGTAAATGCTTCTGGAGTGCGCCATCTGCTTCCTGCCAGGAGCCTGGCTAATACAAGGAGACAGACAATTCAACATTTAATTAAAGCAAAGCACAATAAATGTTTTAATCGAGATATACACAGAGTGCTATAGAAACAGAGAAGAGAGCCACATAACCCTAAGTGTGTTGCATTTTTTGCTTATTCATTGTTAAATCTCTTGTCTCTGGGCGGCGCCTGTGGCTCAAGGAGTAGGGCGCCGGCCCCATATGCTGGAGGTGGCGGGTTCCAACCCAGTCCCAGCCAAAACTGCAACCCCCCTCCCAAACAAAAAACCTCTTGTCTCTAATTTATTATGTTACGTGAGTTTTTTGTTGTTAGTTCTGCTGATTTAACAAAAAAAAACCTTTTTCAATACCGAATGGTTCTTTTTTTATGTTTTCCCTTTTGCTTATTTTTATTTGGTTTCTCTATAATATTTCTGTATTGGGGGGGGTTGTTTTATTCCCTTTTAAAGGGTTTAGAGATTTAGTTCATTTTTTCCCTCTCCCTCTTTCTTATGTAGGCATTTATGGTGTTATGTTCTCTTTTAAGTACTTCATACATTATGAAATTCTGTATTTATATTTTTGTTTAAAAAATGGTCCATTGGCGTGGTGGCTCATGCCTGTAATCCTAGCACTTTGGGAGACCAAGACAGGGGAACTGCTTAAGCTCAGGAGTTCAAGACCAGCTTGAGTAAGAGGGAGACCTTACTGCTACTAAAAACAGAAAAATTGAAGCAAGAAGATAGCTTGAGCCCGAGAGTTTGAGGTTGCTGTGAGCTATGATGATGCCATGGCACTCTACCCTGGGCGACAGAGTGAGACTTTGTCTCTAAAACAACAACAGCAACAACAAAAAACTGTATCTATATCTCTCTCTATATATGTTCCATCCTTTAAAAGAAATTCCTTAATTTTTTTCTGCATTTTTTCTCTGACTTGGGAGTAACCTCAGAGAGCCTTAAAGGTGCTACATTGTTGTTTGCTATTTAATTCCATTCCTGCTACAGGGTCTGACAGCTAAGTTTGGGAATTCATCCCAGAAAAAGTGCTCCCTACCTCACTGCTGTACACCCCTCCAGTCCCCTCCGAAGTACTTCCCCTGGGAAGCTATGCACAGATGCCCGCACCTAGTCCACTCTTCAAAGCAGTTTTGGAACTCTTTGGCTGAAATGGCCATCAGAACTGTAGCTGTGTGGCACGTAGAAACACCCAACAACAATAATGAACGCCACTCAGCAAGACATTGCCGCACATTGACGTGAACACAACTGTGAAACATGGATGTATGGAGTTTATGAAACCTCACTGATGTATATATACTACAGGGCTGTCAATGTAAGTGCACGGTGGCAAGTTTGAGAACTTACTTGTTAGACCTTGTATCATGACAGCTCTGATAGGCATTCCAGAAAAATATTTCCAAGATTGCTTTAAAGGGTGGATTAGGTTCTTGTGTCAATGCATCCCTTCCCAAGGGGAGTATTTTGAAGGTGACTTTAATAACACTCAGTGATGAGTATGTAGCACTTTTTCTAGGATGAGTTCGTGAACGTAATGGTCAGACCTTGTATATATTTTTAAAGTTATTTCATTATAGTCTGAGAATGTAGAATTTTTTATGCTCACAAAATGCATTTTTGCATTCTCTGCATGTGACTGATTTTTGTGACATTTGTATATTAACCGCGAATAAGGGTTTTCCATTGCCTGAACATGAGGTTGTCTCCATATGGTAATGCCCTCCAATCCAATGAGGCGCCTTTACAAAGTCATTCCAAAGCCTGTCCTCGGTAGAGTGCTGTGGCATCATAGCTCACAGCAACCTGAAACTCTTGTGCATAAGTCATTCTCTTGCCTTAGCCTGCCAAGTAGCTGGGACTACAGGCAGGTGCCCACCACAACACCCAGCTATTTTTAGAGGCAGAGTCTCCCTCTGACTCAGGCTGGTCTCGAACTCCTGAGCTCAGGGGATCCATCCACCTTGGCATCCCAGAGTGCTAGGATTAAGCACTTCTCCACTCTCAGCTTCAGGTTCCAGGAGCTTTGGGTCCCAGAGGTTTAATCTTTTCTTTGTTTTCTGTGACATCTATTTTGTCTTATAAAATTAGGAATCACTTTTTTTTTAGATTTTTTTTATTAAATCATAGCTGTGTACATTAATGCAATCACAGGGTACAGTGTGGTGTTTTCACATACATTTTGAAATACTCTCATCAAACTGGTTAAAGTGGCCTTCATGTCATTTTCTTAGTTATTGAGTTAAGACATTCATACTCTGCTTTTAGAAAGAATCATTTGTACCCTTGTAGGATAAACCATAGAGGTGACCCCACC
>NW_003852504.1:5123591-5133144 GCF_000181295.1 Otolemur garnettii | reverse complement strand
GCCGTCATTGTTGTTTGGCGGGTCCGGGCTGGGGATTCGAACCCACCACCTTAGGTGTACGTGGCTGGCGCCCCAGCCCGGTGAGCTATAGGCGCCGAGCCGTCCCCGTCTTTCTTTAGGGCCGCATAATATTCCATGGCGTACATATACCACAGTTTATTGATCCATTCGTGGGTCGATGGGCACTTGGGCTTCTTCCATGACCTAGCAATTATGAATTGGACTGCAATAAACATTCTGATACAAATGTCTTTGTTGTACTGCGATTTTTGGTCTTCTGGGTATATACCTAATAAAGGAATTGCAGGATCAAATGGCAGATCTATTTTTAGTTCTCTAAGTATTTTCCAGACGTCTCTCCAAAAGGAACGAATTAATTTTCATTCCCACCAGCAGTGTAGAAGTGTTCCCTTTTCTCCACATCCACGCCAACATCTCTGGCTTTGGGATTTTGTGATATGGGCTAATCTTACTGGGGTTAGGTGATATCTCAAAGTAGTTTTAATTTGCATTTCTCTGATGATTAAGGATGGAGAGCATTTTTTCATATATCTGTAGGCCATGCACCTCTATTCTTTAGAGAAATTTCTATTCAAGTCCCTTGCCCACCCTGAGATGGGATCACCTGGTTTTTTTCTTGCTAATACGTTTGAGTTCTCTATGGATTCTGGTTATTAAACCTTTGTTGGAGGCATAACCAGCAAATATTTTAGGAATCACTTTTTTAAAATGTTTATTTATTTATTTATTTATTTTGCCAGGACTGGATTTGAACCTACCACCTCCAGCATATGGGGCCAGTGCCGTACCGTTTTGGGCCACAGGCGCTGCCCTAGGAACCACTTTTTTAGTTGCATTTGCACAAACTATAGTAGACCTTAATCCAGGTTTTAACTTTGAATCAGGTTATGTCTTTATTAAAATAAGTTTCTCGTGGGCAATAGGATATTGTATTTTTTTAGTCATTCTTGCGTTCTCTTATTTTAGAAGAGAATTCAACCCGTACCTACTTCTTCTATAATAAATACATTGCAAGCATGGTTTAGTGAAACAAATTCTGTATTTAGAGTCCAGACCCAACCAAGCTCTTGTTTTACCTTTTGGCTAAATGTTCTACTCTCTCTAAACCTCAGTTTTCTTAATTATCAAATGCCAACCACATATAATTAGACTGCCGTGAGAACTCAGTGTAATTAAAATGCGAAAAGTCCCTTGACAATTTGCTTCGTTTTTTCCAGAACCTAAAATACATAGTATTCATATTGAAATACAAAAGCAGCGTCTCTTTATTTAATAGTTGATCTTTGTGGTAATAGGTCCAATTCACTCAGGGTTGCCTCATTATTTTTTCTTTTATTTTCCAGAGTAAGAGGGGCAAGTTGTAGAGGCATCCCTTAAATATTTTCTTGATTGTCCTTGAGTATGTCCACAACAGCCTTCATCTTAACGTGTGAGTATTTGGCATATAGGTAGCAGGATTTGAAGCCAGGTTTTTTGCTCTTAAATTCAACACACACACTTTCCAGTGCATTAGATTTGCTATTAGAAGACCAGGCAATAATATCCTTCCTCATCTCTCACTGCTACCACCATTAAAACAAAGCCACAAGACCAATGACCCTTTATACAACTTGAAAAATCATGAAAAATGCGGCAGGTAGTTTAGAGCAATTGAGGCTTATTGAATTGTGGGAGGCTTCCCCCTCCGATTAACTTGGTAATATCTAGCTATAATAGCTTTCTGGATGATTAAGAGATTTGGAAACAATGATGCAATGTAAGTCCTATGAAAGACAACCTTATAATGCTTCTGATTCGTTATATAATTGTCCTAAGCCTGAATGCTGGTGGCACAAACAATGCTTTGTTGTTCTCAGAAACTTTGAGAGCGCGGGACTCTGGCATAACATCTTTCACTTCCCAGAGAAAATATAGCTTTCAGTGAGAAATCCAATTGTGGGTTTAGGAAGAATGTTTTCTGGGGACAGAGAATGAGTATCTTCAGTGCTGTGGTTTTGCAGTGAGATCCATAATTGTGTGTTCCCAAGGGAAGGGGTTCAAGAAGGGCATCTCAGGGGGAAATTTCATTCCTTCTCTGT
Organism: Otolemur garnettii; assembly: GCF_000181295.1. Lineage (NCBI taxonomy): Eukaryota > Metazoa > Chordata > Mammalia > Primates > Galagidae > Otolemur > Otolemur garnettii. The sequence goes on along the minus strand of NW_003852504.1, from coordinate 5,131,045 downwards.
GGCTCAAGTATGATCATGGGAGCTGAAAAGTCAATGTTTGTAAAGGGTGGAGCTTGTGGTCTTCCAGGGAGACAATCACTTGCCAGCTGTACTTTGAAGCCCTCCTCCCTGTTGATGCCTGGAATTTCACCTGAGCATTCTTGTGTTAAGAATCACCACCTTGGTGGGGCTTGGTGGCTCATGCCTGTATTCCTAGCACTCTGGAAGGCTGAGGTGGGTGGATTGCCTGAGCTCAGGAGTTCGAGACCAGCCTGAGCAGGAGCAAGACTCTGTCTCTGCTAAAAATAGAAAAACTAGCTGGGCGTTGTGGCCGGTGCCTATAGTCCCAGGTACTTGGGAGGCTGAGGCAAGAAGATTGCTCAAGCCCAAGAGTTTGAGGTTGTTGTGAGCTATGATGCCAGGGTCCCCTACCCAGGGTGACAGAATGAGACTATCTCATTTACAAAAAAGAAAAGAATCACCACCTTTATTTTATTTATTAAGTTTTTAATTAAGTCATTTGTACATAGATCATGAATACATTTATGCCATTATGGGATTCAACGTGTTGATCATTTGTACAAATTGGAGTGCTTACATCCTACTAATCATATACTATGCAGCATTAAAAGAAATGGAGACTTTGCCTCTTTTATGTTTACATGGGTGGAGAATCACCACCCTTTGAAACACAAATCATCCTAATACCACTTTCCATTAAACTCCGGTTCCTCCATATGAATGAATTTCTTAGATCCCTTTCCTTTCCGACCACAGAAGCAAGGTTGTGGTTGTTTGGAGAAGAGTAGGCTGAGAATGTGGGGCGGGCTGGTAGCTGCCCAACTCACATTTTCCCCAGCCGATCTGGACTCAGTGCTCCTGGCACTGCTAGAACACTTTCCCATGCATCATCTTCTCCATGCCCCGCTTCAGGTTCCAGGAGCTCTGGGTCTCAGCAGGAGCCCCAGAAGCCTTCACCATTGTTCTTTGTGGCAAAGTCAGCTCCTATGTCTAGGTGCACCTGTCATGGTGCTGACAGAGGCAGGAGAGGGGTGACCCTCTGGCTGGGGACAGGAATGGGAACTGCTCCTCCACAGGATGGATGCCTTGCTTTAGCTCCCACCCAAGGCTGCCTTCTTGGCCCATCTGCCGCTCGCCCTCATTCGCGGCAAGAAGAGGCTCCTCTGGCCTTCCTTAAAGGTGCTTGCTGAGCAGGCATGTAGCAGGAAATGGAAGACAAATGTTCAAATTCCAAAGGGGAAGGGTGGAGTTTGCAAGAAGGAAACCACTGACTTTTGTGTATTATCTCATGTATGTGAGAATAAAAAGGTACCTGCCTCACAGCTGGTGGAGGGGACACTGGGAGGAGGGGGGCTGCTTCCCTTTCCTAGCTCTGGAGTAACAAAAGTTTGCGCGGGTCTCATCCAGCTTCCTCTGGCTCAGACTTCTTGGGTCATTAGCCTGTCATGGAGGAAGGTCTAAGACCAGATCCCGACGCAGAGATTGTTGAGCTTTGAGGGTCCACTCCTCCCTCTGCCTTAAGTTCCCATCCTGGGGCCCCTGGATTTCTTTCTTGTCTCTTTTTTGAACATTCTGAGTTAGTTGGGTGCTTCTGTGATTTCTCTCCTGCCTTAGGAGAAAGAACCTAAGGCCTCATTCAAAATTTGGGTGGGGGGTGTATTCAAGTAGCCTCCTAGTGAGCGAGATTACTTTTTAAGAGGATGGTGGAAGCAGAGGAGATCGCTGTACCACTAGGCCTGAGTCTCTGATGGGGGATTTCAGGGCAGGGTGACGAGTCTCAGTGTCCCTAAAGGGGAGGAAACTGATATCAGGAGCCGTGAAGAGCAGTCTGAGAATTGCCGTCCTCAGCAGGAGGAATGCTCAGCCATTTTCTGGCTTGCAACTACATATGCATTCCAGCTTCTCTTCCACCCGCCTCCGAACGTACCTCTTGAGCGTTTTGGCAACAGCAGCCCCCCTTTCTTTCTGTCTGCTTGCTTCAGTGTACACAGTGATACAGGCTGAAGCTGTGTTTGAACAGAATCCAAACAGTTGGCCCTGCCTTAGATCAGAATTCAGACAAGCAAGAAAAGTCTCAAAGCCTCACCTGTTTGTGGTTAATCTCCACCAATCACAGCTCTTCACCATCAGTGCAGTTACAGAGAATTAGCGTTTGCAAAAGCAGGGGAGAACCTCCTAATCCCGCTTTCCCAGGCCCAGAACTAAAGAGAGCTGAGCTGAGCAGAGAAGACGACTTTTAATGGAGTCCACGAGGCTCCTAAACAAACGTCAACATTAATGTGTTTAGAAAAGTCACTCGAGATCACTCTTTTAAAATCTATTTTGTAAACGGCCAGCTAGTAGGCCTCCCTGGGTCATTTTTAATGTGTTGGAGCTCGTATATGAAAACGGTCCCTCAGAGACCCCAGACAGCCGGAAACATCCTCCTATTGATAAGCAAACAAGAAAAATCGTGAGAAGAGAGCTTTGGACCTAGAATCGAATGTACTTAAAGGCAAATTAAAATTAGGAGTCTGCCTGAAGAAACATATGGCTTGAAAAATGATCATTCCTACCTCCATCGGGGAGTTTTCCGTTCTCTGTGCCAGCCCTTTAAGCACATCCCCGTGCAACTAACCAGGAGTTCCCAGGCCCAGTCTTCAGGCAGTCGTGTGAATCAATTGCCTTCTTGTTCGGAGAGGAGAGTGAGCCCTTATTTACCGTTGTCTCTCAGGAGCCTCCAGAAGATGCAAAAGAATTGTAGTTCCCAGCAATGTGATTAAATTGTGCTTAAGAGAGGCCCGGCGGCAAGAGCAAAACAGAAAAGTGAGGCAGTACTTTGTTCCGATGGGTGTTTAAGTTGGAACAGCTTACACAGGACTTTCCAGCTGAACAAAGGCAGAAAGGCGAAGGATGGCTTCAAATGCATTCTTAAAGCTTGTTGGGGCAAATGGCTTTCTTGCATGTGGGGAATCACTGCAAATTGCTGCCCCTAGAGATGACTGGAGCCAGGGGAAGCCAGGAGATTTAGTGGCCAGGCTTGTGTCTAGGAGAAGTCTAGTCTTACAGCAGGCTTTTCTGGACTCTCTAAACACACAGGGGCTCCAGAAAGAGAGTCTCCACCCAGGCCTTTGCAGCAGAGAGATATCCTGGGGACCCCTCAGGACAGGGACATAGGGAGAGGGGAGAAGGGAGTGGGAAAAACAAGAAGATAAACATTCCAAAGGGTGTAAGGGAAGCCTGCCAGAGAAGCCCCACTTTCCCCTAAATCCGCTCCTTGAAATTTAAGTATGTGTGCATTTTTCCCCTTTCCATAATTTCTTAATTAGAAACTGAGGACAATCCCTTTGCTATGAACGGAGAGCTCAGCACATTTCCTTCCGCCTTAACATTTGTCTTTTATTTGGGCAAATCAGGAAAGGAATTCTCCATGCAGCTGACTCAGTAAAGGAAAAGGGGCCACTGGGGCAGAAGAAGGAAGCGTGTTTGCTGGCAGTAAGGAAGCGTACTCCCCCCAGCCTTCCCTCTCTTCTAGGGTATGTGGACTTGAGGCAACCACTCCCTCTCTCAGGGCCTTAGTTTTCTCACCTCTAAAACAAGACATTAAACATTTTTTTTTTTTTTTTTTGAGACAGAGCCTCAAGCTGTCCCCCTGGGTAGAGTGCCGTGGCATTACAGCTCACAGCAACCTCCAACTCCTGGGCTCAAGCGAGTCTCCTGCCTCCGCCTCCCAAGTAGCTGGGACCACAGGCGCCCGCCACAACGCCCGGCTATTTTTTGGTTGCAGCCATCATTGTTGTTTGGCGGGTCCGGGCTGGGGATTTGAACCCGCCACCTTAGGTGTATGTGGCTGGCGCCTTAGCCGGTTGAGCTATAGGCGCCGAGCCGACATTAAACATTTTTAAAGATCCCTTCTTCTTTTAGACGTCTGTGGGCCCTAAGGAGATGAGACGTCATCTCGGGTGCTCTGTGTTCTCCTTAGATTTCACTTTCCCCCTTTCAAAGGTAGCACTTCCAGCAGTTTAAGGCCCATTCTCTATTTTTTTATTCCCACCATTCAGTGGGTTTACCTCTGCAATCAGCTTTTCAGGAAGACACCAAGATTTTTTTTTTTTTTTTTTGAGACAGTGTCTCACTCTGTCACCCTTGGTGGAGTGCTGTGGCGTCACAGTTCACAGCAACCTCAAGCTTGTGAGCTCAAGTGATCCTCCTGCCTCAGCCTCCCAAGTAGCTTGGACTATAGGTGCCTGCCACAATGGCCAGCTATTTTGTTGTTGTTGTTGTAGTTGTCATTATTGTTTAGCAGGCCATGGCCGGGCTTGAACCCGCCAGCCCCAGTGTATGTGGCCAGTGCCTTAGCCACTCAGCTATGGGCGCTGAGCAGATGTATTCTAGACCAGCTGGTGTCTTGGATTAGTCTATCTTTTTTTTTGAGACAGAGCCTCAAGCTATCCCCCTGGGTAGAGTGTTGTGGCATCACAGCTCACAGCAACCTCCAACTCCTGGGCTCAAGTGAGTCTCCTGCCTCAGTCTCCCAAGCAGCTGGGACCACAGGCACCCACCACAATGCCTGGCTATTTTTTGGTTGCAGCCATCATTGTTGTTTGGCAGGCCCAGGCTGGATTCAAACCTATCACCTTAGGTGTATGTGGCTGGTGCCTTAGCCACTTGAGCCACGGGCGCTGAGCCTGGATTAGTCTACCTTGATTTGTCTTCTTGAAGAGTCCCCTAAATGGTAGAGGTATACTGAGTAATTTTTTTAACATTTATGATTTTCATTAGACTGCTATTCTAAATGAATGTCTGGGGCAATAACCTGGTATCAGTGGATTTCAAACACAGATTAACTCTTGGTTGGGAGGCAGACATAGGATGTGTGTGGAGTGCAGACTTTGGAGTTAAGCAGACCTGAATGTGAATCCAGGGCTCTCTGTGTTTCTTTCTTTCTTCTTCTTATTTTTTTTTTTTTATTGAGACAGAGTCTCAAGCTGTCGCCCTGGGTAGAGTTCTATGGCATCATAGCTCACAGTAACCTCCGACTCTTGGGCTCAAGGAATCCTTTTGCTTCAGTTTTTCTATTTTTTGGTAGATACAGGGTCTTGCTTTTGCTCAGGCTGGTCTTGAACTCGTGAGCTCAAGCAATCCACCTGCCTTGGCTTCCCAGAGTGCTAGGATTACAGGCGCGAGCCAGCGAGCCTGGCTTGTGTTTCTCACTAGATAAATGACCTTGGACATTTTACCTGATCATGATCACCTTAAGTACAACTTTTCTTATTTGTGAAAAGGATCGTGGTAAAATTCGCACAGGGTTGTGGTGAGAATTAAGCTCATACATACAAAACACCAGTACAGTACCTGGGACATAGTGTTACTGTACGAAGAGGGTCCAGCCACCTGTCACTGTCCAACCAATATGCAGAGACGGGGTTTAGGTCCTGATAGGGTCGAATGTACTGACCCACCCAGGTAGAACTGACCTGCCCAAATAACAATGACCTGCCCAAGAAGGAGTGAGCCTGTGTACATCCCACTCAGGAAAATGAATGCACCAATCCCTGCCCCTCTGACCCTTTAAATTCCCATCTGCCATACCCTACATGTGGAATTCCTTCCTGATTTCACCCCACCTGCACCCGTGGTGGAATAAAGACCACATTGCCTACACAGAATCTGGATTCTGTTTTCCCTTCATTTTGCATCTTGGAATGATTTTTATTTCGGCCTTTGACCTCTCAGGGCCAAACAAGCTTTATTTGTCAGAAAGCCAGTGATTCTGGAGAACAGCAAGAACAGCCTCTCAGGTCTATTCTCCTTCAGTCACAATGCTAATAATTTTTATAATGAAATACAAAGAAACCAACCTCGGAAGTGTTAACGTTCTGATAGGAAGGAACATCAAAGTAGTCTCCATTCTAACAATGCAAAATGTTTAAACAACAGCAGTGTAATTTTCATTTTAAGAAAATATCTCAGAGAATCATTAGAGAAAACATATCATCAAAGTAAGCCTTGACTCTAACAAATCACTCCGAGTCTCCTGAGACAAACCTCCTCAGAGTCATAGTGAAACCTTAACTAGATAATTGGGGGGAGAGGATGGGAAAGTATGGGAGCTGAGCAGACTAGATCAGCTGCACTGCTTCAGCTGAGCTTCTCAGACTCCATCTTGCAGATGGCTTTTCTCACTTCAATAGTAATTTAGTCAAGAGTGGCACCTGTGGCTCAGTGGGTAAGGCGTTGGCCCCATATACCCAGGGTGGCAGGTTCAAACCCGGCCCCAGCCAAACTGCAACAAGAAAATAGCGGGGTGTTGTGGCAGGCGCCTATAGTCCCAGCTACTTGGGAGGCTGAGGCAAGAGAATCGCCTAAGCCCTGGAGCTGGAGGTTGCTGTGAGCTGTGACACCATGGTACTCTACCGAGAGCGACAAAGTGAGACTCCGTCTCAAAAAAAAAATAATATTCAGTCAATGCAGCCTTTGTCATTTCACCTGGCTCAATCAACCACCTCTGTGTTTGTCCCAGTGTGTGGTTCCAAGCGCCCCTCCTTTCACACTGTTGAGAGTTTGTCGTTGAATTCTCTGCCTGTCTCCTGCTCCGGCCCTGTCCCTGTCCATCCATTCTCCCACCTTTTCTCTTCCTTCCTCGCCCTTGACCTTTATGTATTCCTTTCCCCCTTGTTTCCACTTTCTTCACCTCCCTGCTCCTTATACATTCACCCTTGCACAAGTGCCCTTTGTACCTGTCTTGGCCGCTTTCCTGGCTCAGTCTAACTCAGGACGCGACCTTGAAGTTAATAACAATACCAATGAACTCATACAAGCCCGCACTACGTGCTTACACATAACTCGTTTAATCCTCACAATCCTATGAAGTAGCTGCTATTAGTATCCCCATTTTATGGATGAAGGCAAGACACACAGAGAGGTTAAAAACCCGCTCAAGGTCATACAGCTGGTGAGTAGTGGAAATGGGATTCAAGCCTAGAGAGTTTGGCTCCAGGATCTCTGTCCCAGGATCTGTGCTCTTAGTCACTATAGGATACTACCCCGGTGAAGTAAAGAGATTTGAGACTCTCATGTCCCCACAGATGACCTAAACAATGCACTAATTGATCATTGGATAGAATCAGAATGTCCATGGTTTCGGTGATTGTCAGACAGTAGGAGTTGAACCTTTGCTTCTCTAAGTCATAGCAGTAAAAAAGGGAGGAAGGGAGAGGCATGGTACACAGTGGGTGTGGATAATGGTCACAGTGAGAATGAAAGTAGCCCTTCCATCCTGACCTTCTCCAAGCCGTATCCCGGAGCAAGTTCTGAGAGCTCAGTCGCTGGCACCAACAAGCTGAGTCTCCCATTTCTGAGGCCACCTTTGCTGTCACACTTTTTTTTTTTTTGAGACGGAGCCTCAAGCTATCCCCCTGGGTAGAGTGCCATGGCATCACAGCTCACAGCAACCTCCAACTCCTGGGCTCAAG
>NW_003852504.1:5120393-5123493 GCF_000181295.1 Otolemur garnettii | reverse complement strand
CGGGCTGGGGATTCGAACCCGCCACCTTAGGTGTATGTGGCTGGTGCCTTAGCCGCTTGAGCCACAGGTGCAGAGCCTGCTGTCACACTTTCAATGGACCTTGCTCCTCCATTGCTGCTGAGGCTGGTCTTGCCAAGGTAGCTAAGGGTTCTCTTCCCCTTAGGGATAATAGCTACTTTAGTAGGTCTCTTGCACCACTCAGTTTCCCAATCTGTAAACTGGGGGTTTTCACATCTACCTTGTAGTGCAGAGTAGCTGTGCAAACTTAAAGAACATGGGGTGTAGAAGGCACACTTCACACTGTCCCAGGCTCAGAGTAAATGCTCTTGAGAGGCTGCCCAAAGGATGACCTGAACCTTTCAGTATTTTTACTGGCTCCCCCTATCCTATACTTGCCATCACCTCCCTCAATCCCAATCCCTCATGGAAACTGGGTAACCCTGCTATCTGGGAGAAGAGAATTCCTTAACCATCTGGGGCATACTGTTCTCCACCTTCACCAGCCCCTCTGTTTGGGACCTAAACCCAGGTGTTTCCAGGCCACTGTCTAGGCAAGGTGTGTGGCCTTGTACAAGGCCCATTTCCCTTAAATGGGCTTTTATTTCCACTATGTTATATGATAGTGCTAGATAGCATATGGTTCATAACTTGGGATCCCTGAAGGTTGTGAGGAATCTGTGTAGATGGTAAGTTACTCGAGTATCTGATGTCTGAGACATGTCTTTCAAGTTATGCGCATCTTGAAACATGTTAGTTGCCATAGGTTTGGGGATACTTTCTCATTGGTTAGTTCTTTACATGGGTTCAAATTCCATCAACTCTGCGCAGTGAGTTGTTCCTTGGTGTATGAGTCTTCAATGTATTTGATGATGGCACTTACTTCACTCATTCTTCAAATTTATTAACCTCCAAATAGAGAGTCAAGAATTGGAATTAGATGGCAAGGTGGATAGCAATTTAACCCTTCAGTTATGTGATGTAGTCAGGCAATGAGGAATTCAGGTTTCTGGTGAGGAGTTGAGAATCCTTTATACAAGGAAATAGGTATGGAAGAAAAGTTTCTTAGAATAGGGGTGAGGGCTGGGATCTCAAGACTATCACTCCTCACTGTGCCTCAGCATCTATGGAAGCCCAGATTTTCAATCCTATAGCTACAGTGGGGCTCAGCAAACTATGGCCCGTGAGTCAACTCTGCCTGAAATAGATTTGCACGGCTTCTGTACTTGTGTTTGTTTGTACACTTGTTTCATAAGCTAACAATGTTTTCTTTTTACATTCTTAAATGGCTGAGAAAAATCAAAAGAACGTTTTCTGCCACATGGCAATTATGTAAAATTAAAATTTCAGTGTCCATAAATAAAGTTTTATTGGAACACAGCCATAGTCTTTCATTTGCATATTGTCTATGCTACTTGTGTGCTACAACAATGGAGTTGATTAAATATGGAGGAGGCTGGGGCGGTGCCTGTGGCTCAAAGGAGTAGGGTGCCAGCCCCATATGCTGGAGGTGGCGGGTTCAAAACCAGCCCCGGCCAAAAACTGCAAAAAAAAAAAAATATGGAGGAGCCTGTATAATAGACATTGGAGACTCAAAGTGGGGAAGGTGGGAGAGACTAAGGGATGAAAAATTACCTATGAGCTATGGTGTACACTATCCCAGTGATGGGTACCAAAGCCCAGACTTCACCACTATCCAATATATACATGTAACAAAATTCAACTTATACCCTCTAGTACACTTTTTTCAAAAAGAAAAAAAAAAAAAACAGAAGGAGCTTTCATGGCCCACAACCCTATACATTCACTAGCTAGCCCTTTTCAGAAAAACTTTATTAGGCCCTGAGCTAGATAACTAGGCCTAGTGTTGTAGACTTGGGAAGAATTTCATGAGAACTCAAAGTCCTGGTTGTCTCTGGCCTAGCAACACCCCGCAAGCCCAGCCCATCCAACCCTGCCCTACCCCTGCCCACCACAGATTTCAAGCCTCAAACAGATAGAAGGCAGAAAGCACTAAACACCTAACTCTGTCATATTCCTGGAGTGGCTGGTTGTTTTGAAATGTTCCAGCTTGAGGCTCAAAGAAAGAGGGGAAGAAACTTTGTCTGATGGAGTCCTCCTCCGCCTTTGTTCCTGGGGCAGAAAATCCAATGGGCCATAGTGCCTGAACTCCTGAACACAGATGAGGCAGCCTTAAAGAACAGATTTGTTATTCTGACAGCTTTCAAACGGCCAAAGGACTTCCAGATAGAGATGGCCAATCTGCTGACGTCCAAAACACATGTCTAAATCCCAGGTCACACCCTTCACCTGTATGCAGTTATAAAACCCTCATCCTTTCATGAAAAACTTAATTTTATTTCAGAACTCAATGTTGAGGTTTAGAAAAAAGGCAGAAAAACTGATTCCAAGAGCCAAAGATCTTGTACTTCAAAGGGCGGTGACAAATTCCTGTGAAGGCCAGGGTTCAGGAGAACGGTAGGTGATGGTAATTCACACACTCAGCACCTGCTCATCCAGAGGCTCCCTCCCTGTCCTTCCCTCCCTCTCTGCTGCCTCTTTAGATGGATGTTAACCACTTCTCCACTGTCTTTTATATGTCCATAATATGAAATGGAAGAAAGCTTTTAATCACTTGTAATTAGTATTTATAGTTTCAATTCTTAATTTTAAAAGCAGGTAAGTGGGCCAGGGGCAGTGGCTCATGCCTGCAATGCTAGCACTCTGGGACGCCAAAGTGGGTGGATCCCTTGAGCTCAGGAGTTCGAGACCAGCTTGAGCAAGAGTGAGACCTCATCTCTACTAAAAATAGAAAAACTAGCTGGTGTTGAGCCAAAGCTGTTAAAAGTAGAAAAACTAGTTGGGCATTATGGTGGGTGCCTATAGTCCCAGCTACTCAGGAGGCTGAGGCGAGAGGATCGCTTGAACCCAAGAATTTGAGGTTGCTGTGAGCTATGACGATGTCAAGGCACTCTATGTAGGGTGACAGAGCGTGAGACTCTGTCTCAAAAAAAAAAAAAAACAGGTTAGTGAAATGTTTTCTGCTTTTCAAACTAAATTTCTTTTCACTCATTGTTATCCCTTGGTAACAATGCTAACAGCT
>NW_003852504.1:5112089-5120248 GCF_000181295.1 Otolemur garnettii | reverse complement strand
GGTGCCCGCCACAACACCTCGCTATTTTTTGGTTGCAGCCATCATTGTTGTTTGGCGGGCCTCGGCTGGATTAGAACCTGCCAGCTCTGGTGTATGTGGCTGGTGCCTTAGCTGCTTGAGCCACAGGCACGGAGCCAACAGCTACCATTAATTAAGCATGTGTACTAAGTGCCAGGCACTACATTAGGCAGTTAAGATGTCATTAAGTCATTTAATACTCACAAGAGTTCTATGTATTATTATATCATTTTCATAGCAAAGGTGAAATAATGGAAGCACAGACATTGAATGTATAGTCCAATGTCCTTTGACTTTTAAGTGGCTAAGAGGTTGAAACCTAGGCAGTTTGGTTCCTGGGCTCACATCCTCAACCACAACACTTAACTGATGGCCTTCTGTTTGTTAGATGTCCCTCGGCTAAGAGAAGGGACAAAGGTTGCTCCATTTATCACCCAGGTTCTGCTAGAGCTGCAGTCCCCAACCCCAGGGCCATGGACTGGTATCCGCCCATGGCCTATTAGAAACTGGGTCACACAATAGGAGGTGAGTGGTGGGCAAGCGAGTGAAGTTTCATTACACCTGCTGCCTATACATCACCACCTGAGCTCCGCCTCCTGTCATCATTCTAATAGGAACGCAAACTCTACGCATGCGCGGGACCTAGGTGGTGCCATCCTTATGAGAATGAATGCCTGATGATCTGAGGTGGGGCTGAGGTGAGGATGCTAGTGCTAGGGAGTGGCTGCAAATATAGATTTTTATTAGCAGAGAGGTTTGGCTGCACAGAGATCACAATAAATCAATTTTTCAAAGACTTTCCAAACTATCCCCCCTACTGAGTCCATGGAGAAATTATCTTCCACGAAACCTGTCCCTGGTGCTACAAAGGTTGGAAACCGCTGGCCTAGAGAATTTCATGCTTTGGGCGTATAGCTTTCCCGTGTATGTAACGGCCTACTTTTATTTCCCCAGAAGTATCAAGAGAGATGGAGAGCAAGGCCTGGAACCCTTATGCCTCCTTTTCATCCCAAGAAAAAGTTGATTGATTTTCTCATATTTCTGCCTCTCCATTCCCCATACTAACTCCAAGTAGAAAATCTCTCCTTTCTTTACTTTTTCTATTTCATGAGGCATGAAAGAGATGGGGTCATCTTTCTCTCCTGCCATTTTCGTACTATTCCATGGCCATGGCTTACCAGCCCCATTGATTCTGAAGACTGATGATGATGATACCTACAGGGAAGACCTGAAGAGGGCAGGCCGTACCCCCAAAAGGCATGAATCTCTTATAGTGGAAACACCAATACTGTGTGGAAAGTATTCTTGATCCGGGGGAAACTTCTTGGAAATTATAATAATTTTGAATGTTTATTGAGCATTTACTCTATGCTGGACTTTTTTTGTCCTAAAGATTTTTTATATCTTATCTCATTCAGCCTTATTTAGTTCCTTACAACAACTCTGCAAAGGAGACTGAGTTACAGATGAAGGAAAACAAGGCCCAAAGAGGCCAAGGGACTTGATTGAAATCACACAGCTGGTGAGAAATTGGACTCTGGTTGAAATCCAGATTTATATGACTTTAACACTTGTTCTCAGAAATCTAACTGCTATATTGATGACTGTGTTGTAAAAGGGGGAGTAAGTCTCCCTCGTGGGGTCTTTAAGGATCACTCCAACCCAGCCACAGAAGTTATACTCAGGCATATGAAATTAAAGGATTTATTATATACTCACTCACAGGTCCTAGAGGGAGGCATGACACCCAGGGGGCCGGCCATATGGGAGGAGAGCCAAGGAGGTGGGGAGGGGAGAAGAGAGAGTGGGGAGAAGAACAAAGGGAAGGGCTTTTACTGGAAGTCAAGGTGAAGTATATAAGCAGAAGCTGTGAGGGGACTTCACTGGTGTGTTTGAAGGTCATTGTCAGGAGAGGACCAGAAGGGGAGCTTGTAGAAGGCACCAGACTTACCCCTCTGGTGCACATGGTCACCTGGGAGGGGTGCTCACCGCCTGTTTGTAAGGACTGTTGAGACATCAGGAAAATAGGAAGTTTTAAATTTTTTCAATACAAGGACCTTTAAATTATACCAGGCAGATGGGCAAGTCTTGCTCACAGTTACCACCAGCATTCACCCCCTTGCCGAGGTTCCAGTGACCAACGCTTAAGTAACGCACGTAGTCCCTCAGACAGACGTCTTCCCTTCCCTACAGCCATCTATTTAGCCAAGCTTAATCTGTCATTTTCTTAGTGGAGAGTGAGGGACATTGTATCTATAGTGAGCATTTCGTTAAACTCTTCTCCTGCCTCTTTTGCTAATTTTCTAAATGCTGCTTACGTTACCTTTCCTCTGAGGATGATTTTTTTAATGGCTGCTTTGCCTTTTGAGCATTATTGAAAAACTTTCTTTCCCATTTTGAGGTTCCACCTGATGATCTCTATTTTGGCTTTAACCAATGAAGCAATTTACCAAACTATGAAATTAAATATAAGTATTATAAGAACAATTTGAAAAAGAAGAAAGGCATGGGAATCCTCTCACCCTGGCACAACCACTGTTATCATTCGGCAGAAGAGTGGTAGAGGAGAGGCCCAGGCTCCGAAGTCACACTGAACTCTTTTGGAGCCTCAGCTCTGCTCTGCACTTATTAGCTTGTTAATGAACCTTTCTTGCCTTCATTTTCCTCATCTGTAAAATGGGGATCATGGAATGTTAGTGTCAGAATCCAGGGAAAAAGTGTAAAATGCTTAGCTCTGTATCCTGCATTGAATAGGTACTCAATAAGTATTTATTTTTTTTAAATTTAAAAAAATTTTTTAAATTAAATGATAGCTGTATGCATTAATGCAAACATGGGGTACAGTGTAGTATTTTCATATACAATTTGAAATACTTTCATCAAGCTGGTTAACATAGACTTCATGTCATTTGCTTAGTCATTGTGTCAAAACATTTATACTCTAGTTCTAGAAAAGTTCACTTGTACCCTTGTTAGACAGACCATACAGGTGATCTTTCCAGTCACCCTCCCACCACCCAGCTGCCCTCAATAAGTATTTAATATTTGTTGAATGAATAGTTTATTTCCTTCCAGTCCTTTTTCTTAAGCAAGTTCAATAAATAGTTATACAGTAATAACAATGTGCATTTTCCAGATTGTGCTTTTTCATGGCCATCATTTTTAATGAGTGCAAACTAGTGAATCAAGTGAATTAACCATAATTTACTTAACTTTTCCTCTTTTTAGAGGCATCTTGGTTATTTTGCAGTTTTCAATTTTATGATGAACATCTGTGTGTGCACGCACGTGTGTGTAGCATTTACCATATTTTAGTAAGGTCTTTTTTTTTTTTGAGATGGAGCCTCAAGCTATCCCCCTGGGTAGAGTGCCGTGGCATTACAGCTCACAGCAACCTCCAGCTCCTGGGCTCAAGCGAGTCTCCTGCCTCAGCCTCCCAAGTAGCTGGGACCACAGGCGCCCGCCACAACGCCTGGCCATTTTTTGGTTGCAGCCATCATTGTTGTTTGGCGGGCCCAGGCTGGGGATTTGAACCCGCCACCTTAGGTGTATGTGGCTGGCGCCTTAGCCGCTTGAGCCACAGGCGCCGAGCCTTTTAGTAAGGTCTTAATAGATGATTTACAATGTGATTTTTTAAATTTCCATTTGGGGGGTGTTTCTTTAACCCAATTAAATATATTAAGGACAGTTTTAAATAACCAGAATAAAAATCACTCACCTGGTTCCTAATGGGTTTCCACATGCTGGGAGTGGGGGCTGAACTTGCCCTCTGTGCTATGTATTTTGGGCTCTGGAGCAGGTGGTTTCTGAATCACATGCTCAGGCCCAGAAGGCACCCATCAGATAAGGAGAGGGGAGGAGGTTATCCTCTTAGTGCACTACTTTGGTTTAAGCTTCCCCATGTGGAAAAAATTTACCTGATAGAGGGCAAGAGATTCTGAATGAAATGGTCTTGTTCATGACATTCATCCCCCCGTTTGGGGGATATTTTAGTTTCCCTCATAGGATGGGATATGGCTAATGATGGACTGTCTTAGCAGGTCTCTTCTAATGAATGTTTCATAAATTAAAGATCAAGAGGCTAGAGTATCATTTACATTAGAAGCTGGGGCTTCAATAGCTCTTTGATTTTTTTCTTCTCTGGCCCTGAAGCTACTGCCTTGGCCACAGGGCTGGGGCTAGTAAGGTCACCTGTGGGCTGGCTGCACTTGCCTCTAGGGCAAAATTTAAGGGAGAGTTGCCAAACCCTCACATTTCAGTATAATATTTTTAAAAATTCAATTCAATGCAAAATGATCTATGAGGAACAAAGTACTAAACTTTTAAATACAAGATTTTACAGTTCTATTCCAAGACATACTGGAGCCTGAGCCAAAGGAAAAAGAAATGTATGTGCCTGTATATGGTTTCTGTGTATTTTTTGAAGGGTTAATATTTCTTGCCAGAAATAGTTTTTCAAAATATTATTGATGTAGGCTGGGCACGGTGGCTGACACTTGTAATCCTACCACTCTGGGAGGCCTAGGTGGATGGATTGGCTGAGCTTAGGAGTTTGAGACCAGCCTGAGCCAGGGAGACCTCGTCTCCAAAAATAGCCGGGCATTGTGGCAGGTGCCTGTAGTCCCAGATACTCGGGAGGCTGAGGCAAGAGAATTGCTTGAGCCCAAGAGGTTGAGGTTGCTGTGAGCTATAACGCTATGGCACTCTACCAAGGGCAACAAAGTAAGACTCTGTCTCTTTAAAAAAAAAAATATGTATATATATGTATATATACAGTCTTATATTTTCTTTCATGAAATTCAGGAAAATAAAACAATAATAAATTCTGTTTGGGGTATAACCAACCTATTTAAGCTTCAAATAATGTTGAATTTTGATAAACAAATTTTGAAAAATTCTCGGTATTTTTTTTAATTACTTTACTTTGCATTATGGGAAACAATTGTCCTGTTTCCCCTGTCTGGCTTGACAGATTCATCTAGTAAATGTGTTTTAATTACTATCTATTGGGCACTGGGCTGGATCCTGGGCATGAGACACCTATAAGCAGGGTCCAGTGGTTGCTCTTATGGAGCTCATAGTCTAGGAGGAGAGCTAAGAAGGGAGAATCATCAAATGTGAGACAGAAAGTGATCAGTGTCACTGAAGGAGCTCCTACAACGTCCTCCAGAGCTTCAGAAAAGGGAGGGGCTGCAGTCATCCATCAGCAGCTAGAGAAGACTTCTTGGATAAATGGCATTTCAGTTGGAGACAGAATGTGCTGGCATGTACCACCTGAAAGAGGCAGAGCTACTGGCAGCAAGAGGGTGTGAGGAGAGGGGACGAGAGGGAGATGAGACGGGACAGGTGGTTGGGCTCAGAAATGAAGACCCTCCTAGGGCGGTGGAGGATGGGCTCTGGAGTCAGATGGCTCCAGGTCCGACTCTCAGCTCTACCACTTCCCTGCTGGACAAGTTACGTTGCTTCATTTGGTTTACTTCTAAAGTGGAGACGCGCTGGATACTCTCCCTGCAGGCCCTTTCAGTCCATCCTCCACCCTTGTCTGCCCTGTTCTGTGATCTCCATCCATGGACGGCATCCATGTGCTCACAGCTCCTCTGGCTTCTGGTTGGCCCGGCCCATGGGAAGAGACTATCAGGAGACCAGTGATCAGAAAAGTAAGGTCAAATAATTCATTCACCTGGCTTTCTTTATTTTTTATTTTTTTTGAGACAGAGCCTCAAGCTATCCCCCTGGGTAGAGTGCTATGGCTTCACTGCTCATAGCAACCTCCAACTCCTGGGCTCAAGCGAGTCTCCTGCCTCCGCCTTCCAAGTAGCTGGGACCACAGGCACCTGCCACAAAGCCCGGCTATTTTTTGGTTGCAGCCATGATGGTTGTTTGGTGGGTCCGGGCTGGATTCAAACCCGTCACCTTAGGTGTATGTGGCTGGCACCTTAGCAGCTTGAGCCACAGGTGCTGAGCCCACCTGGCTTTCTCTTTGCTTCATGGCTACAGGGTGGCTGCTCTCCTCCCCCCGCAGTCGCTCACAGCTCCTTTCAGGCATAAATGACCTAAGCCACAGGTTTTTTTGCTTCCTCAGCATAGGGCTGGTAACAGCCCCTGGCTGATGCTAGGGTCGCCGTCCCTCGTCAGTCATCCTAACCCTGGCCATCCCTCTGTAAGCAGTCTCTTCATGTAACCCTCCTTATGTACCTGCTTTGAAAGTGTCAAAGAGCAGAGAGAGGGAAGGAGGGAGGGGGGTGGGGTCTCAGTGTGTGCCACAGCTTTTGGGGGCAAGACACGATTACCTAACAAATGCAATCAGTGTAACCTGGTTTCTTGAATCCAGGTTACAATGAATCCCCAACAATAAAAAAAAAAGAAAGTATCATCTTTTCTCTGCCAGCACTTCACACATAGTAAACATTAAACCTTATACTGCACTACCCAGATGAAACCTTCGATTCTGACGTCTCCCGCTGAACGGCTCCATCCAGATAGCCTTTGCAAAGGCCCACCTGGAGGCCCCGGGTTAGCCTACATGTCAGTAAAATAGAACAAAGGCTTCTCACTTCAAAGTCAACAGCTGTGCCAGAGTAAATGTCAGGACCAGCTCTCCCCACAGGCTGGCTCTGTGATGCAAGCCAGATAATTATTCTAGGCAATTTCTCCTGCCATTGTCCCCTTGGACTGGATCCATCACATTGTCACCTGGTTCAGAGGCTTCAATGAGCAGTTTATCGACATACAAGTGGCTGTATTTCCTTCTTGGTTCCTGTTTCTGTCTTTGGATTAGTGCAGGTCAGCCCCTCACTGAACTCACAGTCTATAAAGTAAAGATCTCAGCTGAGGCTTCCTCTCCCCCTCACACTCATGTAGACGACACTGCGGGTGAAAGTCCAGCACTGTCAGAATCTCAGCGGCAGTAGCACCGGGCGCTAGACTGGGGCCTCCCGGGATGGATTTTGATGCTGTGTTGATCAGTCAGTGGAGAAGAATTTCATTTCTGAGAACTTTGCTGTATAAAGCAATAATTCATAGCCTTGGCAGACACGTTACACTGGTCTCCTTTTCCCCACTAAGATGCCAGAAATCCCAGTTCTGTCCCCTCTCCCTTCATTGTTGGTGTCATTGCTGAGGAAGCGGTTCGGAGAACGATGCCTGTGATTTATGTCGGAAATGTAGAAAGCCTGCAAACACTGCTCTGGGAAGACATATATCACGTCTTCCAGGCAGTTGTACTGTTGCTTATGAGGTGTGTACTTAATACCTACCACGCGCCGATTCTGTGAAACTCCTTATTTATTATCGGGGTGTGTGCTTTAGTGGCTTCCCGTTAAAGCACAGCACAGCAAGCACAGAATATTGGGGAAAGTGGGGAGAAAATAAGGGCACAGATGATCTAAGCCACGAAAGAAGGGAAAGTCAGGAAAGGCTCTTCAGATTTGATAGGAACAGCCTCCACCACCCTAAACGCTCCATCTAACTAACAGAGTCCAACTTCGAAATAAAGTACTTAGAGAATCTAGCAAAGCCTGCCCTAGAGAATGCAAGTGGTTGGAGGAAAAGGAAAAAGAAGTATATTAATCTGGCAGCAGATGAAGAGGTGTCAGACTCATTTTAAAGGACCGTCATCCTTCTGGCTCAGTGCCCAGAGCACAGTGGTTATGGTGCCAACCACATACACTGAGGCTGGTGGGTTCGAACCCAGCCAGGGCCTCCTAAACAACAATGACAACTACAACAACAACAAAAATAGCCAGGCATTGTGGTGGGCACCTGTAGTCCCAGCTACTGGGGAGACCGAGGCAAGGCAATCATTTAAGCCCAAGAGTTTGAGGTTGCTGTGAGTTGTGATGCCAGGACACTCTACCAAGGGTGACATAGTGAGACTCTATCTCAAAAAACAAAAATGAAAACAAAACCCATCCTCCTCCCTTTACACACACATACAGGGTTTTTAGAGGGGGTTTTCAACTTTGGGCTATTGCTGTTTAACTGCAGCATCTCTGGTGAAGCCGACTTCATGGGCTCTGTCCAGATAAGTCTGTTGAGCCATCTTATGTGGTTTAAGATATTAGAAAATAAAGAACAGGCTCGGCGCCTATAGCTCAACCGGCTAAGGCGCCAGCCACGTACACCTAAGGTGGCGGGTTCAA
>NW_003852504.1:5110843-5111842 GCF_000181295.1 Otolemur garnettii | reverse complement strand
AACACCCCTTTGCCCTTCTGATGACTGGCCTCAGGCAGGAACGCAAGTTTTAATTCCTCAAAGAAGGGTAAGGAGTTTTAAAGAGTCAGTTCATAAGAAACTTTCCCCTTTTTTAGACCTTCTGCTACACACAGATACAGCTGTGTGTCTGCCTGAGATACCTGGAGAGAGGACAGGCATGTCCCAGCAGCATGAGGAGCAAAACCACAGCTTCATTGCCGTTGTCCCTGCCTGTCTGTGAGTGAGTCTCTGGAGGCAGTGCTGGCAGGTTGCTGCAGTATCTGGCGCTCCAGGGTCTCTCATGCCTTCTAGCTCTCTGAGAGAGCCTCTGTTCCCTTCTCCAGAGGCAAACACACGGCCTTGAGAGTTTGGCCCAACACTTTGAAGGAGCTCAGAAAATTTCACCCCAAAGTATGACTCCTTGGTGTAAAGAATATTTTGAATTAAAGGCTCTTAGAGATTAACAGGCCCTTGGAAGAGGCTTGCCTTCTATCTGCATAAACTGGACCCACAGCTCAAAAAGAACAATGGAGGGCAGTGCCTATGGCTCAGTGAGTAGGGTGCCAGCCCCATAGACTGCGGGTGGCGGGTTCAAATCTGACCCTGGTCAAACATCAAAAAAAAAAAAAAAAAAAAAGAAAGAACAATGGACTTCCCTTCCTCAATACATTGCAGGAAAGATCAAGAACGCAACCAGACCTGGCTTATATCATTTAAAACATAATACCTATCTCTCTGGTTAATTTATAAATCAATCTCTTTTTCCCATCCATACATCCTCTTTAACAAGGATTTATTGTCTCTAAACAGAATTACCTATATGGCCTATCTCCCCCTCCCCTCTAAAAACTGTGTATAAAAATACCTGTCACCATGGAATATTATGCAGCCTTAAAGAAAGATGTGTTTACATGGATGGAGCTGGAACATATTCTTCTTAGCAAAGTATCTCAAGAATGGAAGAAAAAGTATCCAATGTACTCAGCCCTACTATGAAAC
>NW_003852504.1:5107594-5109813 GCF_000181295.1 Otolemur garnettii | reverse complement strand
AAAAAAAAAAAAAATAGAAGAACTATCCAGGCTTATTGGTGGGCACCTTTAGACCCAGCTATTCAAGAGGCTGAGAGACAAGAAGATCACTTAAAGCCGAAGAGTTTGAGGTCACTGTGAGCCAGACTGACCGGATAGCACTCCATCAATGGCAACAGAGTGAAACTCTTTGTTTTTTTTTTTTTTTTGAGACAGAGCCTCAAGCTATCCCCCTGGGTAGAGTGCCATGGCATCACGCTCATAGCAACCTGCAACTCCTGGGCTCAAGCGAGTCTCCTGCCTCAGCCTCCCAAGTAGCTGGGACCACAGGCGCCCGCCACAGCACTTGGCCATTTTTTGGTTACAGCCATCATTGTTGTTTGGCGGGTCCGGGCTGGGGATTCGAACCCGCCACCTTAGGTGTATGTGGCTGGCGCCTTAGCTGCTTGAGCCACAGGCACGGAGCCGAAACTCTTGTTTCAACAAATACTCTGGATTCTATTGGGATAGTGAGTAATCGCTCTGTGTTTCTCCCTATGGTAAATAAACCTCTGTCTGACTGATCTGCCTTAATGGTGAGTTGGTCTTTCAGTGAATTGGGGGAAAGGGGACGTATCCCCTCACCCATACAACTTTTCTAACAATCGCAATTTCTCCTCAGGATCATTTGAAAAACTGGTAAGTGTACCTACGATTTGAAGTACAGGCATATAAGGAGTCAATACTTTCCCTTAACTGTAGGTAAGGGAGAATGAATCCTACTGTTCAAACAGGACGCAAGCAGTATGCAACAGCCAGCTCATCTACAGTAGCATTAACCTTGTCTGTAGCTGATCTTGCCTCGGTATGGTGTTTCCAGGCAGGTCCTTTTGTTTGCTGTGTCACTGTGTCATCCTTCCACCGTTTGCTCCCTTCCTGCAGTTGATGGACTTGGATTTCAATATGTGCCTCACTACTGCACAGGTTTGGAATTACAGCAATATTTTTATTCCTTTCATTTATTTTTTGTGAGCTTAACTCTACTGAAAAAAAAAAAAGACTCAGAATCAAATGTGTATTCAATTCTATTTGTGTCACCCTTTGTTCCCTTATGATGTTGGCTGATGTGTGGGGTTCCTGCAGGGCTGTAATCAATGTGGACACACTGTTTCACTTAACATCATTGTGTGTACACATTTCCATAGATCAACAAAGTCCACATACTTGTCATCTTTAATGGCTGTAGAATTTCACTGTGGAACCGCGGCACTTTAGAAGGCATCGAATTTGCATGTTTTCCCTATTTGTGGGTGGCACTTCATGATGTGCCAGCTGTAAAGAGAGCTTTGCTGAACTCCAGCCACAAATCAACAACAAGACACAATCTGAATTGTCACACTGGAACTAAAGCTTGCCATGTTGAATTTAATTAGTATGTATTGTTACAGAGTGATCTCTTCTCTCTTGGGTTAGGCCGCTGATGTTTACAGGTTCCACTTATTATTCACTCACTCAAGTATAAAAGACGTGATTCAAAACAAACCTTAGTTGCTTGGGACTGTGGTTCTAAGTGAGCTTGACTCTCCTGCACCGTCATGATCCCCACGTTCTACTGGGTTCCTCTGCTTGGATGCTTCACATTCACACCACAGGGAACTGGATCTGCGGGTTCTGTCCTCTAAGAGGTCGCGTCTTTCTAATCTCCTAGCTGTTGTGGTCTGACAAAGCTGCCCTGACCTTAAGCTCTGGGAGGGAGATGGCTGTGTTATAAGCTGGCAAGACACCACGGCACTTTATTTCTTCATGTTGCTGCTGGTTAGTCCAAAGATAGTCTCCTCTTGGTATCATGGTGCTTTTTATTTTAAGAAAGCAATTGTCATTTTCAGAATCTTCTTTGTTTTGTAATCCCTTTCCAGTTGGAGCTGGTCCTGGGTTCATTTTCCTCTCAGTGAAGGTTGAGTGTATATGGATGGTCTTCTGCTGAGGAGAGACTCCTCCCCTGGGAATGATCAGTTAAGGTTACTCAAAACATTGACCAACCCACCTGTTACGGCCAAATTCAACTTTGGGGGATGTTGTGCTTCCTATCTATAACAGATTCTTGTGTAGCAACAAAATTTCTACCATCTTGGTGTAGCCAGCAGACAAACCAGGTGGCTAAGAGAGGCCGCTGATGAATTTCTTCGAAAGAAACTGTGTAGGCTATGGCTCAAGTGGCTAAGGTGCCAGCCACATATACCAGAGCTGGTGGGTTCGAATCC
>NW_003852504.1:5097787-5106635 GCF_000181295.1 Otolemur garnettii | reverse complement strand
AAAAAAAAAAAAAAGAAAAAAAGAAAAAAACTTTCATGGAGTTAAAAAATTAAGAGGTTTTCATTAAAGTCATCTTTTTAGAATTTTTTTCTTCTGGAACTCACTTTCTGCCTGTATTAGGATTTACATCTGCCTGGAATGCTCCGTCTAGTCACCCTTCCCCTCACATTTAGAAAAAGCTGAGCGTTGGGTTAAAGATGGGCTGATAAGAGTATGGGAAGGGCATCACCCAACCTTGTCTCCAGGGGAAGGGCAGAGAGGAGCACACTTGAGAAATCACAGGGAATGTGTGTCTGGGGACTCTTTTTTTTTTTTTTTGAGACAGACCCTCAAGCTATCCCCCTGGGTAGAGTGCTGTGGCATCACAACTCACAGCAACCTCCAATTCCTGGGCTCAAGCGATTCTCCTGCCTCCATCTCCCAAGTAGCTGGGACTACAGGAACCTGCCACAACACCGGGCTATTTTTTGGTTGCAGCCATCATTGTTGATGGTGGGCCCAGGCTGGATTTGAACCCGCCAGCTCAGGTGTATGTGGCTGGCGCCTTAGCCGCTTGAGCCACAGATGCCAAGCCTGGGGACTCTTGAGAACGAAGATTTTTGCAGAAAAATGTTTCAAGCTCCTTCCAAACTGCTCAAAATTACTCATGGTAATTTTAAATAAACACGTCGACAAGTGTGACAATTGCAAGATCCTATCCTTAAAGACTGTTTATTACTGCTTAAAATTTAGTAACACTCGCATGGACTTCACCATGCTTCATCCGTAACAGCTAAGGATGTAAAACAAAATTCACACTTTCTCATTTGGCTCTCCCTAGGAAAACCCTGGAGAGTTTGCAGTGGTGCCAGCTCTCTTCTGGGTATTTCTCCAAATGGCCACTGAG
Organism: Otolemur garnettii; assembly: GCF_000181295.1. Lineage (NCBI taxonomy): Eukaryota > Metazoa > Chordata > Mammalia > Primates > Galagidae > Otolemur > Otolemur garnettii. Next base: position 5,105,749 of record NW_003852504.1, on the reverse strand, counting down.
TGGCAGTCCAGGTAAAATTATCACAAAGCACAACCTTGCTGAATACATCACTTACGAAGTAGAACTAACATCACCGTGAGCGTGAGAATGGTCAGCTCTCTGAGTCCTGCCGGGGACCTGCTGGAAAGAAAGACATGGTCATTTGTCAGCGACCTGCCATTAACAAAGGCCACACATCTTTCACGGCCCCTCTGAGAACTGTGAGAGGGGATTGTAACCAGGTATGTGTGTATGTTTATGCATGTGTGTCGATGTGTGTGCATGTGTGTCGTGAACATTAATCTGTTGGTACCATTCAAATGGCACCTAGGAAGTTTCTCATTTAGCTGTAGAAGGTACTCTTTACAACTTGGGAAGTCATACCTATTCAGAAATTTGGTGAAATAGTAGTGAGAGATCAGAAAAAGAAATAGTGCTGCCAACATTTAATAGTTTAGGTGGGCTAGGCGCAGTGGCTCACACTTGTAATCCCAGGACTCTGGGAGGCCGAGGCCAGTAGATTGCTTGAGCTCAAGAGTTGGAGACCAGCATGAGCAAGAGCGAGACCCTGTCTCGAAAACTAGCCAGGCGTTGTGGTGGGCGCTAGTAGTCCTAGCTAATGGGGAGGCTGAGGCAAGAGGATCACTTGAGCCCAAGAATTTGAGATTGCTGTGAGCTACAATGCCACTGCACTCTAAGAGGGCAAGAAAGTGACACTTTGTCTCAAAAAAAAAAATAGTTTAGGGGCTGGGAGATGGCAGAGAGGGAGCTGAAATGGAAGCTATCCAAGGTACCGTGACTTCCTACTAGAAGTGAAGGCTCCTCCTTGTTCCATTAGCTGGCCCTGCTACTCAATTCAAATTGCCATGTCCTAGGCCTTATCTCTGAATGGTAATCAAACGTAAGCATTCCAAGAGGCTCGATCCCTGGTTCTTTTCTCTTTTTCCATACCCTTTCCCTGGATGCTCTTGTTCATTCTTTTTTTTGGAGAAGACTCCCAACTCCAGCACTGACCCGTTTGCTATAAAATATCTCAACTAGATGCCCCACAGATAACTAACATAAGATCTAGTATGGGCTCAACTGTGTCTCTCTAAACTCATATGTTTAAGTCTTAACACCTCGCACCTCAGAATGGGGCTGTATTTGGAGATGGGGGTCATTATAGATTAAGTTAAAGTGAGGTCATGAGTGTGGACCCTAACCCAATCTGACTGATGTCCTTATAAGAAGAAGAGATGAGAGGGTGGAGCCTGTCGCTCAAAGGAGTAGGGCACCCGCCCCATATGCCGGAGGTGGCGGGTTCAAACCCAGCCCCAGCCAAGAACTGCAAAAAAAAAAAAGAAGAAGAGATGAGGACACAGACACGTACAGAAGGATGAACATGTGATGACATAGGGAGAAGATGTCCATCTACAAGCCATGGAGAGAGGCCTCAGGAAAAGCCAATCCTGCCACCTTCATCTCAGACTTCCAGCCTCCAGAACTTGAGAAAGTACGTTTCTGCTGTTTAAGCCAGTTGGTGTTTTTTTATTTTTTAATTACAGTAGCCCTACAAAACTAGTACAAGTCCCAGATCCAACTTAATTTCTCTCTCTCTCTCTCTCTCTCTCTCTCTTTGAGACAGAGCCTTAAGCTGTCACCCTGGGTAGAGTGCCAGGGCATCACAGCTCACAGCAACCTCTAACTCTTAGCTTAAGATATTCTCCTACCTCAGCCTCCCAAGTAGCTGGGAACACAGGCGCCTGCCACAGTGCCTGGCTATTTTTTGGTTGTATTTATCATTGTTGTTTGGCAGGCCCGGGCTAGATTCGAACCTGCCAACTCTGGTGTATGTGGCTGGTGCCTTAGCGGCTTGAGCTACAGGCGCCGGAGCCCAATTTTCCTATTTCTTCGCTTATCACGTTTCTATTTGCTTATCTCCCAGATAGGGACATCCCAGCGCCCTCTATTTTCTTCTCTTCTCCTTCCAACTTTCTTGCTATCCCCATATTATGGGACCCCAAGCTCTCTATCCATTCAGTCACTGACATGTCTCCCGAATCCATCTTCTTCATTCAGGCCTCATTTCCACTGTCTGTCTTAGTTTAACCCGCCTCATATTCCACTTGAACTGTGCAATAGCTTCTTAAAGTATATTGTGGCCTCTCATCTGCCCCCTCCTCCATCTTTCCTTTACCAGCTGGCACCACTCTAGATGGAACAATAGCATGATCGTATAGTCCTGAGTTATTCCCATGAATAACCCAGTAGAGAGTGAGAGTGATGCTTTGGGAGAGAAGTGGTCGAATTTCTTCCCTAATGACATGGTGTAGGCGAGCTGGGAGGGGATCTGGTACACAAGTGTGTTAGCACATAACACTGGCCTTGGATGGGAACATAGCTCGTCTGCAGTAACAGCAGAGAAGGTAGAGAATATGGTCCAGCTATAGATAACGTCGTAGATTTGGCAGTGGTGGCACGAAGTGGTTTTCTTCTGACTGCTATTATTTCCTCAGTGGAAGAGGAAGTTGAAAAATCACTGGCCTGGGGACAGATAGCACGATGCTGGGAAGCACTCTGGGTCAGCTGGAGGTAAGGCGAGAGCAGACAGGAAAGTCTGATGCATTTCTCCAGTTACTATAGGCTGCACGGGTGGAGGTCCTGTGCTGGCAGAGAGGACGATCTAAGCAGGTCGGGGCTTTGTTGGATGAGGGTAACAAAGGAATATGGAGACAAGAGACTTGAGAGTGTAAGCAAGGGAATGCGCTATGATGAACCACAGGAGATTGGAGGGGCTGAGAGTCAGTGAAAAGATGTAAGATCGATAGACGTGAGGCCCCTGTGAGGTAAAGCGATCGTTGAAGTAGGGATTCTAAGGCAAGCAAATGGGAAATGTAGGAGATGGTGCCCAGAGTGGGCGGCTTGAAATTGAGTTTTGGGTCGGGAGTGTTGGGAGTAAGATTCTGGGGTAAGAGGCTGAAGTTTATTGTGGAGGAGAAACTCATTGGTGGAGAGGAGTTTAAAGAAATGAGAGGTCGGCTTGGTGCCTGTCAAGCGGCTAAGGCGCCAGCCACATACACCTAAGGTGGCAGGTTTGAATTTAGCCCAGGCCTGCCAAACAACAATAATGGCTGCAACCAAAAAATAGCTGGGTGTTGTGGCGGGCGCCTGTGGTCCTAGCTACCTGGGAGGCTGAGATAGGAGACTGGTTTGAGCCCAGGAGTTGGAGGTTGCTGTGAGCAGTGATGCCATGGCACTCTACCCAGGGGGACAGCTTGAGGCTCTGTCTCAAGAAAAAAAAAAAAAGAAAGAAAAAGAAATGAGAGGTCCAGGTGTGGGAAGGATCACCTATGCTTATATTAAAACTACTAAGAATGGGGAGGCGCCTGTGGCTCAAAGGAGTGGGCGCCAGCCCCATATACTGGAGGTGGTGGGTTCAAACCCAGCCTGCCCCCCCCCAAAACTGCAAAAACCTACTAAGAATGATGGAAAGTATAGACTAATAGACGGATAGTGAGCCCAGAGCTAAAATCGAAATCAGAAGTATATAGTTTGGCTACTTTGTAAAAGGCAGGACTCAACCAATACCCACCAAAGCCATCAATAATTTTTGACAACGCAGCTTTCAATGTCTGTTACACGCCCCCCATCTTTGCTACCTTGACTAAAGCCAAGACAGAGTAACTTTACTGCTCTGATACATACAGCCTTAGTTAACGTGTCTCTAATTTCCAAAGCAAGTGTCTTCACAAAAACAGTTTTTCCTTCTACAATTTTCCCCAACCATCAACTCAACTTTGTGAAAATATTTAAGTGTTTTCAAATATAACATGCCTTTGCCATTCACACACTTTACCTTTGAGATCTCTACCTTTAGGAGAAATCTAGGATGTGCATGCCACGTCGTGATCTGCAGTTTTGCTGAGAAAGAAAATTGAACTTCGTTCCTACCAGGCGCAGAGGGAGACAACCATTGCACTACACTCACTGAACCTAGCAATTCACTCAGCTCCTCCTGCTGAGAGCAGGAACTCTTATGGAAGTACAAACAAGTTTGCCTCTCACCCCAGTGTAAGAAAGGCTAACTGAAAAGGAAGCCAATGAAAGTGAGAAGGAGGGCGGCGCCTGTGGCTCAAAGGAGTAGGGTGCCGGCCCCATATGTTGGAGGTGGTGGGTTCAAACACAGCCCCGGCCAAAAAACTACAAAAAAAAAAAAAAAGTGAGAAGGAATGAAGGGAGTCGAAAAGGTGACAATTTCTTGGTAAAACAGAGGCTTTATGAGGGAAATCACATACTAGGATGATATCTGGGGGTTTCCAGGGCCTCCTGTACAGCCATACAGAAGAAAGATAAGTCTGCGTGTTCTTTTAAAGCTCTTTTGCTCTGGATAGACAAAACACGGCCTCACGTACATTCGACTCCCAGCATCTCTACCAACTTGTAGTGTTTGCAAACAAAGGACAATAACAAACATTTCCCTCCTGTCAAAAAAAAAAAAAAACAAAAAGCACGAACCGTTGGCTGTTCTCTGCACCTTGTAACAGTAGCTTTCCCTCTTATGGAGATTAGGATAAAACTAGCGATTTTTGTGTCTTATCAAGCTTGTTAAAGTAAGATTCTACCTGTACGGGCAAAAAAAATCTCACAAAAGCCCAAGGAAGATTTAGGTCAGATGGACGAGGACTTTAATTATCAGCTGTGCACATTTTCAGCCTTTTGTGAAATCCTCAGGCTGCCTACCCCAGGTAACTATTCTATTACCCAAGTGCTTAGAGAGGCCCTCTTCAGTGATAAATTAAACTTCTATCCTAAAGACGAGATCCTAGGCACAATATTTTTTAAATACTTCAACAAGGAAGCATGCTTTGGTGTAAGTCTAATGTTCGGGGTTCTCTTGAGAGAATATGTTATACTTCATTTTATTAGGATCTCTGTGGAAATCTCTTCCACCCCTAAAATCCAGTGATTCTAGGTTTGATGAAACTATTTTAAAGGGCTCACTCAAGGGACAACTACAAATGAGATACTTTGGGGGGGGGTGGCTAATGATAAATTAATCTGTATTGGAGGAAACGTAAGACCACAACTTCACCTACTTTGGTATCCACCACAGGTTCTATCAGGAAGTTAGACCCATAGAATTTTCTCTATGTAATCTCCTTGTGGAAGGGTTACTTGAGAATAATGAAGTTGGGGGGACATTCTCCAATAAACAAAAGCTAAAAAGAGTTCATCGCTACTAGGTTTGTCCTACAAAAATGCTAAAGTGAGTCATTCGAAATTAAAGGATGCTAAACAGCCATATAAAGATGTAAAGCCCTCCTGTTGATACCCGAAGAGGATCCGGCTGCCTGTCACTGTCAGCCAGATACAGAGACGGAGATTAGGGCCCCCAAACTTGATTGGCAGAAGGTCAGCAATTCTGGAGAACAGCAAGAGTAGCCTCTCACTTCTGTTCTGCCTCAGTTACAATTTTAATAGTTTTTATAATGGTAATACAAGGAAACAAACCTAGAAAATTTAAACTTTATTTGATAGGCAGTAACATCAAAGTAGTTTTCACTCTAATAAGGCAAAACTTTTAAACAATAGAATGGTAATTTTCACTCTAACAAAATATCTAAGAGAATCATTAAAGAAAACATCATATCATCTAAGTAATCTTTAGATGATATCTAAAGCCAGTTGACTTGGCTGAGCTAGAAAGTTCAACCAAGGCATGGCAGTAATTGAAAACAAAAATGAATGGAAACAGAAAATAAAACTGGAGCAGCACAGGCAGGGTGAATAGAGAGTAAAAGGAACCTGCACAAGTGTCGGTGTAATGAAGAGAAGTTTTATTTAGGAATAACAAAGAGAAAGTTTAGAACACTTCCATAGAGAGTTGGAAGTGGTCCCCCTCATGAAGAACAGATGAGAGAGAGAGGGAGATGCAGAAGCCTGCAGGGGTATAAATGCCCTGTCTAAAATTGGTTGCAAGTCTGTCATTGGCCTCTCTGAACCTCCAGGCAGTATTGTCCTTTTCTATTGGTCATTGGTTATTGTCTCTTGCTATTGGTCACTGGTTACCTAGGTTACTTCATACCCACCTTCTTATGGGCCCTCCCGACTTGGTTCAGCAGGCCAGGTTTCCCTCCCCCCCCACCCCCTACCCCTCCAAACCCCTTTCTTAGTGTCCTTTCTCCATCCTAACACCAGTTGTCTATGTGTGACTACCTCCTCAAGTCTCCTGAGTAAGTATCCTCACAACTATGAGGAAATCTTAACTAGATAATCATGGAAGGTATGTGGGGAAGGCTAAGCAGACTCGGTCAGCTGTATTGCTTTAGCTTAGCTTCTTAGACTCTATCCTGCAGGCCACTTTTCTGGCTTCACTGTGAAGGTAAATACATGGGCAAATACAAAAGACAGTTTCATCACAATTTTGGTTAGCAACACCAGTTATACTTTCTATAGGATTTAAAAGACAAATGCATAAAAGTTATACATCTATGTTAATGGGTACCAAAGGAGCTAAGGAAATTTCACCCCCAAACATGACTACTTGGTATAAAGGATACTTTCCGTGAAAGACCATTGGAGATCAGAAAGCACTGGAAGGGGATGTCCCCTCTATCTGCATAAAACCTGACTGACCTAATGAAAAGGGGGCAGCTGACTTCCCTTCATCCCCCTGAATGCTAGCAGACCTGGCCCAAATAATTTAAAACAAAACATCTGTCTCTCAGGTGAATTTACAGCTCAACCTGTCTCACCCCATCTATTCATCCTCCCTAGTAACCACTGGCTGCATCCATACTTCACATTCTCCCCCGCTTCTAGAAGGCATCTATAAGGTATCTGACCATCACTGAGGCACGGCGTAACCATTCTTGTGGTTCCTCCCATACGCATGGTATTTGGAAATGACCATTTCTCTTATTAATCTGCCTTAACTGCGAATTGATCTTTCAGTGAAGTTTCAGGGGGAAAGGGGCAAGTTTCCCCTCAGCCCTACAGCACATAACATATAAAGATGTAATATGTGATATCGATAACATAAAGAATATGGGGGCATAGAGCTGTATAGGAGTGCAGTTTTTGTATGCAATCTAGGTGAAAAGTGTAAGCAGTGGTGCCCAGAGATAAGGCCTTGGCAGAGATTTGGGGGCAGGTTTATTGAAAGGGGAGGGAGGGTGACCCACCTGGACAGTGTAAAGTGGCATCTGCACCCAGGGGCAGCTAGATACCCCTTTTATATGGGGCCACAGGGGGGTGGGCAAATTCCACAGCTTGCCTGGAAAGTTAGGGTCTTTGGTGAGACCTTCTTGTGGGGTGGGGCTAGCCAGAACCTTTGTGTCTTTGTCTTAGGAGGAGAGGGGGAGGAAGAAGGGAAAGGGTTCATGTGTGGCTGCCTTAGAGCTCCCAATATTCCGAACTTGTTAAAAGGGATTATGGGGATGATGGTCTCTCTTCCAAAACTGCTTCTGGCTGGATAAGGTCATAGCTGCTCTCAGTGGGATGAGCCAGGTGTTGGTAGGGCTACACGGGTTGGGGAGTAGTAGGAATTGGGTGGTAACTACAGCTGACACCTTTTTTACCCTGTCTTGAATAAATGAGGACAGGTAAGGGGCAGTGGTGATCCAATGTCCCCGCAGGCTGCCAAACCAGAGTCCCTCATTTTGAGAGTGTAGCTGGGTTCCCAAAGTTGGATGATGCCCTCTCAGACTGGACCATACTTAGTATAGAAATAGCAGGTCTCCTGTAAAAAGGTGCAAAGGCCCCCTTCCCCTGTGTGAGTAGATCTAACCCTCTAAGATGGTTGGAAGGGGGGTTTGTATTTTACTTTTTATTTTAATGATGGAAGGAGAGAGAAAACCACATCTTTAAAATTTAGGAAGACTAGAGGATGTGGCTTCAGTATTTGCTATAATTAATTTCCTTACCTGTGTTAGAGAGTAAGTTATGTAAGGCCATCCTGGTGTGACAAAGTTGAGCTCATTTTCTTTTTTTTTTTGAGAC
>NW_003852504.1:5093188-5097163 GCF_000181295.1 Otolemur garnettii | reverse complement strand
AACTCCTGGGCTCAAGCGAGTCTCCTGCCTCCGCCTCCCAAGTAGCTGGGACCACAGGCGCTCGCCACAATGCCTGGCCATTTTTTGGTTGCAGCCGTCATTGTTGTTTGGCGGGTCCGGGCTGGGGATTCGAACCCGCCACCTTAGGTGTACGTGGCTGGTGCCTTAGCCGCTTGAGCCACAGGCGCCGAGCCTCACTTAGGGCTTTTGAGTAAATATCTCTGGAGAAGTTTCAAAGTGGCAACGACTATTGAAAAACGTTTCTGCTTTTGTGGCTACTGTCGATCCCATTTTCTCTCTTTCTGTATCCTTTCTCCATCGGAAGTTGGTGGGCGGGGGAGGAAGCCCACAGTGGGGTGAAAGGAAAATGGTGGGGGTGGGGTGGGGAAAGGCAGCACTGGGGTGGAGGGGAGTTTGTAAGGCGGGGGCAAGGTGTCTGCCAGGCCTGTGAGCTCATCCCACCCTGCTCCAGCCCACGTGCCTGTGCTTGTTTTAGCTGTGGCCTAGGGACTGTGTATGGCTTCTCAGGCCAGTGCCTTAGGAGCCTCTGGGTCTGCAGCTCGGTGGTTTGCCATCTTGAACTCGCAGCCCGTCCTGGACTGGGGAGAGGGGCACATGGCTGTTGGGGATCCGTGGCCTTCCTCCTGGACTGGGAGGAAGCTATGAGAAGTCCAGGGATCTGCAGGGTAGGGGAGAGTAGAGGACCTTGAGGCTCTGCGTGGTAGATTAGGAGGTAGAGGAGTGGTAAGAGCTGGAGAAATTCCTGGAGGAGGGAAAATAGGAAGACAGGGGAAGACGGGGGGAAGGTGTTCCAGTGAGGATTTGTATGGGGGGTGGGTTAGAGCAGACGAAGAGAAAGGCCTGAAGATAGGGGATTTCATTCCATCTGCCATTTGGGGGTGGGGGGGAGGAAATTTAAGTTAAGGTATTGAAATTAAGGGTCCCATTTTCTAATTTATATTGCAGTTGCAGGAGACACCCTTGGAGTGTCTCTAGTGAGGCAGATGGAAGGGCCAGCTCCCATGTCTCAGACGTCCTTCCCCTACCTGGGTGGAAAAGAAGGCATCCTTTGTTTCCCAAGAACCGGGAGTGAAATAAAAAGAAAGACTAAGAAGGGTCAGGCGTCCCTATTCTTTTCTCAGAAACCTTGAGTTTCCTGGGAACTTAAAAGCCTAAAAGAGGATCCAGCTCTGGGTTTGAAGCAAAAAATGAAAAACGAAATGATTTGAGGTCCCCGGGACCTCAGAAGAGAGAGCATAGCACTGGGATAAAACCTCTAGTTAGGCACAAATGAATGAAGAAGAAGAATCAGGGGGGATGTGAGGACATGGAGGCCCAGAGAAAGCCAAAGAGTGAGCTGAGGGGGGTTCTGCTTGGAGCTATTAGGGATCTTACTCACATTTGAATGGCAGTGGGGGTGAAATCCTCTAGAATTCTCCAACAGGCGGATCACTGGAGTCAGGTCTGGGCATAACCAGACTAGGTTCTGATAAAACTGGGGTGACTAGGGAGGCTGGCAGCCAGCTGCCAGTCAGTCACCAGTCCTGGGTCTTTGGCAGCATATGAAAGGTGTAAGCAGTGGTGCCAGGTTTATTGAAAGGAGAGGGTGACCTGACTGGGAAGTGCAAAGGTCGCATCTGCACCCAGGGGCAGTTAGAGACCCCTTTTATATGGGGCTATAGGGAGTGGGAAAATTCCAAAGCTTACCCAGAAAGGTAGAGTCTTTGTCATGAAGTTCTCACAGGGTGGGACTAGTCAGATCCTTCCTGTCTTTGTCTTAGGAGGGGAGGAGGAGGAGGAGGAAGAGCAGAAAGAGTTCATATGTGGCAGTATTAGGCCCCCCAATATCAGGTTAAGTGGGTATCAATTTGAAATCAATTTTTATAACTTTAAGATATTATATGTAGTCCTGTGGAAACCACAGATACAAGATCTATAGACTATACAGAAAAGGAAATGAGAAGGGAATCAAGATGTGTCTGTTCAAAAAATTTAGATAAACACAAAAAGTTTGACATGAGGAACAAAGAAACTATGAGATGTACAGAAAACACATAACAAAATGGCAAAGTACGTCTTTATCACTAATTTCTTTCAGTGTGAATCAATTGAATTCCCCAATTAAAAAGCATAATGAATGCGTTTAAACAAAAACATGATCTGACTATATGCTGTCAATAAGAGATTACTTTTAGAGCTACAGACACAAATGGAAACTGAAAGGATGGAAAAGACATTCCATGCAAAAGTAACTAGAAGAGAGAAGAGATGCTTATATATATATATTTTTTTGAGACAGAGCCTCAAGCTGTCCCCCTGGGTAGAGTGCCGTCGCATAGCTCACAGCAACCTCCAACTCCTGGGCTCAAGCGAGTCTCCTGCCTCTGCCTCCCAAGTTGCTGGGACCACAGGCGCCTGCCACAACGCCTGGCTATTTTTTTTGGTTGCAGCCATCATTGTTGTTTGGGGCTTGGGCTGGATTCGAACCTGCCACCTTAGATGTATGTGGCTGGCGCCTTAGCCACTTGAGCCACAGGCACTGAGCCAAGAGATGCTTATATTACCATCAGACAAAATAGAGTGTAAGTCACAAATTGTTACAAGACACAAAGAAAGACATTATAGGATGATTAAAAGGTCAATTTATGAAGAAGAAATAACAATTATAAGCAGGTATGTACCAAACATCAAATCTCCAAACTATATGCACCAACAAATATTGATAGAATTGAAGGGAGAGCTAGCTCTACAATAAAAGTTGGATATTTCAGTACCCCAATACCCTACTTTAAATAACGCATAGAACAAACAAACAGAAGAATAATAAAGAAGGAAAGGACTTGAAAAACAAACACTATAAACCAATAGGATCTAACAGACATATATACAACTCTCCATCCAATAACAATATAAAATAGCTTTTTTTCAAATACACATGGAAAGTTTTCCAAGATAGACCATATGTTAGGCAACAAAACGAGCCTTACATTTTTTAAAAATTTAATTTACTTTTTTCTTAAATTTTAAAATCCCTACAATTGAAATCATAGAGATGAGGGGAAATTTGCCCTTATCCTTTGAAAGTTCACTGAAAGGTCAACTCATAATTAAGGCAGATTAATAAGAGAAAGGTTTACTTACCATAACCATGAGGAGAATCAGAGTTATTAGTCAATATCCCAGTGGGATCCAGATTTTTTTTTTTTTTTGCAGTTTTTGGCTGGGGCTGGGCTTAAACCTGCCACCTCCAGCATATGGGGCTGGCACCCTACTCCTTTGAGCTACAGGCGCTGCCCTGGGATCCAGATTTTTTATATATGTCTTATAGAGAGGAGAGGGGGTGAGGGGCATAGGTAATTTGTTTGGAGGCAATAAACAGTTGCTAGGAAGGTTGCATAGACACTTAAAAGAATGAATGGATGGGGGAAAGAGATTGACTCATAAATTAACCTGAGAGGCAGGTATTATGTGATTTGGGCCAGATCTGATTGCATCCTTGATCTTCTTTAATGCAATCTATTGAGATAACAGGGAGAAGAAAGGAAATCAGTTGTTCTTTTTGATGTCAGTATGGTTTATTGAGATAGAAGGTAAGATTTTTCCAAGAGCTTGTTGATCTCTAAGAGCCTTTAATTCAAAATACCAAGAAGTCATATTTTGGGATGAAATTTTCAGAGCTCTTTCAAAATCAAAGAATCTTTTCTGACCATAATGAAATAAAAATAGAAATCAGCAGAAGAGAATAAAAAACTCCCAAATGTATGGACATTAAACAACACACTCTCAAATAGCCAGTGGACCAAATAAGAACTAACAAGAGAAATTAGAAAATATCTTGAGACAGGCTCAGCACCTGTGGCTCAAGTGGCTAAGGCGCCAGCCACATACACCTAAGATGGCGGGTTCGAATCCAGCCCAGACCTGCCAAACAACAATGATGGCTGCAACCAAAAAATAGCCGGGCGTTGTGGTGGG
>NW_003852504.1:5091423-5092617 GCF_000181295.1 Otolemur garnettii | reverse complement strand
GGTTGCAGCCGTCATTGTTGTTTTGGCGGGTCTGGGTTGGGGATTCGAACCCGCCACCTTAGGTGTACGTGGCTGGCGCCTTAGCCGGTTGAGCTATAGGTGCCGAGCCCATTCATTCATTTATTTTTTGTTTTGACACAGAGTATTACTCTGTTGCCCAGGCTACATTGCCATGGTGTTATAGCTCGCAGCAACCTCAAACTCCTAGGCTCAAGTGATCCCCTTGCTTTAGCCTCCCAGAGTCCTAGGATTACTGGTGTGAGCCTCTGCACCTGGCCTCAGCACTAGACTATTTATTGCAGCTCAATTCACCATCACCAAGACAGGGAATCAACCCAAGTGCTCATCAACTCATGATTGGATTAATAAAACAGTGTATGTATACCACGAAATACTATGTAGCCATAAAAAGATGGAGACTTTACATCTTTTGTACTTATCTGGGTGGAGTCAAAGCATATTATTCTTAGTAAAGTATCATGAGAATGGAAAAGCAAGTACTCATACTTGCTTTCATACTTGCTTTCATACATTAGTACTCAATACTAATATGAAACCCATAGATAAACAACTGCACGCCCACATGAGAGAAAAACACAATTTTATTCAAGTGGAGGAAGGGAGAAAGGGGGAGAGGGAAGGAGGGAAGGGGATTGGTAAGCTCTCACTTAAGGTGCACAATGTATGAGACTACAGCCCACCCCTGGGTGAAGGACTCATGGACAACTTGAACTTTACTTTAGAAATGCAAACAGTGTAACTTAATCATTTGTACCCTCATATTAATCTGAAATTTAAACAAACAAACAAACAATTTTACACCTTAAGGAAGTAGAAAAGGAATACCCTAATCCTAGAGATAGCATAAGGAAAGAAATAATAAAGATAGAGCAGTGATAAATAAGATAGAGAATAGAAAAACAATAGAGAAATATCACAAACAACAGTTTTGTTCTTCAAAAGGTATCAACAAAATTGGCAAACCTTTTAATACATTTTTAGTAAAAAAATTACTAAAATTAGAAATGAAAATGAGGGCATTACTACTGATTGTATATATATTTTTCAGACAGAGTCTCAAGCTGTCAACCTGGGTAGAGTGCTGTGGCATCACAGCTCACAGCAACCTCAAACTCCTGGGCTTAAGCAATTCTCTTGCCTCGGTCTCCCAAGTAGCTGGGACTACAGGCACCT
>NW_003852504.1:5089540-5090928 GCF_000181295.1 Otolemur garnettii | reverse complement strand
ACGGCACTCTACCCAGGGGGACAGCTTGAGGCTCTGTCTCAAAAAAAAAAAAAAAAAAAAGAAACTGAAAATCTGAATAGACCTATATCTAGTAAGGAGATTGAACTGATAGTCAAAAACCTCCCACTATTCATAGTTTCAGGTTTGCAAAATGTAAAGAGTTCTCATGATGGACAAGTGATGGCTGTACCACTATGCACATGTGTTCAATACCACTGAACTGTATACACTTCTAAGTAATTAAAATGGTAAATTTTGTTATGTGTATTTTTCCACAATTAAAATTAAACAAAAAATTTAAGAACCCCTCCCCCCAAACCAAAAACCTCCCAATAAAGAAAATTCCTGGAGGACATGGCTTCACTGGTGAATTCTACAAAACATTTAAAGAACTGGGCTGGCACAGTAGCTCACACCTGTAATGCCAGCATCTTTGGAGACCAAGGTGGGAGGATTGCTTGAGGCCAGAAGTTTGAAATCAGCTGAGGCAACATAGTCATACTCTGTCTCTACAAAGAAATTTCAAAATATTATCCAGGCATGGTGGCACACACTGATAGTCCCAGCTACTCAGGAGGCTGAGGCAGGAGGATCTTGAACCCAAGAGTTTGAGGTTACAGTGAACTGTGATTGGGCCACAGCATTTCAGCTTGGGCAGATTCTTCCAAAAAATTCACAAAAAGGAATACTTCTAAATTCATTCTATGAGGCCAGTATTACCAAAGCAAGACAAAGACACAACGAGAAGAGGAAACTAATACCTTTTATAGACATTAATGCAGAAATCCTCAACTAAATACTACCAAACCAAATTCAGCACCATATTAAAATGATTATATGCCATGATCAACGGGATTTATTCCTAGAGTGCTAGGATTCTTCTACACATGAAAATAAATCAATGTAATATATATGCCACATTAACACAATGAAGGGCAAAACATGATCATTTCAACTCATACAGAGAAAGCATTTGACACATTCAACAAGTGTTTCAGAATAAAAACAATCAACAAACTAGAAATAGAAAAAAACTTCCACAACATAACAAAAGCCATCTATAAAAAGCCCACAACTAACATCATACTCAGTGGTGAAAGACTGAAAACTTTTCCTCTAAAACCAGGAAAAAGGGGAGGGTGATTGGTGGGATCACATCTATCTTTCAAGGGTACACGTAACTCTTTCTAAATGAAGAATATAAATGTCTTAACACAATAACTAAGAAAATGACATGAAGGCTATGTTAACCAGTTGGATGAAAATATTTCTTTCTTTTTTTTTTTTTTTTTGAGACAGAGCCTCAAGCTTTCCCCCTGGGTAGAGTGCTGTGGCTTCACAGCTCACAGCAACCTCCAACTCCTGGGCTCAAGCGAGTCTCCTGCCTC
>NW_003852504.1:5079342-5088498 GCF_000181295.1 Otolemur garnettii | reverse complement strand
ACAGGCGCCAAGCCACAAAAATGTATTCTAAAATTCATCTGGAAATTAGCTGGCCATTGTGGTGGGAGCCTGTAGACCCAGCTACTTGCAAGGCTGAGGCAGGAAGATTGTTTGAACCCAGGAGTTTGAGGTTACAGTGAGTTAGGCTGAGGTCATGGTACTCTAGCCTGGGCAACAGAGTGAGACTCTGTCTCAAAATAAAAGAAAGAAACTTCATATGGAATCTCAAGACTTCAAATAACCAAAATAATCTTGTAAAACAAGAATAAAATTAGAGGCCTGACAATTTCCAATTTAAAAACTTATTACAAAGCTATAGTAATCAAAGCAGTGTAATACTGGATTAAAAACAGACATATAAACCAATGCAATAGAACAGAGAGTCCAGAAAGAAACCTTCACAGATGTCGTTGAATTATTTTTGATAATGGTGCTAAGATCACTCGATGGAGAAAGGTTTTTCAACAAATACTGCTAAGGAAACATAATATCCACGTGCAAAAGGATGAAGTAGGATCCATACCCTTACAGTATATGAAAAATTACCTCCAGCTGGATCAAAGACCTAAGTGTAACAGCTATGATTAGTGCTTCTCTGCAAATGCATTCAGCGTCCTCAGGGTTCTTGCCCCTTTCCCTAGAAAGGCTTAAGCATAGAAGCTGCAAGACCATGAAACTTGATAGGCATGCAATATAGTCCAGTGGCAGAGATAGCGGACAATCTGGCTGTATCAGCATCATCTGGGGAGCTTTGCAAACACCCGTCTCAGAAAAATTTAGCTGTACGTAGTGCAAGCTACAAGAGATTCTGACTCAAGAGGTTTGAAGTGGAATTTAGGATTCTGTATTTCAAAGTTTCTCAAGTGATTCTCAGGCAAATCCAGGTTGGATACCCAGGAGGTAGGGGATTTTACATCAGATTTGGACTAGAGCCTTACATTTCAAAGTGTTGTTCTTAGACATGCAGCTTTTGAATTGCCCGGAAGCTTTTAAGGAACGCAGAATCTCAACCCTCACCCCAGATCTACTGAATCAGAACCTGCATTTTAACAAAATTCCCGGATATGTCTATGAACATTACAGTTTGAGAAGCAGTGCATGACATAATCTTTCAGGTGGCTTCTAACCCTGAGAAACTAGGGCCCCATGACCTTTCCTTACTGTACGAAACTGTTAGTAAAGAAATGTCTCCTAGTGGCTATCGCTCAGCTTACAAGTATTATCAAATGAAGGTTTTTCAGGGAAATGAGGAGAACTCTGCTTACTGTGCGGAGTGCTAAGCTTGCTCCGGCTGGCCATTTAAGACCTAGAATTCTACGGCTGGGTCCCACCCACAGTTTCCAATTCACTCTCTCTACAATGCTGACATACAATTTGCATTTGTAACAAGTTTCTGACTGCCGGTCTGGGAACCACATTCTTGCTGCCACTTGCCCAGGTTCAAAGGCTTGAGTCCATAAGAAAAGTTCACCAGATCAGCAACCTCCTCCAGGTTGAGAAAGGCTTGGCTGCAATTTAACTTGCTTGCCTGGAAATTTGTTGAGGCTTTCAACATTATATGCAGTCTGGCCTCACTTTGAGCCACGTACTATGATCCAGGCTGACCTGCTGACCAGTGACTATGACTCGTGGATACGAAGGGCTTGATGTTTCAACCTGGGATTTGCTGAGTCCTGCTCAGTGAATGGGACCTGTGCGGGCTTTCTGGCTTCCTCAGATCAATTGTGGTATTCAGGATGACCACCATCCTCCTGTCCAGCTTTTTATGTCTTTATGTATACAGTGTATCCAGAGGGAGCTATTAATATGAATTCACTCAGAATCACAGGTGAACTTGGCCTTTATTACCTGTTACCCCACTGAAAGCCACACAATCACATGGGTCCCTGATCTTTTTTACTATGTGGTTTTAGAGTCCCTAGCCTTCTCTTTCTATAGTGGTCTGAATTCTGAAATAAAACATGTCTTTTAGGGGAAAATTACCTTTCTGCAGCTCTTGCAGAAATAGGCCAATCTCTGGGAGCATCTCTCTGTAGTGTGATTTTGAATTTTTTAAATTTCCTTGAGCGTATCTCCTTCCCCAGTGTCTTACCGAGGTGAGTCTTTCATCTGAGCCCCTTTCTGCCTTTCTGTACCAGAAGGTAGTAGTGATGCCACTGCGCTTCAGTGGATTCTACCCAAGCCCCTCAAGGTGAAACTGGCCAGTTGAGCTTCAAAAGGGCTGGGTTTATAAATGATCAGTGGATGTTATATACACATTTGACTATGCAATGATTCTAAAAGCAGGATTTTTTTTTGAAGTTTGGAGCAGAGGAAATGAAGTTTACTCTGGTAAGGGCCTTGTTTTCATTTCAAAGGGTGTACTAAGTAACTTTTGCTGTGTTAAGAAACTACCCCCCGGCTTGGCGCCTGTGGCTCAAGTGGCTAAGGCGCCAGCCACATACACCTAAGGTGGCGGGTTCGAATCCTGCCCAGGCCCACCAAACAACAATGACGGCTGCAACCAAAAAATAGCCAGGCATTGTGGCAGGCACCTGTAGTCCTAGTTACTTGGGAGGCTGAGGCAGGAGACTTGCTTGAGCCCAGGAGTTGGAGGTTGCTGTGAGCCGTGATGCCATGGCATTCTACCCAGGGGGACAGCTTGAGGCTCTGTCTAAAAAAAAAAAAAAAAAAAAAAGGCCTGGATAGAAGAAGGAAAAAAGGATGATGGCCACTTTTTGCAATAGACTATGGAGCGCCACCTTAGGGCTCCTGAACACGTTGGTCTCTCTTCCTAGAACTCTCTTCTTCACTCTTCCCCTGGCTTGTATTTCTCATCTATCAGATCTCAGCTTAATTATCTTTTTTTTTTTTCTGAGAGGTCTTCTAAGGAGCCTGTCCTGTTATTCTCTATCTAAATCCCTGTTTTTGCTGGGTGCAGTGGCTCATGCCTGTAATTGTAGCACTCCGGGAGGCTGAGGCGGGTAGTTTGCCTCAACTCAGGAGTTCAAGACAAGCCTAAGCAAGAGCGAGACCCTGTCTCTACTAAAAATAGAAAAACTAGCTGGGTATAGTTGTGGGTGCCTATAGTCCCAGCTACTCCAGAGGCTGAGGCAGGAGGATTGTTTGAGCCCAAGAGTTTGAGGTTGCTGTGAGCTTTGATGCCAGGGCACTGTATGTGGGGCATAGAGTGAGACTCTGTCTCAAAAAACAATCCCTGTTTTCCTCCTTTCATGTACTTATCTCATTTTGTAATTATTTTTTGTATATATTTATTGATTCTTTTTGGTTTTACCACTAGAAGAAAAGTGCCATAAAGTCATGTAATAAGTTTGTCCTTTTGTTTCATTTACCAAGAGTATTTAGTGTGATGCCTGACACAAAGTAGACCATCAATAAATATATACCCAGGCTAGGCATGGTGGCTCACACCTGTAATCCTAGCACTCTGGGAGGCTGAGGCAGGTGGATCCCTTGAGCTCAGGAATTCAGGACCAGCTTGAAGCAAGAGCAAGACCCCATCTCTATTAAAAGTAGAAAAACTAGCTGGCATTGTGCTGGGTGTCTGTAGTCCCAGCTACTTGGCAGGCTGAGACAAGAGGATTGCTCAAGCTGAAGAGTTTGAGGTTGCTGTAAACTATGATGATGCCATGGCACTCTACCAAGGGTGACAAAGTGAGACTCTGTCTCAAAAAAAAAAAAAAAAGAAAGAAAAAGAAAATCTTGGCATGAAAAAGCTGTGTGCAAAAATGGTCCCGAAGGAGCTCACTGATGCATAAAAGTAAAGGAGAATCAAATTTGCCAAGACCTTTTGGAGAGCCGAGACAATGTTTGGGGCCATATTATCACTGTGGATGCAACGTAGGTGTACCAATATGACCCTGAAACAAAGCACCAAAGTGCATGGTGGAAATCAGCCAATTCTCTGTGACCCAAACGTTTTGGTAGTCGAAATCAAGAGTCAAAACAATGTTGTGACCTTTTTGATATTAGAGGGATTATTCATTATGAATTTGTACCATCTGGACAGC
The DNA here is from genome assembly GCF_000181295.1 of Otolemur garnettii. NCBI lineage: Eukaryota > Metazoa > Chordata > Mammalia > Primates > Galagidae > Otolemur > Otolemur garnettii. The sequence continues at coordinate 5,084,488 of NW_003852504.1, read as the reverse complement.
TAACCAAGTTTACTCATTGGAAGTGCTGAAAAGGCTGTGTGAAAAAGTTAGATGAAAATGACCTGAGCTTTTTGCCAACAACTCACGGCTTTTGCATCACAACAATGTACCAGCTCACACAGCACTGCCTATGAGGGATTTTTTAGCCAGTAAACAAATAACTGTATTAGAACACCCTCCCTGCTCTCCTGATCTAGTCCCCGATGACTTTTTTCTTTCCCCAAATATAAAGGAAATATTGAAAGGAAGACATTTTGATGATATTTAGGACACCAAAGGTAATACGAGGACACCTCTGATAGCCAATCTAGAACAAGAGTTCTAAAGTTGCTTTGAAGGGTGGCTTAGGCACTAGCATTGATGCATAGTCTCCCAAAGGCAGTACTTTGAAGGTGACTGTAGCGATATTCGACAATGAGGTATGTAGCACTTTTTCTAGAATGAGTTCATGAACTTTTCAAAATTCATATTTTTTCATATTATATGTATAATGATATATATTATACATATTGCTCACATTTTGTTGGTCCACTCACGAATTGATGGGCACTTGGGTTGATTCCACACCCTTGCAATCGTGAATTCTGCTGTGAGGCCAGGAGTTGAGACCAGTCTGAGCAAGAATGAGACCCTATGTCTACAAAAAGTAGAAAAATTAGCTGGGCTTGGTGAGCAACAGCTCCTGAGACAGGAGCTATTCTGAGGCTGAGGCAGGAGGATCACTCCCAACTAGGAGTTTGAGGTGACAATGAGCTATGATGGTGCCACTATACTCTGGCCTGGGTGACAGAGTAAGACCCTGTTTAAAAAATAAATAAATAAACAAACACACAAATGTACATCCAAAGAAAGAGTGAATCCAATGAATAGGAGAGGTGATATCATTTATCTGATAAAAGAAAAGATCGAGCATTTCAAAGGAGGGTAGAAGGGCTGGCCTGGCCGTTGTGATAATCAGACCACAGGAAAAAGTCAAACGAGGTCAACAAAAAGGTCCAGTTAGCTCTCATCACCTGTATGATGTGTTTAAAATATTCTGATAAAGTGCTCGCTCCGAGATGCCACCCCTACAGGCCATTAAAGCATGGTGAGGCTTGAAAAGGACTAACATGACTTATTTCCAACCAAGAATCCGAGCACGTGGTCTGCCAAAGGATAATTTTTCTGGATCATAATTATGTTAAATTGAGAGTACTAGGCATATAACAGAAATGGAAAATTTTTATATTTAACAAATCACTATCATCGGGGAATAAACAGATAAGAAATTAGGACTTTGTGGGGAGGAGGATGGAAAGAGAAATATGGTTTCCATGCTGCCAGGCCACTTAGAGCTTGGAATTTCAGCATCAGCGTGTCAATCCTTTAACTCCTTTTAAGGCTTTTGGCATTCAATCCACTGCTAATCTACAATTATTGTGAGGACCAGCCCTATTCCTAGCTCTCCTTTGCTGGAGTCCAGGGAAATGGTTGTTACCTAGGCTGATTTTGCTTCCTAGGCGATTTTAACAATGTGTGCACATATTTTTGGTTGTTATAATTGGGGGGAGTGTTCCTGACATACAGTGGGTAGAAGCCAGAGATACTGGTAGACATTCTGCAATGAACATGGCAGCACCTGTGACAAGAATAAGAATTAGCCAGCCTCAAATGTCAATAGTATTGAGGACAAGAATTCTTGCATGGAGTGAAAGATCTGGGATGAAGCACCTCAGTAGATATGGCGCAGGGAGATCACAAATTGCTTTTTCTTCCCATGAACACGGGACATAACTAGGGTAAGGCAAGTGAGGTGCTCAGAGCATGAAATTTAAGGAGGCACTGACCCCGCACTTGCATTACCTTAAATTTTGTGCTTGGAGTGTTTCACTTGCCTTGCCCTACTGTGGCCCTGAAAGAGTGGATTGATCAGGCCATAAAGGTCCCACCCTTGGCATCTCATCAGCCAGAGCCTGAAGAAGCCAGGATTGGGATCAACCTCATGTAGGTTTCCTGGGTAATGACAGCATGATTGTTGAGAGAGGGGCCAATTAATGGTTATGCTGCCAGCTGGTAGAGAGCCTGATGGAAAAGATGCCCCCTGTAAGGAATCTAAGGGAAAAACCAGTGCTGCCACCTCCTCTTAGTCACCACTTCCCCATGAAGTTAGGCAATGTACTGGAACATGGAGTGGATGTGTGAAGAGCAGCTGAATTGAGAAAGTTGCAGGTCTATGAGGAAAGGCGGAGCAGAGGCAGCAGCCCGAGGGAATCCTGGAGCCTGAGTTTACATGAGTCCCCCCCCCCACCCCGTGTTTGCTTTGGATTAAAGAACAATGTGGTCAGTTCGAGAATCAGTCATGGTGGGTCGAAAGTAAGAGTCAATCAAGGTACACCAAACACCAAAATAAGGATGATAAGAAAAGGAAATTCTGAAGCAGAGGCCAAAATTTGGGGCAGCAAAACTATGCAGGCAAAAGCGAAGAGTTAGAGAAGCACTTCTGGGATGACTAAGGATCTCCAAAATCTCATTCCTCAAGAAAAGCAATGAAGACACAGGCAAAAATAATCAGAATCAACTTTTTCAGAACTCTTAAAATGATCAAAGCCTGATAAGAAGCTGAGGCACCTTTATTCAATTAAAACAGTTAATCTCAACAAGCTTTAGAGGGGTTTTAATGCACCCCATTCCCATTTCTTTCTCCTTAGCTCCACAATAGCCATGGAAACCATAAGCCTAATAGCTACTGAAGAGGTAAGACTGGGCTTGAAGCTCCCCCAAAGCTGTATCCCCAGACAATTTTACTGTTTGATAGTGATCTGGAAGTTTCCTGCGAAGCTCCATTTTCAAGATTTGCCTTTATTTAACTTCTGCGTGAACAGTCTTATCCCTAGGTCATTTGTGGAAAAATTGTCACTATCAATGACCTAGCATCAAAGTCACCTGCAGTAGTGTTACCAGGTGAGGCTAACAAGAGGCTGACCAAGAAACTTAAAGAACGGCTCAGCGCCTATAGCTCAACCGGCTAAGGCGCCAGCCACGTACACCTAAGGTGACGGGTTCGAATCCCCAGCCCAGACCCGCCAAACAACAATGACAGCTGCAACCAAAAAAAAAAAATAGCCGGGCGTTGTGGTGGGTGCCTGTGGTTCCAGCTACTTGGGAGGCAGAGGCAGGAGACTTGCTTGAGCCCAGGCATTGGAGGTTGCTGTGAGCTTCGATGCCACAGCACTCTACCCAGGGGGACAGCTTGAGGCTCTGTCTCAAAAAAAAAAAGAATATACATTGTTTTATTTATTTTTATTTTATTTATTTTTCTTCTGAAAGAGTCTCACCCTATTGCCCTGTGTAAAGTGCGGTGGCATCATAGCTCACAGCAACCTCTAACTCTTGGGCTCAAGTGATCCTCTTGCTTCAGCCTCCCAAGTGGCTGGGACTACAGGCATGTGCCACAACTCCTGGCTAGTTTTATTTTTAGTAGAGATAAAGTCTCACTCATGTTCTGGCTTGTCTCGAACTCCTGAGCTCAAGCAATCCGCCTGCCTCAGCCTCCCAGAGTAATAGGATTACAGGCATAAGTCACTGTACTCGGCTGTAATTCATAAAATCTTGATAGAACTCTTCCTGGAGATAGCCATCTCATTTATACACGCAATAAGAGCTGCGTATGAGAAGCATCCATTGAGGAACATAATTCTGCAAATAATCTTGATGCAATGGCCTGTTTTTTATATAATTAATAATTATAATAGTGTCATCTAGGACCTCTTGTAATTGGAGCAGTAATGATTTTGATGCTGGCACTTCTTTGTGTTGAAAACAGTGTGTAAAAAGAATTGTTGGATTCTTTTTTTGCACAAGTGTAACAAATCCTTTTATACCTCTGGACATAGATGGGGCTCCGTTTGTACAAATACTTAAGCAGAAATCCTAAGACAAGTTATTAGAATTAAAGTAATTATCAATCAAATAGAAAATAGCTTAGGCCTTTGTTGTGTGGAGTGGTCAACAAAATAAAAACTGTCCTGATCCCATCTTTACAGACAACTCTACTGAATGCGAAAAGTTGACGTTTACCACTGATGTCAGTAGATTCATCCAACTGAATTGCAAACAGGTTTACTTCTCTGAGGTGAGATATGACTTGAAATTCTATATTTTCAGATAAATCCTTAACATGCCAAGAAATTGTATTATCTGAAAGCAGAATTTTTTTTTCCTTTGAAAGCAGAATTTTTAAAATTCCCTCTTTGTATTCTTTTCCAAACATTGTTTTTGCAATTGCAGGGCAGGCCTCCAACATAATGGATTCTGTGATTGTATGAGATTTCATTTTCCTAGCTACAATTTCCGAAACTGCGTAACTAGCTTCTTGTGCTTTATCTGATGTTGTTACATATTTGGTCCCTAGTTTTGCTTGTTTAGTATTACTGAGTGCAAGTCGTTTGAAATAGTCCACCAGGTTTTCAGACAAGTGGGAAGGTCTGGATGGTAAAATGTCTCTTTAATTTGCTAGGAACCACAGCTTCATTTGCTAATGTTTTGCCAACAATTATGCATGTGGGACATGGTATATTTCCTTTACAACACATGAAACTGAATGGTAAAGAATCTTCATTATATTGATGGCTAATTGTTTCTAATTTTGTTGCTGATGTATTGGAAGAAACAGTATTCGGCCCTAGCGTCGTCTTCTAATTTCTGTTTCTTTACTAAAAACTTGTCCATTATAATTTTCCACTAATAAAAATAAACAAGCCAAACCAAAAATATTAAAAATATAAAAATAAGTGAATAAACAACTCATACTTTTAAAAAAGAAATACAGGCATAAGTTAAATACACTTGAAAAAATTTTCAAAACTAGGATTGCAACTTAATTGTGTGCAACCATTTCAGTATTTCAAATCTAGACGGAACTGTAGGATACATTCAGTATAAGCTGTACCTCCTTATGACTTCGGGCACAAGGAGGGATTGCTGAGTCCTACGGCTTCATTCACTTTGGATGATTCTGACATAAATCATTGTTCATCAGCAAATCCTTATGTATGGATGTGTCAAATCTTATTTTTCTTTCTTTTTTTTTTTTTTGAGACAGAGCCTCAAGCTGTCCCCCTGGGTAGAGTGCCGTGGCATTACAGCTCACAGCAACCTCCAACTCCTG
>NW_003852504.1:5074196-5079279 GCF_000181295.1 Otolemur garnettii | reverse complement strand
TGTTGTTTTGGCGGGTCCAGGCTGGGGATTCGAACCCGCCACCTTAGGTGTATGTGGCTGGCGCCTTAGCCGCTTGAGCCACAGGCTCTGAGCCTGGGCCAGGTTTTCTTGATTTTCTTTCCTGCAATATAGTGAAACAACAAGGAATGGAAGGGGAGTCAGTTCTTCTTTTGACAGGTCCATCTAATTACGCAGATAGAGAGAAAGTCCCTTCCAAGGGCCTGTTGATCTCAAAGAGCCTTTAATTAAAAATACTCTTTCTTCCAAGGAATCATATTTTGGGGTGAAATTTCCTAAGATCCTTCAAAATCAAACCCCAAAGCTGCCAGAATTGGCCCAAAGGCCTTTTAGATAGAATACTTTGTAACCTGTTCTTTGGAGAACCAGCGAGAAGACGAACAGGCCAGAGGGTGAATGGTGGGGAATGAGGAAATAAAACACACAAGAAATATAAAACATATAAGAGACAAAGATGGGATCGAAAGGACTGGAACAGCTAAGACTTCAGCCAACCCTGAACTGTGGAAACAGCTTTATTTATGTAGTATCTTAAACAAGGTTACTAAATGATGTAAATCTTGGCACATGGGGTAAAGCTTAACTTTAGGGAGGAAAAGCTGCATGCTTTCCTGTAAAAAATAAAAGGGAAAGTGCGCAGAGGCTGCGTGACTTCCAGCAGAGGAGAACAGAATGTTGTTCAAGGAGGAGAAGCAGCTGGGGCTCATTCCCTGACTGTCTCCCCAGGTTGCGGGGGACTTGCCACCTCACAGCCCATACTCCACCCTGTTCTGTTCCCATGGATTGGCAGTGGGTGATGGAAGTGGATGATGCGGAAGTGACAATGACAAAGAAGAGGCACAGCAAACTCTAGGTGGAGAGGTCACAGGTTCCAACCTGACCCTATGTGCGAATGATACTTGTCTTGTTATCTTGTGTAGCAATAAAGTATACAAGTGGTTCCCACCTAGATAGTTAGGACACTAGGGACTTGGTCATCTGAAACCCTCTGTTACCAGGTACTCCACTTTAAATGTCAGCCAAACTACAAACTTGCGTTCTTTTGCTCATAAAGTGGTACCACACAAACCTACTAGATGAGATATCATAAAAAAACTCACCCGTATAGCACAATTCTAAGTTTTTCTGGTGCTCAGGACTCTTTTCCCAGCAATGGAACTCATGAGATTAAAAAGACAGTCTTGAATCTCTCCACGGTAGTAGAATAAGAGTTCAATGTCAATATGAAAGCATTTGGAGCACTTTGGTTGGAAGTCAACAGCCTAATCTCTGTCATATTTGAAAACCACCATGTCAGGCCGGGTATGGTGGCTCATGCCTATAATCCTAGCAATCTGGGAGGCTGAGGCCGGTAGATTGCTTGAGCTTATGAGTTCCACACCTCCATCTCTAAAAAAACTAATGGGGCATGGCTGTGGGGGCCAATAGTCTCAGTTACTGGGAGGCTGGAGCCCAGGAGTTTAAGATGGCTGTGAGCTACGACACTACAGCACTCTACTGAGGGTGACAAAGTGAGACTCTGTCTCCAAAAAAAAGGAAAAGAAAAGAAAACCGCCATGTCCTGGAAGCCCTGGCAGTCCAAAGGGGAGGAGCTTGTTTGATTATTGGTGAAAAAATACTGTGTTTATATAAGCTGTTGAGAGCAAGTAGAAACTGATCTACACCTTTCATAAGACAAGCTAATCATTCCTCATCAGATTCATGGAGACAGATTACTAAGAAATAGAAACTGGTTTAATGGGGTTTGGGAAAACATGCTTGATTCTGTTCTTTTCTACTCATTTTTTTCTCATTCTAGTCTATGTTCTTGTCTCCCCTTTGGGATTCCTCCCCTAAACCAGATCTCTCTCTCTACAGCTACTGATTCACTTTTTAATGTGTGAATTGTATAAGGAAGTTCTAGACAGGGGGAATGAAGGAATTTAGGAAATTCTACCCCCAAATATGACCCCTTGGTATAAAGAGAATTTTGAATTAAAGGCCCTTAGAGATCAACAGGCCTTTGGAAAGGGTTTTCCCTCTATCTGAATAACCAATGATAATAAAAAAACTCTTCTGTTCCCTGTTATCTCACTATGTTGCAGGAAAAGATCAAGAATGCAACCAGACTTGGCCTAAATCATTTTAAACATGATACCTGTCACTAGGTTAGTTTACGAGCCAATAATCATTCATCCTCTCAACTATCTATTCATCCTCTCTAGCAACCCTTTACTGCCCTCTAAAAGGGAGGTATAAAAATAGCTAGACCCCATTGGGACTTTGGGACAATCCCTCTGTGATTCTACCCTTGCATATGGTAAGTAAGCCTCGTCCTCTTATTAATCTGCCTTAATTGTAAGTTGATCTTTCAGCTAACCTTCTGGGAAAAGAGGAAGTTTCCCTTCACACCTACACATTCAACTATTAATCGCCTTGATTGATAAGATTTCTGATACCTCCTTAAATTTGGTTTTTGTGAGACAGAGTCTCCCTCTGTTGCCCTGGGTAGTGCTATGGCATCACAGCTCACAGCAACCTCAAACTCCTGGGCTCGCTGTCCTCCTGCCTCAGTCTCCCAAGTGGCTGGGACTACAGGCACCCGCCACCATGCCCCACTAATTTTTCTATTTTTAGTAGAGACAGGGTCTCACTCTTGCTCAGGATGGTCTTAAATTTCTGAGCTCAGGAGATCCCTGCCTCGGCTTCCCAGAGTGCTAGGATTACAGGTGAGTCACCATGACCGGCTCAAATTTTGAGCCCTAGGTGAATGCTCCCCTTGTCCCATCCTCATCTCAGGCCTGTTTTGGCCTTTCATATTAGACTTTAGTCACCCCCCAGCTCAATGCCACAAGATCTTTAGCCTTGATTCTGATCTCACTTCAAGACATTATATTCTAGAGATTTTACCATAAAAGGAGAGCAAAGTCATGACAAGAGCAAAGTTGTATCTAGCTGCAGACTCAGGCATGTGCGGAGGGCAGGAGCGAGGGAATGAGGTCTGCACACTGTTTTCTCAGAGAGCGTCTATTCCCAGTGCTCACGGATGGGGGTCTTGTGAGTGGATGGAATGCTCAGTGTTTGGGGGATTTCAGAAGTTGTTTCCATTCTTCCACCTCTGAAGTAACATACCTTGTTTGCCTCAGAGAGCAAGAGATGTTCCTCAAGATTTTCTCTGGCTCCTCATTTCACAGACAAGGAAACTCAAGCCCCACATGGAGTGGGCAGCAGTTGTTCATAACACAGAGCTGGAACAGTCACCCAGGTCTCCTCCTTTCCAGATCAGCACCTAAACTATCTTGTCTCTGTTGTGTTAACAGCTTTCTAAAATCCATGTAAACATTTTTTTTTTTTTTGAGACAGAGTCTCACTCTGTCACCCTGAGTAGAGTGCCATGTCATCATAGCTCACAGCAACCTCAAACTGCTGGGCTCATGAAATCCTCTTGCCTCAGCCTCCCAAGTAGCTGGGGCTACAGGCACCCACCATGACATCCAGCTAGTTGTTGTCTACTTTTAGTAGGGATGTGGTCTTGTTTTTGCTCAGGCTGATCCCAAACTCCTGAGCTCAAAGTGATCCACCCGCCTCAGCCTCCTTGAGTGCTAAGATTGCCTATATGCTTTTTAATAAAGAACAAATTTTGGGAAATAATCTCTAAAGTTACATTTCCTTTCTCTGCTAATGTTTGAGAAGCAATAGAGTAAGGAAGACAATACCTAGAGGCCTCAGGATGAAACAGTCCCAGGTTCCGTTCTTGGCTTTGGTCACTGCCTGCCATGTGTTCTTAAAAAACTTTATTTATTTTTTTGAGACAGAGTTTCACTATATCACCCTTGGTAGAGTGCTATGGCGTCACAGCTCACAGCAACCTCAAACTCTCTTGGGCTTAAGCAATTCTCTTGTTTCAGTCTCCCAAGTAGCTGGAACTACAGGCACCCACTGCAATGTCTGGCTATTTTTTTGTTGTAGTTGTTATTGTTGTTTAGCTGGCCTGGGTTGGATTTGAACCCGCCAGCCTGGGTATATGTGGTCGGCACCCCATCCACTGAGCTATGGGCGCTGCCTTAAAAAGCTTTCTTGAAATCTCTGAGTTTCTGTTTTTGTATTTTCCAGTGTGGTAATGTAAGACATCATGGGGTAATGCGACAGAAGTGAGGGTCTGAAAAAGTGCAAAATGTTTTATGAGATGTCTCTGTAAAGCTCCTGATTCTTTTTGAGGAATTAAAGTCTGTATTCCTGCCCAAAGCCAGTAATCAGATCGTTTTCTAGTGTCTTTTTTTTTTTTGAGACAGTTTCACTTAGTTACCCTGGGTAGAGTGCTGAGTCATCATAGCTCATAGCAACTTCAAACTTTTGGGCTTGAACAATCCTCTTGCCTCAGTTTTTCATTTTTAGTAGAGACAGAGTCTGGCTCTTGTTCAAGCTGGTCTCGAACTCTTGAGCTCAAGCAATCCATCCACCTCGGCCTCACAGAGTGCTAGGATTATAAGCATGAGCCACTATGTCCCATCGTGGTTTCTAGTATCTTAAACCACATGAGGATGGCTCAACAAATTATCTGAACAGAGGCCATGAGATCATCCTCACCAGAGATGCTATGGTGAAATAGCAACAGCCCCCAATTGAAAACCCCCTTTAAAAACCTTGTATTTCAGCCCAGGAGTTCAAGACTAGTTTGAGCAAGAGTGAAACCCTGTCTGTACTAAAAATAGCAAAATTAGCTAGACATTGTGGCAGGTCCCTATAATCCCAGCTACTGGGGAGGCTGAGGCAAGATGATTGGTCAAGTCAAGGGTTTGAGGTTTCTGTGAGCTCTGATGCTACAGCACACTACCAGGATGATGGGGTGATACTCTGTCAGGGAAAGAAAAAAAAACCTTGAATTTCCACTTGAAGAGGGGAACAATTGTTCTTTAAGAGAGCTGCCATCCTCCTCATTTTCTGGCAAATTAATAAATTTCTCTTTCCTTTTACTCAAACCATTTGTTTTTGTACTTCCTTTGGCCTTGGGACCAAGTACTGAACTTTCGGCAACAGTAGTAGTGTATAAAGTAAGTTAATGCATGATATGTTTTTTTTTTTTTTT
>NW_003852504.1:5061932-5074034 GCF_000181295.1 Otolemur garnettii | reverse complement strand
GTTATTGTTGTTTGGCGGGTCCGGGCTGGGGATTTGAACCCGCCACCTTAGGTGTACGTGGCTGGCGCCTTAGCCGGTTGAGCTATAGGCACCGAGCCAACGCATGATATGTTATGTGAACACAGCACTCAGCCAGCAAGATCCAGCTGTGATCATAAGGACGAGACTATCATGATCGTGGGGCTGTTTTGAGCCAGCTGCTCCTTTTTGCCAGGCAAGGGAGCTATTGAGAAGACCTTGGTGCTAGGATGGCTTTAATAGTCTTTGAGTACAAGTTTTAGTCCCCCTGAAAGTTCCTAGCCACTCTGATATTGTTGCCCCTTGCCTCTTCCTCCTCCGAGCTCCCACACCTTGCTCACAGATAGCACAAACATTTTAAAGTCTTTAACAGCAGATTTTAATAGCAAGAAACCAAGCATTTGTTTGAGACGTCTGTCTTCCCCTAAGTCAAGTCCTTGACCCTTCACCCCCATATTCTCCCCTGTTCTAGGCACTCTTAAATGCACTGGAACTGGGGCTACCAAAGCCTCAGGCTTTTTCCCTGCGAAAAGGACTGGAGAAGTGATTTTCTTTCTTGAAGTTTATATTTCACCTTTTCTCCTGGTTCACTAATAGTAAGGCCTTAGAATCAATCAGTAATCTCTCCTCTCTCTTGCTCTCTGTGGCTCTGCGTCTGTGTTCGTCTGTTTCTCATCATCTAATATAAAGATGGTAAGTGGAAGCCAAGTATTTGCAGTTTTTTTTTTTGGAAGCCAGGTATTTGAAAAGTCAAATACCTGCTCTTTCTAAATAGTCTCACAAGAAGAAAAAGAAAATCCCTTTTTAAGTTTCCATGGATGAGCATTCCCAAGGCAAGATTTCTAGATGGGAAAACGCTGCAACTAAAGAAAAAAGGATATGAAAGTGGCCCAAGCAACTGCTTTCTAGGGTTATTGGATCCTAGCAAAGCCAGGAGAAATAATTAGTGACATTTGCACGCATGAGACAGACAACTTGATAATGTGGAACATAGTTGCCCTTCAAAGTTTTCGTGGCACTCATTATTTCATTTTAGTAGAGGAAGACGTGACAGTGTGCTATCAGTGGAGTGTGGTGTCAGTGGGCCATGTCACCTAGCTGCCAGCAGTACTTAATGAGATCCATTGTATTTAGGGGAAGAATAGAACAACAGCCAGTAGAAGCAAAATGCTAACTTGACTGTAATAGAGTCATGACAGTGAAACGTGTAAAAGAAAAGAGGAACAACGGGGCATTGCCCATCGGGCTCTAGCAAGGCAGGAACAGCACCTCCTTACTTGGCTCCCAGGAGTGTTGGAAGGGTTGGGTTTTTTTCCCCCTCATTTTCCAAGAGCCAAGGTTGTTCTCTTTCTGCTTCTGTCTCTGTCTCTCTCTCCCTCCTCTCTTCTCTCCCTCTCTCTCTACTGAGGCCTACGTTGTCATCTGTGTCTGCACTTCCAGTATGTGTTTAACTTGCAGGCAGCCAGGGATCACATCTAAGTCTGCTTATTCTTCCTACCTTTGGGACAGAGGAGTGAATTGGGGTAAGGGGCTCACTCAGAGAGATTTACTTTGTGGCTCATGACAACCATCCATGTGGCTTCAGTTAACTGCTGGAAATGGTGAGTCTCCAGTGCATGCTACCCTGTGGAACGGCAGATAGCTGGCTTCAGAGAGCCATTTGCTTTTCTCTGTGGGGTTTAGAAACACGCAGAGAAAATACCAAGATGCAAGGCCAAGTCCATGACTAGGAATATTAAGAGGATTTGAAGCAGCAGCAGCAGCAGCAACATAGATGAAGTATAAATTCTGTCTGGAATTTATCTCTGACATCAATAGGAGAAAAATACTGTAAGTTTCTTTTTGGGCTGGCATGGAGTCTAGAAATGTATATTACAATATGACCGTGATTTTGAAAACAAATTATGATTTCCTCTTGCTCTCCAAAGCCTGTAGAGCCAGGCCAAAATCAGAATTTTCATTCAGCAGAAGATCACTACCATGGGCTTCATTAACATGTCTTGTTGTATGTGGTGCCTTTAGTTCTCAAGGTCCAGGCCTGTGGAAATCTGATGAATCAAACACGCTAATGCTTATGTAAATACCTGGTTACCTCTTTTTCTTTTTTGAGACAAAGTTTCAGTTTGGCACCCTTCTGTAGAGTGCTGTAGCATCATAGCTCACAGCAACCTCAAAGTCTTGGGCTCAAGGGATCCCTCTCAAGTAGCTGGGACTACAGGCATGTACCACAGACCTCAGCTAGTTTTATTTTTAGTAGAGACGGGGTCTTGCTCTTGCTCCTGAGCTCAGGGAATCCACCCACTTCAGCTTTCCAGGGTGTTAGGATTACAGGCGTGAGCCACTCTGCTGGGTCTTCTTCTGGGTATTTCATATGTTCTTGATTGGAGGAGTGCAGCACTACTAGTGATTTTTAACAAAGACACCCTTTTGGAGAACCCTACTGTGCTTACTCTGGTTATCTTTGTCCCAACCTATCTCTGCAGTTTTATCCAACAGTTGTTTTAGTTTAATAGAGCTGCACTATGACAGTTGGTGGAAATGTAAAATGGTGTCTCTACAGAGAAAACAGTAGGAGGTTCCCCCCAAAAAATTAAAAATAAAATTATGATGTGATCCAGTAATCCCACTGCTGGGTATACATCTGAAAGAATTGACAGCAGGGTCTCAGAGAGATATTTGCACACCCATGTTCATAGCACCATGATGCACAATGGCCAAGAGGTAGAAGCAAAGTAAATGGCCATCAATGGATGAATGGGAAAACATAATGTGGTATTTAATTATAATAGAATATGATTCAGTCTTTAAATAGAAGAAAGTCCTGTGACATGCTACAATATGCTAAGTGAAATAAGCAATCACGCAAAGACAAACAGTATGATTCCACCTGTATGAGGCATATAAAGTACTCAAACTTGTAGAAACAGAGAGTAGCATGGTGGTTGATGGGGGTTAGGGGAAGAGAGAAATGGAGAGTGGTTGTTTGAGGGGTATAGAGTTGTAGTTTTGCCAGACCAAAATGTTCTGCAGATCTATTGCACAACAATGTGAATAGATTTAACATTACTAAACTCTGTACTTAAAAATGGTTAACATGGTGAATTTTATTTTATTTTTTTACCACAATTAGAAATGAAGGCTGTTAAAAATAAATAGGCTGGGCACGGTGGCAGCTCATGCCCATAATCCTAGCACATTGGGAGGCCAAGGAGGGAGGATTGTTTGAGGTCAGGAGTTTGAGACCAGCCTGAGAAGAGCAAGACTCACCTCTACAGAAATATAGCAAAAATAGCCAGGGATGGTGATGGGCACCTGTAGTCCCAGTTACTCAGGAGGCTGAGGCAGGAGGACCTCTTGAACCTAGGAGTTGGATATTGTAGTAAGCTATGATGATGCCACAGCACTCCGACCAGGGTGACAGAGCAAGACCTTGCCTAAATAAGTCTGTTTTAGTGTGGGTCTTGGTGTTAGTTTCGTTTTAAAGATCCCTGGAGTGTACTATTGGTATGTTAGCAGATCATTAGAAGATGCGGTCCTCCCAGTATGCTGATCGTGTTGATGGTGGGAGTAGCCCCTAAAGATCGTTGCACTCTTTCCTTCTGTCCCTGGGGCAGGTGTGGGCTGGCAGACATCCTCTATGTACCTTCTGAAGACCTGAATTTCACAAAATTCAGGCAAAAAACTGTCGGCAACCAGCCCCGACAACACTCTGGGTTCCCTTCCAGAGGCTTGGTGGGGCGAAAGGATGAAGAAAATGAAAAATAAGAGACAAGAGGCCCAAAGAGACAGTTTTAAGGGTTTAGCTAGGGTTGGGAGGCTGCAGCCCTTCGTGAGGATTCCAGTACACAGCCCTGAATTCCAGGCTAGCTCTGTGTTTATTTCATACACCGGTGTTTCAGATCTCATGAAGGCAAGGCTGTTCAGATCTCATGAAGGCAAGGCAAACGATCCCATCGTGGTTTTTGCTGTGCTTGCATTCCTTGCACTAAACTAATTTTTTAACTAACTACCTTAATTGTACATGATCTTTATGCAGGCAGAATTTGAAACAGTGACAACAGTCCAGAAGCAGGACATCAGAGAAATACCCCAATTAGACCAAGCTCACAAATCATAAAAGTGATTTTTTTTTTTTTTAATATCCTGAAAGCCTATGTCCAGGCTGGTAGACTTCTCTGGGTCATGCCAAGGTGATGGAAGAAAAGAGATATTTTATCTCCTTATCTGGTCTGGAGCAATTCTTGTTGTGTTCAATAAAGTTTAAACACTCTACATTCTTAACTCCCCCAAATCATTTTCCTGGAGCAAGCAGCCCCACCCGAGCAGAAAACCTTTGCTGCTGGCAGGCAGTGCACTGCAGGGGGAGGGGGAAGTTCCAGCAAGACAGCTTTCAGAAGTTTTATTTTTTATTTTTTGAGACAGAGTCTCACTTTGTCACCCTTGGTAGAGTGCCATGGCATCATAGCTCACAGCAACCTCAAACTCCTGGGCTCAAGTGATTTTCTTGTCTCAGCCTCCCAAGTAGCTGGGACTACAGGTGCCCACCACAACACCTGGCTATTTTTTAGAGACAGGGTCTTGCACTTGCTCAGGCTGGTCTTGAACCTGTGAGCCCAGGCAGTCCAGTCTCACACAGCGCTGTGCACTGAAACTAGGGCTTTCTCAAATCACTTTTCTCCTGTTTCTGTTTTCTTTTTGTCCATCCTCTGCAATCATATTCCTAATTCAATTCCTAATCTATTTACAACTAATAATTGAATATTGGTTTCAAGCTTAAAAAATCATTATTGCTAGTAATTCAAGCCCATCAAGATTTGACTCTTCCCTTAGTATTCCCACATGCACCCCACAGCATAGAAATCTCCCCAAATCTGGCCAAGCCATTCCTATTTCCAACAGCGGCATCTCACCGCATGAACAATATCAGGGATCACAAAATTGGAGTTTCATTTCCCTCTTGTCTGCCAGTGTACGTTGAAGCATCTCTACAGACTTCTCTGCCCTCTGTGTTTTGTTCTAGAAGAGGAAGTGGCAGCAGTTTATTATGTTTCAGTTTTCTTTTATTTGCCTGGGTCTGTATCCCAGAGAGAGTGCCGTAACTGATGTTGACCACAAATATAGACAATTCTCCTCGACTTATCCTGGTTCAACTTTATGATGCTGCACAAGCAACATGCACTAAGTACCCGGGGAACCACTCTGTTTTCCACTTTCGGTACAGTATTCCAACTATGTGAGATATTCAGGACTTCACTATGCTAAAATAGGCTTTGTTTGAGATGATTTTGCCCAACCGTGCGCTAACATCTGCATTCTGAGCATGTTTAAGGTAGGCTAGGCTAAGCTATGATGCTCGGTAGGTGAGGCAAATTAAATGCATTTTTGACTTGCAGTCTTTACAGCTTATGATGACTTTGTTGGGATATGAGCCCATGCTAAGTCCAGGAGCATCTGTAAAGTCTGCATTTTTTTCTCACCATGGTAGTAGCTCTTTAAAACGGTTTGAAACAGTTTTTCTTCTCCAAAGCAATCTATAATCTCAATTTAAGAAAACAGACATTGCTTATCTCTCTCCTGCTCCCACTCCTTTCCTTTAACATTCCCCTTTCTCCTTTTTCTCTTTGCTGTTTTTCTCTTTGCTTTTATTGTTCTCTTCTTATATAATTTTATCCCTCCATTTTTCTCAGTTTTAAACACTTTCGCCTTTCATTCTTTCTTTCTCTGTCTTTCTTCTCTCTCATCTCTCTTTTTATCTCTTCTTCTAGGATCTCTGCTGCCCTCTCATCTCCTCCCTTCTCCATTTGCTTCTCTCCTTTCTTCCTTTCTTTATCTTATCTTTTCCTCTCACCCTTAAAGTTAGGAAGCTTATAAAGGACTCTTGGAGAAGACTGAAACAACCACTGGACAATCAGCCATTGTAGCCATAGGAGTATCAAAGGCTGCCCAGATTTGTGCTTTCTTTCTAATAGCAGGACATACAAATAATTTGTCCTTTACTTTGGAGAGGATGTCCTGGCATGCCACAAACCACAGTATCTGAAAAACTCATGAATAGGGCATGTTCTCTGAATCTTCATTGCGTTTTTCTCCTACCGTCTGTATGCACATGTGTCTTACCAAGGCCTCCAAGGCACTTACTACTTCTTTCTTGCTTATCTGGTTCAATTAGCATGATGTCATCACTATAGTAGACCAATGTGATATGCCGAGCAATGTCCAGATCTCTTTGGCCTACATATTAAGACAGTGGGCTGGAAAGTTAATACAGCCTTAAGACAAGATCATAAATGTTTGCCATTGCCTTGTCAGTTCCATGTGAATGTGAACTGCTTCTGATAATCTTTCCTGATAGGGCTGGTAAAGAATAGTAGTGTTTTCCAGATCTTAATGACCACATACCATGAACCTGAGACTATTCATTTGCTCTAGAAATGATCTTTAGCTGGCACAGCAGCTACAATTAGAGCTAGTACTTGGTTGAATTTAGAGTAGTCTACTGTCATTCTTCAGGTTCTGTCTAACTTTTTACAGTGTTTATTCTGATGCATTATATAGGGGTATGGTGGGACAACCGCCCCTACATCATTTACGTGTCTAAGGATGACATTGATCTCTGCCATTCACCCAGAGTATTTTAATTTGCCATCTTTCTGGGAGTTAAAGGGCAGTTTCAGTAATAGACATTGTCTATTAGACAAAGTCCTCTTCATCATCTTCAAGCCAAAGTGGGGATGCTCTAACTTTTCACAGGGAACAGTAGGTCACTTCTGCAGGCCCAGAGGGATCTCGGGATTGAGGAATCAATACGTTGGAGTGCATCAACAGATTCACCAGTGCAAGTCTTAGGGTCTCACTCCTGGCTAATTGGGATTCTGACCTCAACATACCATACCTATTGGGGTTAAGGATTCAACTTTCCTTACAGATCTGCTACTCTTTCCCCTCTAGCTTTCCTAAAGCATAATTGACTAATGAAAATTGAGTATATTTACATTGTGCGATGTGATGCTTTAATATATGTGTACATTATGAAATGATTATCAATAGACCGGCTAATTTATAATGAAATCTTAGACCTATACTTCACTAATTTTGATATGTCAAGGAGCAAACATAAAGTCCTAAGCACCTTTACGTGAGTTAATCTATATAAGATCTAACTGTATCATGTCTACATTAAGGTCATCACGTACTGACGGAAGGAGGGAGGTGGTATCCATCTCCAAGAGCATGAGAATGCTGAATTTAAGAGTGAGGAAAACAGACCCTCGGTGTAGGGAAAAAGAAAATGGATACAATAGAGAAGATGGTGGGCAGAAAGTACACAGACTAAAACTTCTCAAACTTGGCAATTTTGTTCTGTTGCGGTGCGAGGCTCTATCTGCAGCTGTGTGCTAATGGGCAAGACTGTCACAAAGCTCTAGCCTTGATGGGTGAGGAAACACCAATCTGCAGCCCTGTCGGAGCCCTGTGAGACATGAAGATTTGTTTACTGAGCAATCCGGTAGCAGGGGACTCAGCCCTTCCCCAATATTGTTACCAGAGAAGAGGGTCCTGCCACCTGTCACTGTCCAGCCAATATGCAGCGACAGGGTTTAGGTCCAAACAGGTTTTTATTTGGCAGAAGGCCAGTGATTCTGGAGAACAGCAGGAGTAGCCTCGCAATTCTTTCCCCCTCAATTACAATTCTAATACATTTTGTAATTAAATACAAGGAGACCAACCTAGAAAATTGTAACTTTATCTCATAGGAAGTAACATGAGCTGGTAGGAGGAAGTCGGATCGGGGGCTGTTCTTCTTAGCAGAGTATCACAGGAATGGAAGAAAAAGCATCCAATGTACACAGCCCTTTTATGAAACTAATTTATAGCTCTCAAATGAAAGATACAACTTAATTCTAGCCCAAGAATATGGGGAGGGGGTAAGGAAGGGGAGGGTAGAAGGGCGGCTGGGTGGTGGGAGGGTGACCGGAAAGATCACCTATATATCTGTCTAACAAGGGTACAAGTGAACTTTTCTAGAACTAGAATATAGGCTCAGCGCCTATAGCTCAACCGGCTAAGGCGCCAGCCACGTACACCTAAGGTGGCGGGTTCGAATCCCCAGCCTGGACCCGCCAAACAACAATGACGGCTGCAACCAAAAAATAGCCGGGCGTTGTGGCGGGCGCCTGCAGCCCCAGCTACTTGGGAGGTGGAGGCAGGAGACTCGCTTGAGCCCAGGAGTTGGAGGTTGCTGCGAGCTGTGATGCCACGGCACTCTATCCGGGGGGACAGCTTGAGGCTCTGTCTCAAAAAAAAAAAAAAAAAAGAACTAGAATATAAATGTTTTGACACAATGACTAAGCGAATGACATGAAATCTATGTTAACCAGCTTGATGAAAGTATTTCAAATTGTATATGAAAACACTACACTGTACCCCAAGTTTGCATTAATGTATACAGCTATCATTTAATTTTAAAAAAAGGAGGTAACATGAAAGTAGTCTCCATTTGAACCACGCAAAATGTTTCAACAACAGAAAGGTGATTTTCAGTTTAACAAAATATCCAAGAGAATCATCAGAGAAAACATTTACCTAAAGTTCACATCAAAGTAAAACTTTACCTAAATCCCAATATCTAATGTCTATGCGTGATGCCCTCCTCAGAGTCTCCTGAGACAAACCTTAACTACATAATTACGGGGATGGGGTGTGGGAAAGCATGGCAGCTGAGCAGACGCGGTCAGCTGTCCTGTTTCAGCTTAGCTTCTCAGGCTCCATCTTCCAGACCACTTTTCTGGCTTCCCTGTGATTCTTGGCCTGAAGCTGTGAGCAAGCTGTTAATAGAGTAAGTTGCCCCTAACCCTGGTTGCTCCCTCCTCCCCCATTTTCATAAATAAATAATTACTCTGGGTTTCCGGGCAAAACAAGTCTGAACACTATCATGGACAAAACAAATCTTGAAATACTTCCTTGAAACTGCATTCTTGAAAGAAAACAGCCAAGGTGTTAAGTTTCTCGCTAGATTACAGGGAGGGCTGGGAGGCCACCATGAACTTTAACCCCAAGTGATCAAGTGGTCTTATTCTCCAACCCCTAATAGAGGTATGCACAGGTAGCAGAAAGGATGTGTTTATCCCACAGTTTGTTTGTTTTGTCTTTGTTTTCTGACAGAGTTTCATTCTGTCACCCTTGGTAGACTGCCATGGCGTCATAGTGCACAGCAACAGTAAGCTCTTGGGCTCAAGCGATCCTCTTGCTGCAGCCTCCCGAGTAGCTGGGACTACAGGCCTCTACCACAAGGCCTGGCTATTTTAGAGATGAGGTCTTGCTCTTGCTCAGGCTGGTCTCCAACTCCTTAGCTCAAGCAATCTGCCGCCGTTGGCCTCCCGGAGTGCTAGGATTACAGGTGTGAGCCACTGTGTTCGGCCCTGTTTTTTTGCGTGTGTTTTTAATCATTATAATAAAAAGGAACATGATAGATATGTTTAACCATTTAGAGTGTCCATTCCTATTACTACTAACCCAGCTCAGCTTTTTCTCTAACTTCTTCTGCACTATTGCAACAGTCTTCTAATTGATCTCCCTGTCACCAGTCTCATCCTCTTTGAAACTTTCCTCCCATCTGGCCCAGATAAATATTTCTTTTTCTTTTCTTTCTTTCTTTCTTTCTTTTTTTTTTTTTACAGTTTAATGTATTTCAATAGCAAACTTACAGGAACAACACAGAAGACAGACAACACTAAAAACATGTACTTGCATGTAGGACAACTCAGTTAGAAAAGTATAGTGAATGGATGGACTCTACTGTATGAAAAAAAGGCTACAAACACCATTAGTTGCTGTCAATAAGAAATTTACTTGTTTTAAAAAATCCAAATGCTGGCATTGTCCAGAAAAATTTAACAGGTTTACTTATAATTGTTATAAAGTTGAACTGCTGAAACTTGTTCACTGAAACATTTTGGCCTGCTTTAATGCTGCACATCCCCGCATTTTATATTAAAAATTCACACACAAATGAAAATGGAAAAACTGCCAATACCTGATTTCTGTCCCCTATTTTTCCAGTCGCTATCATATACTTAAGTATCTTTTGACCCCACGGGGGGAAAAAAATCTAATGTTCAGAACTACCAATAACAGGAAGAAGAGAATTCTTTTTTTTGATAATGAAATGTTTTCCCATCAAAGCAGACTCTTTTTTTTTTTTTTTTTGAGACAGAGCCTCAAGCCGTCCCCCTGGGTAGAGTGCTGTGGCACCACAGCTCACAGCAACCTTCAACTCCCGGGCTCAAGCGAGTCTCCTGCCTCACCTCCCAAGTAGCTGAGACCACAGGCACCCACCACAATGCCTAGCTATTTTTTGGTTGCAGCCGTCATTGTTGCTTGGCAGGCCCGGGGCTGGATTCGAACCTGCCACCTTAGGTGTATGTGGCTGGCGCCTTAGCCACTTGAGCCACAGGTGCCGAGCCATCATAGCAGACTCTTAAGCACGTACTCCACGTATGCGGCGTGCTAGCTGGATGTCTTTTGGCATAATTGTTACACGTTTGGCATGAATAGCACACAGGTTGGTGTCTTCAAAAAGGCCAACCTGATAGGCCTCACTTGCCTCCTGCAAAGCACCAATAGCTGCGCTCTGGAAGCGCAGATCTGTCTTAAAGTCCTGAGCAATTTCTCCCACCGGACGCTGGAAAGGAAGTTTGCGAATCAGAAGTTCAGGAGACTTCTGATAACGTCTTATTTCACGGAGTGCCACAGTACCAGGCCTGCAGCGATGAGGTTTCTTCACCCCTCCAGTAGAGGGCGCACTCTTGCGAGCGGCTTTTGTAGCCCGCTGCTTCCTGGGTGCTTTACCACTGCTGGATTTGCCGGCAGTCTGCTTTGTACGAGCCATGGTATAAAGACCTCCTTAATGACCCCCTTCTTCAGATGGAGCTCAGCCAGCTAGAGGTGGCACTGGCGTTAGACAGTGACAGCGGCGTGGCAGTGGCTGCGAACACCAATATTTCTTTTTTTAAATTTCAAATTAAAAGGAGGGTACAAACAATTAGGCTACAATGTGTACATTTGTCAAAGTTGTGTCCCGCACCCAGGAGGTATGCCGTATACCCTTCCATTGTGCCCATTAAGTGGGACCACACCAGTCCCCCTCCCTCCTCTCCTTTCTCCTTCCCTCCTCCCCATACCCCCGTCTTGAATTGGATTGAGTTTTTCTCTTGTGTGGGTGTGCATTCGTTCATCTACTCGCTTCATTTTAGAATAAGGATTGGATACTTGCTTTTCTGTTCTTGTGATACTTTACTAAGAAGAATGTACTTCAACTCTATCCAGGTAAATACAAAAGATATGAAGACTCCATCTTTTATGGTTTTATTGTATTCCATGGTGTACATATACCACAGTTTATTAATCCATTCCTGGGTTGGTGGGCATTTAGATTGTTTCCACATCTTGGTGATTGTAAATAGAGTTGTGATAAACAATCTAGTACAAATGTCCTTATGATAAAATAATTTTTTTTTCTTCTGGGTAGCTGCTGGGATTGCAGGATCAAATGGAAGATCTATTTTGAGTTCTTTGAGGATTCTCCATACTTCTTTCCAAAGGGGCTGTATTAGTTATAGTCCCATCAACAGTGTAAAGGTATTCCTAGAGAAATAATTCTATATCACGAATCTGCCTACATCACTCCCTTCCGTAAATCCCTTCGCTTACTATTTCATAGTTTCTGTGGGTCAGAAATCTGAGTACTGTTTAGCAGGGCCCCTGCTCAAGATCTTAAAAGAAACCTTCAAGACAATCCAGGTGCCAGGTGAGAGCTGCTGTCTTTTCCAAAGTTTAACTGGGAAAGCATATGCTTCCAAAATTTCCATGGTTGTTAGCAGGATTCAACTCCGTGTAGGCTGCCAAACTGAGGGCCTCAGTTAGTTATTGGCAGCTGGAAGCCAGCCTCAGCTCTAAACATTACAGATTTTTCAAGGCCAGCAAGGAAGAGAAAGTCTCTCCTAGTGAGGTGGCCATTAGAAGCTTATGTCATGGCTCCATGCCCGTGGCTCAAGTGGCTAAGGCGCCAGCCACATACACCTAAGGTGG
>NW_003852504.1:5055584-5061125 GCF_000181295.1 Otolemur garnettii | reverse complement strand
GCCTGTGGTCCCAGCTACTTGGGAGGCTGAGGCAGGAGACTGGCTTGAGCCCCGGAGTTGGAGGTTGCAGTGAGCTGAGATGCCACAGCACTCTACCCTGGGGGACAGCTTGAGGCTCCTGTCTCAAAAAAAAAAATCTTGACTTAATGAACCCAATTGAGTGTGAGTCTGTTTCCAGTTACTTAAGTTAACAATTCAGATGTTTAAGTCCCATCAGTTTGCCTCCAAAGTACATGCGGCAAACCCCGTGCAGTGCTGTCTCTCTAATAGAAACCGAAGAGGCAATGAAGGAGAAGAAACTAATTTATGAGGGTTGGCTGGTCATATTTAGGATTTTCATTTTTTTCCAGGTTCCAATTGGAGGTTTATGCCCCATGAGTTTGGGGAAAGGAAGACCGGTTATTGCAGCTTCTTCTCAAGCCTGACATCTCCTCAGAGCAGGAAAGTTGTATTAGTGGAATCAAAACTCAGTGCAGCCAGCAATGAGCAGTGGGAAGGAGAATACTGAAAAGCTACAGCAAGGAATTAAAAGACTCCTTTCTCCCTCTCCTGCCCCAGGCAGTGACAGGCGGGTACCATCTCCCTTATGTCCGTTCTTTTTTTTTGAGACAGAGTCACTTTCTTGCCCCTGCTAGAGTGCCCTGTCATCATAGCTCACAGCAACCTCAGTCTCCTGGGCTCGAGTGATCCTCTTGCTTCAGCCACTCAAGTAGTTGGGAGTATAGGCGCCTGCCAGAATGCCCAGCTATTTTTAGAGACTGGGTCTTACTCTTGCTCAGGCTGGTCTCAAACTCCTGAGCTCAGGCAACCCACCTGTCTCCGCCTCCCAGAGCACTAGGATTACAGGCGTGAGCCAGTGGGCTCGGCCATTCCAAGGAGAAAGATGAGGCAATGGTCAGGCTGGTATAGATGGTGGGAGGGAGTTGGGTGAGAAAGGTAGTGAAGCAAAATATACCCAAGAGTGACAGTTTCTTGTTCATTAAATGATCAACTCCCTGACAGAACAGACTGAGTCAAAGTAAATCCTTATTAGGCCTGAACTGGACTCGCCGCGTCCTGACATTTTGCTCTATAAGTCATGCTTTTTATTTCTCTATTAGGCATAATCCTATATTGAAGATCAAGGGGCATTCTGACTTTTTATTACTTTCCTATGAAGCAGTGGTTTCTGGGGCACAGGCGATGTAAGGCTAAATCATGCGTTGTGATCTCTCAACCCCTTTCTATCTAAATTAAATGGAAAGTCAGAATCTCAGCAAGCTGCCTACTTTGTCCCACCCTTGGAGACTACATTTTAACTTTTATGGAAGGGAATCAACAATTTAATGGCGAGAAATAAAAATTGATGTCCTTAATGATCACCTTGGAAAGAATGAAAATGCCGTCAACCTTCTTGAACCCCCGACAGACATGAAAGGGGTTATCATATTTGGGCTGAAGTTGCATTCAGGCAAAACCCTGGGGTGTAGGGCTAGGGAGAGAGCAGCCTCTGCAGCTCTGGGGCCCACTCTCCACCTGTGTAGTGATGATGCCTCCAAAAATTAGCTCCGAGAGCCAAGGTAACTTGCTGCAGTGTTTCTGAACATGGTGCCTGCTTATGCCTCTTGCATCAAAACAGTTTATAGAAGTTTAAAAAAATTTTTTTTTTTTTGAGACAGAGCCTCAAGCTGTCCCCCTGGGTAGAGTGCTGTGGCATTACAGCTCACAGCAACCTCCAACTCCTGGGCTCAAGCGAGTCTCCTGCCTCCGCCTCCCAAGTAGCTGGGACCACAGGCGCCTGCCACAACGCCCGGCTATTTTTTGGTTGCAGCCGTCATTGTTGTTTGGTGGGTCCGGGCTGGGGATTCGAACCCGTCACCTTAGGTGTACGTGGCTGGCGCCTTAGCTGGTTGAGCTATAGGCGCCGAGCCAGAAGTTTAAATTTAATGGGGGAAAATACAGTTCAAAATCCTTCTGTTCAATTGAATCATTAGAAGGTTTTAATGATGGAGAATTCAGAAATTCCAGCTTAACATAATATTCAAGTAACAAAATGGTTAGGAGTGTGGACAGACTCTCATGCTGGGCTATCGGGGTTCAAATTTAAGGGCTCCCGTTCACTAGCTGTGCAACTGCAGGCAAGTCACTCTTAATCTTTCTGTGCCTCAGTTTTCTCATCTGTGCAATAAAGATAACAGTATCTATAGCTATGAAGTTGTTAGGAGGATTATATAAGTTCAAATTTGTAAGGTGCTTAGAATAGTTCCTGGCACAGAGCAAGCATATGTAAATATAAAATAAGGTAATATTTATTCGCTGTCTTCTAGGCCTTTTTTTTTTCTTTGAGACAGGGTCTCACTTTGTTGCCCCTGGTAGAGTGCTGTAGCATCATACCTCACAGCAACCTCAAACTCTTGGGCTCCAGTGATTCTCTTGCCTCAGCTTTCCCAGTAACTGGGACTATAGGCACCTGCCAAAACGCCCGGCTATTTTTAGAGACGGGGTCTTGCTCTAGCTCAGGCTAGTCTTGAACTCTTGAGGTCAGGTGATCTGCCGGCCTTGGTCTCCCAGAGTGCTGGGATTAGGGGCATGAGCCACCACACCCGGAAGTCTGCTAGGTCTTAAAACATAGATTTTCTCTTGTGCTTCACACAACTAGCCTCAAAAGTATGTACTATTATTTCCCATTTATTGATAGTGAAATTTGACCTCAGACAGGTTACATGACTTCTCCAAGGTCATACAGATTGTAAGGTTCAGACCAAGATCCAAAATGTAATGGGCCTGATTTCTTTTTTTTTTTTTTTTTTGAGACAGAGCCTCAAGCTGTCCCCCTGGGTAGAGTGCCATGGCATCACAGCTCATAGGAACCTCCAACTCCTGGGCTCAAGTGAGTCTCCTGCCTTAGCCTCCCAAGTAGCTGGGACCACAGGCACTCACCACAATGCCCGGCTATTTTTTGGTTGCTGCCATCATTGTTGTTTTGGCAGACCCGGGCTGGATTTGAACCCACCACCTTAGGTGTACGTGGCTGGTGCCTTAGCCACTTGAGCCACAGGTGCAGAGCCATGGGCCTGATTTGAAAGTAAAGACTCATTCCATCATACACATACATAGCTTTCCCATTGTGGCCTCGTGGGATTTGTCCCCCGACATTCTTGAAGGAAATGGACTTTGAATAAACTTCTGATACTAGCCTTTCCAGCTGTCCTGGAGCAGTGGCTGCAGGGACTTTCAGCCGTCACAAGTCTCAGTATGGGTTGTCTCCGATTTTGTTACCTCTCACTTTTGAAATGTGTTTCTGGAGAGCTATATGTTCCCATAGTTGGCATGCATAAATGAATCGACTCTGTAGTCTCTCTGACCCCTTAAAAGAACGTGAGTAGTTGAGTCTAGTTTGATTCCTTCTCTGAGAAACCATGTGGTCTTCCACAGACAGAGTATACTTAATCTCTGGCTCATCCTAACCCCTTACAAATATTCCAGCCAGCTGCGTATTTATCAGAGTGTACAATCCCCGCCATCTCTCCTCACTCCCAACTTTTAATTGTAGTCCGATGAATCCTTACTTTCCTTAGATATCAGCAACTGAGACCCTGATCCTGGCCCCTTAGAGGATCCTTCTCTATCTTCTTCATGCTCAGGCTACAAGTCTTCTGATGTGTCCCCTGGGGCTACACTTTGAAGAGCAGAGGCTTTGGAATTGGACACGAAATTTAAGGTCGACCTATTTGACAGCTATGGGCAAGTTAATCTAATCTTTCTGGACTTAAATTTTCTTATCTGGAGAATGGAGACAATAAACTAGCCCTCAAAGTACTGGGGAAATTAAAGGAGGTGATGAATATAAACTATTCAGAATGGTGTCTGGTACACAGACATCAGGAAACTTGAGCTCCTTTTTGCAGAATAACCTTCTAGAATCACAGACTATACATTTTAACAAACAGCATCTCAATTTTTCCCTGGGGTTCCTTAAAATACTCAGATGGCTGTTGCCTGGTCCCATTCCCCATGATTGATCTACGCTGACATAGTTTGTAAATTAGGATCAGAACATCTTGTGCACTTAACATATTCAAATCTGGTACAGCTACGTGATCTGATTCAAAACCCAGTATCCAGGGGAAATGAGAAGGAAAGCAGCGAGGAGAAAAGGAACAGGCACATTCAGGGCTGTGACGGAGTATGTTCCCAAAGCCAATGTGCTCTGGCCAGTCCTCCCATGGAGAAGTGAAATTGGACTGGCCTTACGACCTGCTTTGACCATCAGAATGTGGCAAAAGTGACAGTGTGTTTTCCAAGGTTGAACCTTGAGAGATATTCAGTTTCTGCCTTACTCTTTGGAACACTTTCTCTTGGAATTCAGACACCATACTGTTCGAAAACCCAAGAAGCCTCATAAAGGTCTCCACATGGGGGAAAATCCAGGCCCTCAAACAGCAGCCTCAGCTGAGCTCCCAACCAGGAGCCAGCCCCGATTGCCAGCCCTATGCATGAGGCTATTTTTGCACTTTCCAGCCATTCCAGAGACCCAGCCAACACTACAGGACGGAGGAGAAGCACCCCATCTATCCACATAGCACAAAAATTAAGAAATTGATGTTGAGGCTGGGCGTGGTGGCTCCCAACTGTAATCCTAGCACTTTGGGAGGCCAAGGTGGGTGGATAGCCTCAGCTCTGGAGTTCAAGATGAGCTTGAACAAGAGTGAGATCCCATCTCAACTAAAAATACAAAAACCAGCCGGGCATTGTGGTGGGCACCTGTAGTCCCAGCTACTCAGGAGGCTTAGGCAAGAGGATCGCTTGAGTCCGAGAGACTCTGGTTGCTGTGATGCCATGACACTCAATCCCAGGGCAACAGAGTGAGACTCTGTCTCAAAAAAGAAAAAAAAAAAAGAAATTGATGTTTTAAACTCTGAAGTTGTAGGGTTGTATGTTGTACAGCAATAGGCAAATGACATGGAAATAATTAGTGATCAGGCTGCATCCATGTGTATGATTCCCCTGAGAGCATCTTTAAATGATAAAAACCAGGAAAAAAGATACACATCATATCACCTCACAACAGATTTGGGAGGCGACAGCAGTGGAAAATTAAAAGCTTTCCTGTATTAATAGTACATATATTTATTCATATGGATAGAAGTCACCTTTTTTACTGCTTTATTTTAAGGTTTTAAACAAATATGCATATGGTCAGTGTGAAGAACACATATTTAGTTCCTATTGTGATTTGAATGACTAACCATTAACAAAAAAAGCCTGCTGCTGACAGAAGCGGAAATGATTGTGTTCTCTGCACGCCTTTCAGATGGGGCACTGAGACCTGCCGAGGGAAAATGTGTGTCTTTTTGGGCCACGACTTTGGATGCTCTTATTGATTTTTCTTATCCTTGCAACAAAATGTTACTTCCTGATCTATATTTCAAGTACGGACAGAAATACAAGGCCTTTCAAAGAAACACCTGTGGCTCGGCGCCTATAGCTCAACCGGCTAAGGTGCCAGCCACGTACACCTAAGGTGGCGGGTTCGAATCCCCAGCCCGGACCCGCCAAAAA
>NW_003852504.1:5042763-5055408 GCF_000181295.1 Otolemur garnettii | reverse complement strand
AAAAAAAAAAAAAAAAAATGAAAAAAAAATCAAAGAAACACCTGTGTAAGAATTCTCACATGAATGGCATGTGTGACATACAATTCTTCATTTATTCGTACGAAAGTCATTGCCTCCAACCAGTGCTAGGCACTGCCTTCAAATGCCAAATAGGTTCTTTTCCTTCAAGGCTCAGGGGTTTTTGTTTGTTTGTTTGTTTGTTTGGTGCGAAGACTTTAAAACTTTAATACACTGTAGTAAGACTGGATATTTCTTTTTTTTTTTTTTTCCATTAAAGAAGGCCTCAGCCCATGGTCCTAAGGTCTTGGATAGAGGATTGTACAGATATAATCCAGCAACTTGCTCACTAAATCAAGACCTTTCACATATGCCCAACTGGAAATCATTATTTGGCACTGAACCCTGGGAAGACCTAGATCAGAGGCCTTCTCCTTAGCAACAGTATCCACCTGCCTAATGCTCTATTTTACATCTAAGAACTGAGATGCAGGAGAGGCAATGGAAACCATTATTTTGTAGACCAACCCGAAATAAAAATCTTTCCTTGGAATATGCAGTCGTAATCACAAATCATTGTTCAGTTCATTGTGTTTAGATGAGGAAGGTATCTGATCAGAGGTAGCCAAAAATTTCAATTGCTGCCCACAAATTCTGAATAAGAGAAAATTTGCTTTTAAGGCAAAGAAGTAAATGCTCATTTGATTCATTGTTGCAAATAAACAATTAGAAAATTATATCTGGAAAGTCAAGGATCTACAATGAAAGGCATTTAAATACTGACCTACTCAGTGAAAGCCCTGGATCTGACTATTACATCACTTGACCTGCCTCTCTGACCCATTTATTTTTCTCTAAAGGATATTCCCTCCTGCCAAATGATAGTGCTCAAAGAATAGATAAAGCAAGCCTGTAATGCAGGCCGTTGCATCTCAATTTCATTTAAACTATGATTCATTATTTTCTTCTTGTGCTTACTCAAGAACCCATTGTTCATTACTCTTTCATCACTCTGTGATTAGAACAATTTGTATGTGTCCCTTGTACATTGGCCAGATAATGAAATAATCATTTGTGCATCTATACAATATTTTTCACTTATCGTTCACCGTCTGATTCACTTTATAAAGCCATTTTGTCATTTTCTAACAAGAGGGAGGTGAATCTCTGAGCCATCTGGTCAATGGAGACAGTTCATTTATTTTTTAAACAAATATTTGCTGAGTCCCTACTACGTGCCAGGCCCTCTTCTAGGCACTGGGAAAACAGACAAGAGTCCCTGTGCTTGAGGAGCTTACATGCTAGAGAGGGAAGACAGGCAATAAACCAATAAAGAGGTAAATATGTGGGGTGTAAAGGGGTAAAAAGTGCTAAGGAAATGGCAGGTGAGAGAAGAGGGGAAAGTCCTGCTTAGTAGGAGATGTGTGTCATTTTAAATAGGATCATTGAGGAAGGCCTCAATGATAGATGTCCTTCCGATCACCACCTGCAGGAGGTAAGGGAGTCTCTATGCTGGGCAGACAGCTGGAAAAAAGCTGTCCAGGCGGGGAGAATAACAAATGCAAAGGCCCTGAGGCAGGAGCATGTCTGGGTGTGCCTGAGGAATGGCAAAAAAGGTCCTGGGTCTGGAATGGAGTGACAGGGGTGAGGACAAGTAGGAGGTGAGTTGCATCACTAACGGGCAGGGCTATAGTTTAGGTTTTTACAGGCCACCACAAGGGCTTTCTCTTTTCTTGGAAGCTATTAGAGGATTAAAGCCCAGGCTGATATAATCTTACATTTTAATTGAATTGCTCTGTTTATTCTAGGGAGACCTGGCCACTGCACAGTAAGATCAGAAGCAGGAAGACTAATGAGGACGCTGCTGCAACGATCTAGGTGAGAGAGATGTTGATGGTTTGGACCACCATGCTAGCAGTGGGCACGGTGAGATGTAATGGCATTCTACTTCTATGTTATAGATGGAAACTAGGATTTTCCAACAGGTTGAATACAGGGAGTGAAAGAAAAGTCTTGAAATTATGGGGGTGCCACTTGCTAAAAGGGGAAGACTGATGAAAGAGCTAATTTTAGTAAGATGGGGAGGCTCTTTTTGGTTATGTTAAGTGTAAGGTGCATATTAGATTCCTAAGAAGAGCTGTATTATAGGCAGTTGGGTGTATATTACTGAAGTATAGGGGAGAGGTCTGAGCTGAGGGCATACATTATGGAGTTATCACTGTACAGATGGTATTTAAATCATGAGAGCTGATGAATCACTACAAGTATAAGGAAAGACAGAGAAGAGGCCCCAAGGCCTGAGCCCTGGGCACACCAACGTAAAGGGGAATCAGGGACCAACGAGGAGTTCTAAAGGACTAACCAGCTGCAGCTAGTGACAGCCGTTTCAGTGTCGCCACCAATGGACAAAACCCAATGGACAAAAGTGTCCATGACCAGAATCTGTTAATGAATTTAACTGCTGTCCTAACAAAAATCCTCCAATGGAGAGGAAATGAAAGAACGTAAGTGAGATGATTTTTTTTTTTTTTAATTTGTCCGGGCACAGTGGCTCGCTTCTGTCATCCTAGCACTTTGAAAGGCTGAGGTGGGAGGATTGCTTTTGCCAAGGAGTTTGAGGTTGCAGTGAGTTATGATGACGCCACTGCACTCTAGGCAGACAACAGAGAGAGACCTCTCTCTCTTAAAAAATAAAGAGAAAAGAATGTAAGTGAGATGATTCTTTGTATTTGAAACACTGGAATTGTAGAATGTTCGTACTCAGAGGAATTGTAGCGATTATCTAGCCCAATTGCTTCTATATACACATGGGGAAACTGAGGTCAAAGTCACAGGGATGTCAGATGCACAGCTGAAACTCAGGCGTCCTTGTGTGCACAAGTGAGGTCTCTTGACGTTCTGGCACGTGGTCTTTAGTGCACAGTAGTTTTTTTCAGAGCACTGTCAGGAAGAACCTTCTGAGATGCAGACCCTGAGGGTGCGATAAGTAAAGATTCCCTTCCTGTGTCAAGAGTTGAAGTAAATAAAAGAATTATTATGGCAGCAGGAAGGAAGATTATCAGCGAGTGTTTCCATTTCAGATTTATAAATCTGTTTCTAGTCAATTAATTAAAGAGACATATGCTTGACTCTCCAGATATCACATATTATTATGTGAAGGCAGGCTCAGTCGTTACTCGGAAAAGGTCAGAGCCTGCATTTTAATGCTGTAGCGAGCTGCTATTTCCCTCAGAAACTTTATAATCACTAATTCGTTGAAATTATATAATGTTAAGTAATTTCTAGGTCAAAAGATTAAATGTCATTGTTGGCCAAGAAATTGCTCATGAATGACAGTATCAATTTACGCTTATTCTTTTGACAATTCTTGAGGGAGCTGGTTCATTCAAGCTCTCTGCCTCCAAGAAAATGAATTTCCCTTGCCAAGTCCAAGTGAGCATCTTACGCGACGCACAGGTAAGAAAGAGGGAACGCGCTCCCACTGCCCGTCCCCTCCTTTGTGATAGCATTTGATTCCACGAGAGGAAGCGAGGTTTGATGTTCAGAAATAGTGCTGTCTCGGGTAGGTCCTAGCACTTAGAGATCCAGAGATGAACTGAGCTCCTAAAGGCAACCATGTGAGGATTGGGGCTCTCCTATAATTTTTTCCTTTCGCCCCATATAATGCTGATGTAGCCATAAATAGTCCTGAATAATTTTAAAACAAATTATTTCAAAGCAGCTGAATTTTGCCTTTTGGTGGTAACTCGTCGAGCTGGCCATCTCTTCTTCATCTCCATCTTCCAGGGGAAGGGATGGATTACCCTGAATTCTCTAGGTAACTATTCTTTTGAAATCCTTTTCAGAGCGGGGGCAGAGCTGAGCTTCTGCTAGCCCATGGTCATGTAGTCAACCGTGACAGACGCGGGATTAGGCCAGGTGAGGGCAGCAAAGGGTTGATCAAGGAGCATGAGTTGTGTCCAGTGTCAAATAATTAGTCCCAAAGGCAGATACAAAGAGGTGACTGCCTGATCCACACTCTTTATTAGGAAGGCCAAGTTCATAAGGATTAAGTGAGAAGGAGAGGAAGTACAGGATCCTTCAGAGAGAAACGAGAGCAATTCAGCAGCACAAGCAGGGAAGGAAACTAGATGTGCAAGGGAGCCAGACTAAGAACAAGAAAGGAGGGAAGAAAAAAAAAGAAGAAAGGAGGGAAGGAACTTTGAGCCAGGTACTTTACCTGTGAGAATCACAACCGTTTACATAAAAACAAATACCATTTTTCAGTCAATCATTATATGTTAGGTATTATGCTAGGTTACTAAATGTTTATATACGTATATGTTCACATATAAACATATATATACATGCACACATGCACATATATGTATGAGTGTGTGTAGACAGGTAGATAATATTTAAGCCATGCCAGCAGATGAAATTACCACATGAGTAAGGGAAGATAGAGAAGAGTCTCCAGGCTCGGTGCCTGTAGCACAGTAGTTACGGTGCCAGCCACATACACGGAGGCCTGTGGGTTCGAACCCAGCTAAACAACAATGACAACTGCAACAAAAAATAGCCAGGCGTTGTGGCGGGCACCTGTAGTCCCAGCTACTTGGGAGGCTGAGGCAAGAAAATCGCTTAAGCCCAAGAGTTTGAGGTTGCTGTGAGCAGTGATGCCACAGCACTCTACTGAGGGCGACATAGTGACACTCTGTCTCCAAAAAAAAAAAAAAGAAAGAAAGAAAAAGAAAAGAAAAGAGTCTCAAGGCTAAAGCTCTGGGCACTCCATTGTATAGAAGAGAGATATAAAAGAGCTAGCAAGAGGCCTGAAAGAGGAGCATCTAGTTACTGGAACACAGATTATATTGTATATATGAATTACATATAATATATGATACATCATTATACATTCAATATAATAATGCTCAATATATACCAAGAACATTTGTTCTCTTGTATATTGTACCTTTTTTTTGTTTGTTTTTGAGACAGAGCCTCAAGCTGTCACCCTGGGTAGAGTGCTATGGCATACAGCTGACAGCAACCTCTAACGCCTGGGCTTAAGCAATTCTCTTGCCTCAGCCTCCCAAGTAGCTGGGACTACAGGTGCCTGGCACAACCCCCAGCTATTTTTTTGTTGCAGTTGTTTAGCTGGCCCAGGCCAGGTTTGAACCCGCCACCTTCGGTGTTTGTGGCTGGTGCCTTAGCCACTTGAGCCACAGGCGCTGAGCCTTTTCTTTTATTCCTGATATTGATTATTTGTATTTTCTCTTTTTTCCCCCTTGGTCAAGTTGGCTAGAGTTTTGTATATCAGTCTGGGTCCAATCAAGAGACTGAATCCAGACAATAATTTAAACATAAGTTTAAATGAAAGAATTATTAAACTAAGAAAGGAGATTGATGCAAATATGGAAGGAGAAATAGGAAGTGTACCCTAAGGTTGAGGAGAGTACTCAAAGAAGGACACAATTGGAAGGGAGTTCCTGACCGAGGTTGAAGTTCAGCATTCCTTACAAAAAGTACAGATGCACACCTCCAGATGACGGAAAATTTGGCTGTGATTCTGGGCAGTGAAGATCTGAAGTTAATGGGCAAATTGGAAATAGGACTCCTCCAGGGTGCGGGTGAAGCAAAGCTGCAGAGCTGGGACACTGGAGCAGCTGTGAGGCCTGGAGTACGAGGTGGGCTGCAGGGAACAACTCTCTGGGACACATCTGTGTCACTGCTGGCAGCCAGACACGCAGAGGGAGTTGGGCTGTGGCTGCAGATAAAACACCTGGCGCATGTGGTGTCCGTATTCTGAAGACCACACAAAAGGAGGCACTCGAGATGGGCCACAACTGCACATTCACTGAAGGACCACATGCTCCTGGGTATCTCCACACACCTGCATCACTGAGTGACAAAAACAAAACCAAACACTTAGCACACCAGTAAGAGAAGCCTCCCTCCTCCTACAAGTCCTCCACGCTCTTCTGCTGTCAATTTTCTTTCTTTTTTTGCAGTTTTTAGCCCGGGTGGGTTTGAACCACCTGCCACCTCCGGTATATGGGGCCGGCGCCCTACTCCTTTGAGCCACAGGTGCTGCCCTCTACTGTCAAATTTTAACACACCGTTCACTATAAAAAGGAGCATTTCATTGCCCAGTCCATTTTTGCAGTTGCCCTCTTTGGCTGTTCAGCTTCCACATGCACCCTCTACACACATTTGAATGCCACACAGCATCTAAACTTCTACCTAAGAAAATACAGATAACATCCTTTTGTAAGTGAAGAAGTTCTCATCTGTTCCCAGAACGAAAGGGTGCACAGTTCAAAAACTCCTATCTGGTTCAGCGCCTGTAGCTCAGTGGTTAGAACGCCAGTCACATACACGGGGGCTGGTGGTTTCAACCCCGGCCCAGGCCTGCTAAACAACGACAACTACAACAAAAAAATAGCTGGGTGTTGTGGCAGGTGCCTGTCGTCCCAGCTACTTGGGAGGCTGAGGCCAGAGAATTGCTTAAGCCCAAGAGTTGGAGGTTGCTGTGAGCTGTGACACCACAGCACTCTACTGAGGGCAACATAGTGAGACTCTGTCTCAAAAAAAAAAGTCATATCCAGAGATGGCTGGATGAATACTCCTTAAACTCAATCACACTTTCACTGAATATGGTGTTGTTTAAACACTAAATTATAAAGTTAACCTCCAATACTGTGTGTATATATATATTTTTCATTTTTTGGGAGACAGAGTTTTACTTTGTTGCCCTTGGTAGAGTGCTGTGGTGTCATAGCTCACAGCAACCTCAAACTCTTGGGCTCAAGCGATCATCTTGCCTCAGCCTCCTGAGTAGCAAGGACTACAGGCACCTGGCACAACACCCAGCTACTCTTAGAGATGGCAATCTTGCTCTTGTTCAGGCAATCCACCTGCCTCAGCCTCCCACAGTGTTAGGATTACAGGTATGAGCCACTGTGCCCAGACTTAATAATGTGTGTATAAAGTATAAATGGGAAAAAAGAAGAAGAAATAATATCTACAAATTAACACGTACATGTGTCAAGCAAAGAGAAAATATGAAAAGCTATCACAATTCTTTTTTTAAATTAAATCATAGCAGTGTACATTAATACTATCATGGGGTACAGGGTACCGTTTCTATATGCAATTTGAAATACTTTCATCTAACTGGTTAACATAGCTTTCATGTCTTTTTCTTAGTTATTGTGTTAAGACATTTATATTCTATATTTAGAGAGATTCACATGTACCCTTATAGGATGAACCATAGCTATCACAATTCTAAATTCTCTAATTTTTCACTAGGCCATAGTTGATATCTATGACTATTTTCTTCAACAAGTAGTTAAGAAAATTCCTATTTCCTTTACCTTCCTCAGAGCTTCACGTGTTCCCAATTTTTAATATGGCAGAGTGCTCCAAACTTATATTCCTGAAAGATGTGACTAGTCAATCATCTTGGTTTTAGGAAGTTGCTATAGATTTCCATTAACTTTTATTATTGGGCATGGAAAGACCCAGTAAGCACTCCAGATTATCTCCCAAGATTATCCTTGTTGAATGTATTATTGTACCAGTAACCAAAACCAGTCAAGAGATCATTTTTCTTGACTGTATTGTTGTACTAGTAACCAAATTTCTTGTTGGTGGTCTGGATCCATCACAGCAGCCAGAAACTTAAGCCCCCTTTTTTGCCTATTGGTTTAATGATATTAGAAGCCTAGCAGTTCAAGTAGTAGTCTTAACTTCTAGCTCAGTGTAACTTTTTAATGTCTCTCGGGTGATCTTCAAACCAACAGAGGTCAAAGTTGCTGGAATGAGAGGCAAAAATGCGGTGAGTCAGTAGGTATAATAGGGACACGAGTCATTCCTACGTCTACGGCTCGATTCCTAGGCCCATGTAATCCAGCTATGGGGAAACAGTACCAGATGATAGTCTCTGATTTAAAGCATAAACTGCACCCTGGGAGACTGAATTCCATCTTCACAGGGTGTTTTCTCCCCATTAGCACTGCACCTGAGTGTTCAGTAAGCTATATCACCTTTCAGTTAGAACAGCTGCTTCTGGGGTGGGTCATAAGACCAGTTATTTCCATGGAGAGCACAACTGTGCTGCACGCTTCCTTTACTGGGATACATCCACTCATGCAGCACATAACCAAGTTTCCATAAATGATGGTCCCGATACACCACAGCAGTCACAGAAGATTAGAAAGGAGCTGAAGAATTCCCATCTCCTAGTGACACTGCAGCCATCTAAAGGTCACAGCATAACCCATTACTCATGTGTTTATGATGATGCTGGTGTAAAGAAACCTACAGCACTTCGTCATCCAGGGTGGCCATAACGTTCATCTGCAATTTTATTTTGTTTTATGCTTTTTTTTTTGAGACAGAGTCTCACTTTGTTACCCCCCATAGAGTGCTGTGGCATCACAGCTCACAAGAACCTCAAACTCTTGGGCTCAAGTGATTCTCTTGCCTCAGCCTCCCACCTAGCTGAGACTACAGGCGCCTGCCACAATGCCCAGCTATTTTTAGAGATGAGGGTCTCGCTCTAGCTCGCCTGGTCTCCTGATCAGGCGATCTGTCTGCCTTGGCCTCCCAGAGGGCTGGGATAACAGGCGTGAGCCAGTGCGCCCAGGCTTTATGTGCAATTTTAAATTGCACACTATTTCAGGTTGCACACAAATTTTGTGGCTTCCCTGTATAAATATACAGCACATACAATTATGTATAGTACATAATACCTAATAATGATAATAATCAACTACTTTGCAGTAGTTGCTATGCTTTTTTGTTATTGTTATTATTTTTTTTTTGAGACAGAGCCTCAAGCTGTCTCCCTGGGTAGAGTGCTGTGGCATCACAGCTCACAGCAACCTACAACTCCTGGGCTCAAGTGAGTCTCCTGCCTCAGCCTCCCAAGTAGCTGGGACCATAGGTGCCCGCTACAACGCCCAGCTATTTTTTTGGTAGCAGCTGTCATTGTTGTTTGGCAGGCCCAGGCTGGATTCGAACCTGCCTCCTTAGGTGCATGTGGCTGGCGCCTTAGCCACTTGAGCCACAGGCACTGAGCCTTGTTATTTTATTTTATTTTTATTTTGAGACAGTCTTACTGGATAGAGTGCAGTGGTGTCATAGCTCACACCGACCTCAAACTCTTGGGGTTAAGAGATCTTCTTGCCTCAGCCTCCTGAGTAGCTGGGACTACAGATGCGTGCTACTACTCCTGGCTAGATTTTCTATTTTTAGTAGAGACAGGGCCTCATTCTTGCTCAGCCTGGTCTAGAACTACTGAGCTCAAACAATCCACCCACCTCAGCTTCTCAGAAGTGTTAGGATTGCAGGCACGAGCCACTGCACCTTGCCTTTTTATTGTTATTTTAGAGTGTACTGCTTCTACTTATTTTAAAAAGTTAACTATAAGTTATCCCCATACAGGTCCTTCAGGAGGAATTCCAGAAAAAGGCATTGTTATTGTAGGATATAACATCTCCACTCTCAGCTAAAAACCTTCCAGTGGGACAAGGTATGAAGGTGAAAAACTGTGATATTAATGATCTTGACCCTCTGTAGGGTCAAGGCTCATGTCTAGGCTAATGTGTGCATTTGTGTCTTAGTTTTTAACAGGAAGGTTTAAAAAGTTAAAAAAATTAAATAGAAAAAAGCTTATACACTACGGATATAAAGGAAGAAAATATTTTTGTACAACTGTATAATATGTTTGTGTTTTAAGCTAAGTGTTGTTACAAAAGAGTCAAAAAGTTTACAAAAAGAACATTTTAAAAGTTTATAAGGGCGGTGCCTGTGGCTCAGTGGGTAGGGTGCTGGCCCCATATACCGAGGGTGGTGGGTTTGAACCTGGCCCCGGCCAAACTGCAACAACAACAAAATAGCCAGGCATCGTGGCGGGTGTTTCTCGGGAGGTTAAAGCAAGAGAATCACCTAAGCCCAGGAGTTGGAGGTTGCTGTGATCTGTGTGATGCCACGGTACTCTACTGAGGGTGATAAAATGAGACTGTCTCTAAAAATAAATAAATAAATAAATAAAAATTTAAAGTTTATAAAGTGGCTGGGCATGGTGGCTCATACCTGTAATCCTAGTACTCTGAGAACTCTGGTAGGGGGTAGTTTGCTTGAGCTCAAGAGTTCAAGACCAGCTGGAGCAAGAGCCAGACCCTGTCTGTACTAAAAATAGAAAAATGAGCCAGGTTTGGTGGCATACGTCCATAGTCCCAGCTATTTGGGGGGGGGGGGAGCTGAGGCTGGAGGATCACTTGAGCCTAGGAGTTTGAGGTTGCTGTGAACTATGACAACACTGCACTCTAGCCTTCTAGCCTGGGGCAACAGATTGAGACTCTGTCTCCAAAAATAGAAAATAAATGAATTAATTAATTAAATAAAAAAAGTTTATGAAGTAACTTTATACTTTAGTTAAACTAAGGTCAATTTACAATTGAAGATTAAAAATGTTTTGGGAATTTAGTGCAGCCTAAGTGTACAGTGTTTATAAAGTCTACAGTGGGGTACAGTAATGTCCTAGGCCCTCGCTTTCACTCACCACTCACTCACTGACTCATCCAGAGCAACCTCCGGTTCTACAAGCTCCATTCCCCTCTACAGGTGTAGTTGTACCATTTCCTATTTAGTAAA
The DNA here is from genome assembly GCF_000181295.1 of Otolemur garnettii. Classification (NCBI taxonomy): domain Eukaryota; kingdom Metazoa; phylum Chordata; class Mammalia; order Primates; family Galagidae; genus Otolemur; species Otolemur garnettii. The sequence continues at coordinate 5,044,767 of NW_003852504.1, read as the reverse complement.
GTGTATTTTTACCATACCTTTTCTATGTTTAGATCATCTAGGTACATAAGTACGTATCATCGTGTTACTATTGCTTATGGTATTCAGTAGAGTAACTTGATGTACAGGTTTGTAGCCTGGGAGAAATAGACTGGGCCATCTAGATTTGTATTAAGTGTACTTTGTGATGCTTGCCCAATGATGAAGTCTCCTGATGACCTATTTCTCAGAATGTATCCTTGCGGTTAAGGAATATATGACTGTAATTGTGTATGAAATGCCATAACGGCAGATAAGGCATTCTATGAGTTCCCAGATGGCGCTACTGGATGGAAGAAGCATCTTGGGAAATGAAGACAAATCCATATCCAGAATATGCGTCGGTTCCTGAAAGGATGAAACTCTTCCCTATCCATGATGAAAGAGGTTTGATGTAAACAATCTGTGATCAGCCAGCTGGCTGACCCCCCTAGAAAATGATGCCATATTCAAGACTTATATTTGGTCTCTGCTTTTGGCAGATTAGGTGCTCATTGGTAGTATTATCCAGCTGAGTCTTGAGAAGAGGAAGTAGAGTTGCTGAGTTTATGCATAGCCTCCATCCCCGTCACCATAGATTCTTATATACATTGGCTCATTGAGCAAGCACTTAGATGCCTAGAGAAAGAAGTTGACTATCATCCACAATGTGTGTCATTTTGTCTACCTAAATTTTAAGAGTCTTTCCTGCTATGGGTGCCCTTTGGTGTGTATTCCCATGGAACACAAAGATCTTCACAATCTGCCAATTCAAAAAAAAAAAAAACCTATCCTGTACCTTTCTCTAGGCTTTCTTATCATCAATCTTCCAGTCTCATTCCTTTCATTGTTTTAAGCATCCAGCTAAACCATTACCAAATGCTTAGGAATCACTGCAGGTCTACTTCTGGTCATCCTTCAGTTCTCAGCTTTCAAGTGGTAGCAGCATAACTTGCAGACCCATCTGTAAATCAGGCTTCAGTATTTTTCCTGTCTTTGCCAAGTGACCATAAGGAATACCCCAGGGCACCATAAGCATGAATTGAGGGAGACAGGGCAATGTGATAGGACTTGTGTGTCCAAGGAGTTTGATCATTTACTCATGCAACTTAATCTATACCGTCTGGACATTCCCAAGATTAGTCTATTAATGTGGTAGACAAAAATCTAAGATACCCTTATAATTCTTGCCTTCTGTCACCCATAGCTTCGTGTAATCATATCCCCTGTCATTGTGGGTAGAACCCATGAGTTGCTTATAACTAATAGAATATGGGAGAGGAAAAGGAATTTTGCAGCTACAATTAAGGTCTCTAATCAGTTGAGTCTGAGATAATAAAAAGAAACATTATCTTAGCCATGCCTGACCTAGTCCAATGAGCCCTTTAAGAGACAGTTTAGGCTTTCCCTGAAATAAGAAATTTATGCAACAAAGTGATTCTCCTCAAGGCTTTGAGGAAAAAAGTTGCCATGGTCTCTACAGCAGCAAGGAAATGAATTCTGCCAACAACCATGTGAAATTGGAAGGGTCCCAGAATCCTTGAGCCTAGGATCCAGGTAAAAACCCAAAGAAGGACAAAATTGATAAAGGGGCCCTCTCCCCACGTTTGAGGTTCAGAGTTCATCACTCTGAAGGCATGGTTGTAGACCAATGAACAGCATGAAATTTCATAATGATGCCTAGACCAGAGCTGGTTCACAGTCACCAGTCAAGCAGGAAACAAACCTTTAGGGCATAGGTGACACACAGAGCTTAGTCACAGAGGGAGATGAGACACTGCTCCAGGCCTAAGGTGTGAAGCACACAATTTCCGTGTAGGGAGACCCATAAGCATACCTCTCTCAGGGGTAGGTAGGTTGAGGCTAGTGGTCAGGTGAACAAAGAGAATCCGAGTGTTACTAAGACAGCAGAGCTGCACTAAGATGGTCATTGGTCCTGAATTGGGGCTATTGCATGGTCATGCAATTGTGCCATCTGGGAGGGAAAGATTTTTTTTTTTTTTTTTT
>NW_003852504.1:5037955-5041128 GCF_000181295.1 Otolemur garnettii | reverse complement strand
CCAGGGGGACAGCTTGAGGCTCTGTCTCAAAAAAAAAAAAAAATTTAAATTACATACTGCCTTTTACCTGTGAGTTACTTATGAATTTGTTGGTTAATTTCAAAGTATTAGAGGATGTTTCAAATATCTTTATTTCATTTATAGTTTTAATCTCTTATAGACAGAGAATATTCTTTGTATGGTTTCAATACTTTCAAATTTTCAAAGGTTTCTTCTACATCCTAAAATATAGCCTATCCTGGTGAATGATCCTTGTACACTTGAAAAAACTGTGCATTCTACTATTGTTGGGTGGAAAATTCTATAACTGTCAATTAGGTCAAGTTGGATGATAGTGATACCGGAATTTTGCTCTTCAGTAGGTTCTTGGTCTCAGTGATTCGAAGCATGAATCTGTGGACCACAGATCAGTGGTAAGACAGGATTTATTTACAGAATACAATACAGAAGTGCCAGAGTTAGGAGAGAAAAGTGCTCTCTCTCTCTCCCTCTCTGTCTGTCCCTAGGCTCTTTGTCTAGGGGTCTATATAGTCACATGGGGCCCTCAGTAGTTACATTTAGCCTGTCTGTGACCTCTGTCTGTCTGGAACAACCTGTTACATTTAGCGTGTCTGGGACATCTGTCTGTCTGGAACAACATGTTAGTTACACTTAGCCTGCCTGGGACATGTGACTGTCTGGAACAACCTGTTACATTTAGCGTGCCTGGGACATGTGACTGTCTGGAACAACATGTTACATTTAGCGTGCCTGGGACCTCTGTCTGTCTGGAACAGCATGTTACATTTAGGGTGTCTGGGACATCTGTCTGGGTTGCAAATTAATGGCTACAATCCCTTTTAGTCCCAGGCCTAGGAAAGGGGACCCCTTGCCCACCCTCCAGCCTGCTGGTTCTGCTGCTTGCTGCCACTGCACCAACATTGCCAAGGTGGAGGCAGCCGGTCTGTGCCTCCCAACTCCACGAGGTGGCTGGGATGCCACTTGTCCTGTATCAGTAGCATTGCTCAGTTCTAGTATATCTTTTTTTTTTTTTTGAGACAGAGCCTCAAGCTGTCCCCCTGAGTAGAGTGCTTTGGCATCACAGCTCACAGCAACCTTCAACTCCTGGGCTCAAGTGAGTCTCCTGCCTCAGCCTCCCAAGTAGCTGGGACCACAGGCGCCCGCCACAATGCCTGGCTATTTTTTGGTTGCAGCTATCATTATTGTTTGGTGGGCCTGTGCTGGATTTGAACCCACCACCTTAGGTGTATGTGGCTGGTGCCTTAGCCACTTGAGCTACAGGCGCCGAGCCAGTTACATCACTTATTGAGAATAAACTATTGAAATTGTTGACGCCTCCAATGACATTTGCAAACTTCCTTCTTCCTCCTTCTAGTTCTGCTGATTTTGCTTCATCTATTTTGAATATCTGATGTTAGGTGCGTAGACATGTTGAACTGTTATGTCTTTTGGGTAAAATGCAATGTCCTTATCGTTATGCAATGTCTTGACTTTCTTTATCCCTGGTAATATTTCTTGTTCTGAAGTTCACTTTTCCCCATACCAAAGTAGCCTGTCCAGATTTCCTGTGATTAGGTTTTCATTATAGAGCACTTTTTTGTTGTTTTACTTTCAATCTATCTCTCCCCTTCCCCAAATGCATAAACTCTATTCCAGGCAAGAGTGACTGAAAGGTTCCTAACTTCCACCCAGCTTCCACTTACGAGGTATAAGCTCTATACCAGGAAATGTCAGGCCAGGTGGAGCAGGCGCAGAATATTGGCCCAATAGTCACATTTCCAGATTGCATACAAGGTGAAGTTCCCCACAAGCTAAAAAGTACATGAACTACCACTTCTAACCAGACCACTGCTTGTAGAGTAATTGAGACAGTCAGAGAGAATCAGTCTCCACTCCTAGCTTCAGAGTAGTGGCACAGAAACCTGCCCAAAGGAAAAAGGTAAGCCACGGGAAAAAAGAGTTCCATAGCTCTCCCTGTGAGGACTGACTTCATTCTGAATAGACTAGGAAGAAATTCAAGCCTTAGTGCACTGTGAATAATAATGGAAAATTTTAATAGTGAGCAAGTAAAAGGAAATTGTTAGTTCTCTGACAGCAACAAACAAAATAGTCAGGTTTAAAAGAGAGAACCAGGGAAAGTGTTAACCAAGAAAAGCTCTGCTGTAATTCCTCTCCCAACAACGTGCTAGGCCATAAAACAAGTCTCAATATATTTAAAAGGATCAAAAATCATACAAAGCATGTTCTTTGATCACAAGGGTATGAACAGTAAATGGAAAGACATCCCATGCCCACAAACCAGAGAACTTGATATATTGAATATGATAATATTACCGCAGCACATCTGCAGATGAAACAAAAGCTCTATCAAAATCTCTTAAAAGCAAGACTTTACTTTCAAACTTTCCTCGGATATGTTTGTTTCTTCTCAGATTCAGGCTAATTGCCAGTTTTCTAATGAATTCTAGAAAAGTTCGATTTTGTAGATTATACAGTATTTTCTTCTTGTTAATGATGCTATCCTTGTTTTCTGCATACTAAGTAAAAGCATATGCTCTTTTTTTATTGTTGGTGATTCATTGAGGGTACAAAGAACCAGGTTACATGGATTGCTCGTCTCAGATAAAGACCTTCCCATAATAGTGTTCTGCCCCTAATGGTATAGATGTCAAGTGTAATACATCTACATACATACACAGAATGTGTGCCTTTATTATTTTTATTTATTTATTCATTTATTTATTTTTTGTAGAGACAGAGTTTCACTTTATTGCCCTCGATAGAATGTTGTGGCATCACACAGCTCACAGCAACCTCCAACTCCTGGGCTTAGGCAATTCTCTTCCCTCAGCCTCCCGAGTAGCTGGGACTATAGGCACCTGCCACAGTGCCCAGTTATTTATTTATTTATTTTTTTGAGATAGAGCCTCAAGCTGTCCCACTGGGTAGAGTGCTGTGGCATCATAGCTCAAAGCAACCTCCAATTCCTGGGCTCAAGCGAGTCTCCTGCCTCCGCCTCCCAAGTAGCTGGGACTACAGGTACCCGCCACAATGCCTGGCTATTTTTTGGTTGCAGCCATCATTGTTGTTTGGCAGGCCTGGGCTGGATTCAAACCCACCAGCTTAGGTGTATGTGGCTGGTGCCTTAGCCGTTTGAGCCACAGGCACCGAGC
>NW_003852504.1:5028466-5037935 GCF_000181295.1 Otolemur garnettii | reverse complement strand
GCAACCTCCAATTCCTGGGCTCAAGCGAGTCTCCTGCCTCCGCCTCCCAAGTAGCTGGGACTACAGGTGCCCGCCACAACGCCTGGTTATTATTTTGGTTGCAGCCATCATTGTTGTTTGGCCGGCTGGGCTGGATTCTAACCTGCCAGCTCAGGTGTATGTGGCTGATGCATTAGCCGCTTGAGCCACAGGCGCCAAGCCCCAGCTATTTTTTTGTTGCAGTTTGGCTGCGGCTGGGTTTGAACTTGCCACCCTCAGCAGGTGCCCTACCCACTTAGCCACAGGTGCTGCCCAGAATGTGCTCCTTTAAGTGGGTTTTTTTTTTGGGGGGGGGAGTTGCATTCTTTTTGGAGACAGAGTCTTACTCTGTCGCCCTGGGTAGAGTTCCACGGCATCATAGCTCCTAGCAACCTCAAACTCTTGGGCTCATGTGATTCCCTTGCCTCAGCCTCCCGAGTAGCTGAGACTACAGGCGCCCACTACAACACTTAGTTTTTTTCTTTTTTTTTAGAGACGGGGGTATTACTCTTGCTCAGGCTGGTCTCAAAACTCATGAGCTTAGGTGATCCACCAGCCTTGGCCTCCCAGAGTGCTAGGATTATAGGCATGAGCCACCATGCCTGGCCAATTATATGTATTTTTAAAGAATCCTTACATTAATGTACACAGTTATGATTTAATAAAAAAACAAGCAAACAAACAAACAAAAAGAATTCTAAGGAAAATATTATTTGATATTAATTCAGGTAGTTACCATTTCTTTCTTTCTTTCTTTTCTTTTTCTTTTTTCTTTCTTTTTTTTTTTTTGTAGTTTTTGGCCAGGGCTGTTTGAACCCACCACCTCTGGCATATGGGGCCATGGCCCTACTCCTTTGAGCCATAGTCGCCACCCAGTTACCATTTCTTTTGCTTAACATTCATTCCTAAATACCCCAATTTCCCTCTTTTATCAATTCTTTTGATTTAGCACAATTCTTTTAGAATTTTGGTAAAGCATATATGTTGGGGGCAAATTCTTTTAAAATTCCTTCATCTGAAAAATATATTTTCACTAAATGTAGCTTTGTGAGTTGACTTTTTTTTTTAGTTTCAGCACTTCATAGATATTCTTCCACTGCCTCCTAAATTCCATGGTTTCTGATGTGAATTGTCTGATTATTTCTATCAATTTTTCCAAGTATATAATATACCGTTTTCTCTACCTACTTTCTTTTTTTTTTTCTTTTTTTTTTTTTATTGAATGGTAACTGTGTACATTGATGCACTTTGGGGGTACAGTGTGGTGTTTTCATACACAATCCAAGACACTTCCATCAAACTGGTTAACATAGCCTTCATTTAACTTTCTTAGTTATTATGTCAAAACATTCATATTCTACTCATAGAAAGATTCACTTGTACCCTTACAAGATGAACCTCTCTACCTACTTTCAAAGTATTTTATTTATCTTTGATCTTTAGCAAGTGGATTATGGTGTGGCTTTATTTGAATACATTCGTTTGAGGGTCAGCTGAACTTAGATTTGTAAATGTATGCTTTTCACTAAATTTGAGAAATTTTAAGGCTTTTATGGCCCAAATGTCTTTCTACTCTCTTTTTGCGATTCCAGTCGCAGGTATATTAGACATTTTGATATTGTCCCACAGGTCCATGTGCAGACAGAATGGGGAACAGACATTCTTGGCAGGGGAAACACCCCCAGAAAAAGGGGAAAATAAAAAAGTAAGCTAAGGGAGGAGGAACAAGGGAAAGCCAGCTAGTTTACCTTTAAAGCAGCAGCTGCTAAATTTCTTATCTAAGCATGTTTCCTGCTTTTCCTAGAAGCCTGGCCTGTAAGGGATACAGCTTACTAACACCCCTGCTGGGTCTGTAAACACTGTGAAGGAACTATGGCCACAGAGGAAGCTGTGTGCAAGGCCTGGCAAGAAACATTAACTAAGCCGCCTCCTGCCCAGTCAACAGCCAAAGCAAATGCCCATTTTGGAGATCTGTATTATAGCTGGCACAGAGATAAAGAAAACATCTCAAGCCCTGAAATATAGGTAGGAGGGTGTATATCTCTTATCAAAGAGGAAGACCCTCTGTGGTGGTGATGAGAGGAAAATTCCTCTTTCCCACCAATTCTTCAGAGGAGACTGATGCCAATGGCACTTTACTCCACAGTGAACTAGTGGGAATTGACACATCCCTAGGAACCCATGTGTGGGCCCACAGACAGGAGGCTGCCCCCACACAAGGCTCAGGTTCTGGATTTCTCAAGGCCCTTAAAGTTAATGATTATAGAAACAATAGAAGCTGATATGCTTACTCAGAGAAACTGCTGATATCTTTGTTCATTTCCTCAGCTTACCCTCTAGGCTAATGAACAAATAACCTTCAATAAAAGCAGAGTGGAACTGACACTCAGGGCCACTTGCTGGAACCCCACAAATGGGTGATGGTCTCCTGTGCTCCCACCTTTGAAAATTCTATTCTATGTGTCTTGTCCTTTTTCTCTCATTGTTTCTAATTTTACATTTCTTTTTTAAAAAATACAACAAGCATCTTATTTATTTATTTATTTATTTATTGTAGAGACACAGTCTCACTTTATCACCCTTGGTAGAGTGCTGTGGCATCACAGCTCACAGCAACCTCCAGCTCCTGGGCTTAAGCGATTCTCTTGCCTCAGCCTCCTGAGTAGTTGGGACTACAGGTGCCCACCACAATGCCCAGCTATTCTTTTGTTGCAGTTTGGCCAGGGCCAGGTTTGAACCCGCCACCCTTGGTATATGGGGCCAGCATCCTACCCTCTGAGCCACAGGCTCCGCCCCTAACTTTACATTTCTTCAGTCAACTGCCACAAGCTCCACAGCTCTTAAAGGACCTTGTCCCCAGGGCAGGACCCCAGTATCCATGAAACTTTGTTTACATTACTTTCCTCCTTCCCTTCCTTCTTCCCTTTCTCTCTCTCTCCCCCTGTCTCTTTTGCTTTACTTTTCAGAGTTATTTTTGCTGCTTTGCCTTCATATTTAAGCCAGGTGCTTTGGTATTTGCCTGTAGTCCTGGTTACACAGGAGGATGAGGAGGGAAAATCTCTTGAGCCCAAGAGTTTGAGTCCAGCCTTGGCAACATAACAAGACCCTATTTCTAAAAAAAGAAATAAAATAAAATGAGGTAATCTTCATATTCAGTCTTTCTTGTTTTATCCAATTTATTATTGACTTCCAAGAAATTTTTACTTCATATGTTATATTTTTGAGTTAAAAATTTTTCATTTTTGGGAGGAGAGAGGGGGATGGGTGCACTCCCACTTAATGGGCACAATGTTAGGGTATATGGCACACCTCTTGGGGGTGGGACACAAATATAAGAGGGACTCTATTTAACAAATGTAAACATTGTAACCTAATTCTTTAAACCATCAAATTAACCTGAAATGATAATAAAAATTAAAAAGAAACTTTTCATTTTGTTTTGATAGTTTCTATTTTTCTGCTGAGAATTCCTATTCTTTAATTATTTTAAAGTATATTTTACTTTACTATAATAGTTATAACAGTTGCTTTAAAGTGTTTATCTGGTCTTTTAATGTCTGAATCATCTCAAGTTTGCCTACATTAATTCTCTTTTGACTTGAGAATGGATCACAATTTTTTTGGTTCCTTGTATGATATGTTGATAATGAGAATCTGAATTTTTAATAATTCTTTAGATTGTCTTTTTGTCATTGAGTTGCAAAATTTCTTTATCTATTCTAGACACCATTCCCTTTTCAGACAAATATTTTCTCTCATTTTGTATGCTGTCATTTACTTTTCTTATTAGTGTCTTTTACAGTACAGAGGTTTGTAATTTGATAAAGTCCAATTTACCTGTTTTTTGTTGCTACTCATACTTTTGGTGTCATATCTCAGGATCCATCGCCAAGTCCAAGATCATGAAGGTATACCCTCTGTTTTCTTCAAAGAATTTTATACTTTGGCTCGGCACCTGTGGCTCAATCGGCTAAGGCGCCAGCCACATACACCTAAGGTGGCGGGTTCGAATCCCCAGCCCGGGCCCGCCAAACAACAATGATGGCTGCAACCAAAAAATGGCCAGGCGTTGTGGTGGGTGCCTGTGGTCCCAGCTACTTGGGAGGCTGAGACAGGAGACTCGCTTGAGCCCAGGAGTTGGAGGTTGCTGTGAGCATGATGCCATGGCACTCTACCCAGGGGGATAGCTTTAGGCTCAGTCTCAAAAAAAAAAAAAAAGAATTTTATACTTTTACCTCTTACATTTAGGTATTTGATCCATTTTGGTTAACTTTTGTAAGCACATGTGATGTAGGGGTCCAATTTTATTGTTTTACATGTGGTTATATAGTTGTCCCAGTACCATTTGTTGAAAAGATTATTTCCCTCATTGAATGGTCTTAGAACCTTTATCAAACATCAGTTGAATATAGATGTATAAGTTTATTTCCAGACTCTCAATTCTATTCTACTGATCTGTTTGTCTACTTTTGTGCCAATGTCTCAATAATTATTACTTTATTTAAGTTTTAAAATTGGGAAGTATGAGTTCTGATTTCTTTCTTTTTTTTTTGCTATTCTAGTTCCCTTACTATTCCATATGAATTTTAGGATCATCTTTTCAATTTCTACAAGGAAGTCAGCTGGCATTATTACTAGTATTGCACTTAATCTTTATTTTTATTTATTTATTTATTTATTTTGTAAAGACAGAGTCTCACTTTATTGCCCTCAGCCATGGCATCACACAGCTTACAGCAATCTCCAACTCCTGGGTTTAGGTGATTCTCTTGTCCCAGCCTCCTGAGTAGCTGGGACTACAGGCGCCTGCCACAATGCTCAGCTATTTTTTTGTTGCAGTTCAGCCCAGGATGGGATTGAACCCATCACCCTCGGTATATGGGTCTGGTGCCCTACTCACTGAGCCACAGGTGCCGCCCTGCACTTAATCTTTAGATTAGTTTGGGGAATATTACCATTGCAACAAAATTAAGTCTAGCCATAAACATAAGATATTTTTCCATTTATTTAGATAATTCTTTTTATTTATTTATTTATTTGAGATAGAGTCTCATTCTGTCACCCAGGCTAGAGTACCATGGCCTCAGCCTAGCTCACAGCAACCTCAAATTCCTGGGTTCAAGCAATCTTCCTGCCTCAGCCTCCTGAATAGCTGGGACTATGAGTGTCTGCTAAAATGCCTGGCTAATTTTTCTATTTTTAATAGAGATGGGGACTTACGCTTGCTTGGGATGGTCTTGAACTCTTGAGCTCAAGCTATGCTCCCTCCTTGGCCTCCCAGAGTGGTAGAATTATGGGTGTGAACCACTATGCCTGGCCTAGATGATTATTTATGGTCAATATGTTAGAGTTTTCAGAGTGTAAATTTTGCACTTTTGTTAAATTTATTCCTAAGTTTTTTTTTTTTTTTGCAGGCTTTGGCCGGAGCTGGGTTTGAATCTGCCACCTCTGGCATCTGGGGCTGGTGCCCTACTCCTTTGAGCCACAGGCACTGCCCTGATTCCTAAGTATTTTATTTTTTGATGCTTTTGTGAATGGAATTGCTTTTGATTTACTTTTGTGATGTTTCATTTTGGAGTATAGAAATGTAACTCATTTATTTGTGTGTTGATTTTGTATCCTGCAACACGGCTGTTTTTTTTTTTTTTTTTTACTAACTCTAACGATATTTTTGTGGAATATTTAGGATTTTCTACATCTAAGATTAGGTGATCTGTGAACAGATCAATTTAGCTCTTCTTGTCCAATCTGGATAAATTTTATTTCTTTTACATGCGTAAGTGCCCTGGTTAGTACCTCCAGTATGATGTTGAATAGACGTGACAAAAGTAAACAGCCTTCACTTATTCCTATTCTTAGGGAGCTAGCTTGCAGTCTTTCACCATTAAGCGTGATGTTAGCTGTGGGCTTTTCACAGATGCCGTTTATCAGATTGAGGAAATTGCCTTCTATTCCTTGTTGGTTAGGTATTTTGACCACTGGATTCTGTCGAATGGTTTTCAAGCATCTATTGAAATTATCTTGTGAGTTTTGTTTTGTTTTTTCAATTACATTAAGTAATTTTTGAATGGTAAACTATCCTTGTGTCCCCAAGTGAAATCCTTCATGGTGTATAATTATTTTTTTTTATGTTGCTGGATTCAGTTTGCTAGTATTTTGTGGAGGATTTTTGTTCCCATATTAATAAGAGACATTAGTTTGGAAGTTTTTGTTGTCCTATGTTTGATTTTGGCATCAGGTTAACTAACAGTGGCCTCATGAAATGAGTTCTGAAGTGTTGCCTCCTTTTTTAGTATTGGAAGAGATTGTGAAGAATTATGTACAGGCAATTCCTGGGTTACAAACAGGATTGGTTCTATAGGTTTGTTCTTAAGTTGAATTTGTATGTAAGTTGGAACAGGTGTATTTAACCTATTGCCTGTAATAGCCTCTATTTATAAGTACAAGTTGTACATCAGTTGGATGTTTGTAACACAGAGACTTGCTGTAATACTCTCTATTCATAAGTATGAGTATATAAGTCAGATGTTGTAATTTGGGGACTCCCTGTATTAGGATCTCCAGAGAAATATAACATTATATGATATACAGAGGGTACCAAAAAATGTATACACATTTTAAGAAAGGAAAAAACTGTATTAAAATTGTAATACCCAATATATACTGATTACAAAAGATGAATACAAGTCATGTTTAAGCACCTCTTAAAATTGCAAAATCAAATGTGATTTGAGTATTACAATTTAATTTTATTTGTTTTTTGCCCATACTACAGTGCTGTGGCTTCATAGCGCACAGAAGCCTCAAATATCTAGGCTCAAGCCATCCCCTTGCCTCAGCCTGTTGAGTAGCCGGGACTACAGGTGCCCACCACAACACCCACCTAGTTTTTCCATTTTTAGTGGAGACAATGGTTTTCCTCTTGCTCAGGCTGGTCTCAAATTCCTAGGCTCAGCCACCTGCGTTGGCCTCCAAGAATGCTAGGAGTACAAGCGTGAGCCACCAAACCCATCTCTAGAAACTGGGCGGTGCCTGTGGCTCAAAGGAGTAAGGCGCCGGCCCCATATGCCAGATGTGGCAAGTTCAAACCTGACCCTGGCCAAAAACTGCAAAAAAAAAATTATTTTTTCAAATATTATTGTACAATTCCGTATTTATCTCTTCAGTTCTGGCAGTTTTTGCTTCATTTATTTTGGTAATCTGTTACAAGGTACCTACGCGCTTATAATTGTTATATCTTCCTGAAAGCCCAACCCTTTGCCATTATAAAATGTTCCTCTTTATCTCGGTATCAGTTTTTGTTTTATAGTCTATTTTATCTGAGTTAGCATAACTATTCCAGTTCTCCCAGGGTTATTCTTTGCATGGTAGATCCATTCCCATCCTTTTACTTTCAATCCCTTTGTTTTATTTAATCACAAATATGTATTCTACAGGGAGTATCTAGTTGGAGCATATTATTTTAATCCAGTCTGACAATCTGTCCTTTGATTAGATTGTTAGATCCACCCACAGGTAGTAGGCTTTTATACTTTAGACCAAATTGATAGTTGTAACCAGCAGAAGGACGGCACTATTAAGCCCTTACACTGTTTTTGCAGTTTGGAATCTCCTTATATATTTTGTATTAGGTCAAATTTATATATAATGCAGTGCAGTACTTTTTTTCTTTTTAAATAGAGTCTCATTTGTCACCCTTGGTCGAGAGCTGTGGCATCATAGCTCATAACAACCTCAAACTCTTGGGCTCAAGTGATACTTTTGCCTCAGCCTCCTGAGTAGCTGGGACTAGAGGTGTTCGCCACAACATCTGGCTATTGTTATTTATTTATTTTTTTGACTGTCTGTGAGGGCTAGATTTTTTTTTTTTTTAGAGACAGAGTCTCACTTTGTTGCCCTCGGTAGACTGCTGTAGCATCAGCTCACAGCAACCTCCAGCTCTTGGGCTTAGGCCGATTCTCTTGCCTTAGCCTCCCAAGTAGCTGGGACTACAGGCACCTGCTACAACGCCCGGCTATTTTTTATTGCAGTTTGGCTGGGGCCGGGTTCAAACCCGACACCCTCAGTATACCGGGCTCCTGCCCTATTCACTGAGCCACGGGCGGCACCTCCGGCTATTTTTAGAGATGGGGTCTTGCTCTTGCTCAGGCTGGTCTCCTGCCTGTGAGCTCAGGCTATCCACCCTCCTTGGCCTCCCAGAGTGCTAGGATTACAGGCATGAGCCACTGCGCCTGGTCCCAATGCACTCTTATGGATACCACTTATAAACTTTAGACAAAATTATACATCTGTGTAACCAAAATACAAATAAATACATAAAATCATCCCAGATATTCCCTATATGTATCTTTCCACTCAGTAACCAACTCCCCCAGATAACTCACCCTACTTACAATTAACACCATAGTTCATTGTTTCCTATTTTAGAATTTGTGTGGCTATGTGATCATGATGGAAGTTTATTCTATTGTTTATGCCTCAATCTACATAATGTAAAAGTTCCATTTTATTGCACATATACTTGTGTGACTTAGAAATATTTTAAGAGCAGTTAAGTAACATACATTTATTAATATGTTTTACTTTTCACTAAAGAAATTTTATCAAATATCAAAATTTTATAACAATATTTGTTTTCTAAAGCAGAAAATACTCCAGTTACCAGGAATCTTTTATACTTCATTCACTTAAAGCTGTTATTTATTCTTTTATACACAAAAAGACTGGAAACTTTTATCTTGGCTCTGCGCCTGTAGCACAGTGGTTACAGCACCAGCCACATACACTGAGGGTGCGGGTTCAAACATAGCCTGGCCAGCTAAACAACAATTTTTGTTGACAACTGCAACAAAAAAATAGATGGGCCCTGTGGTGGTCACCTGTGCTCCCAGCTACTTGGGAGGCTGAGGCAAGAGAATCACTTCAGTCCAGGAGTTTGAGGTTGCTGTGAGCTGTGACACCATGGCACTCTACCAAGGTCAAAATAGTGAGACTTTGTTTGAAAAAAAAAGAAAGAAAGAAGGAAAGAAAAAACAGCTTTTATCTTTTTTTTTTTTTTGATACAGTCTCACTCTGTCACCCTGGATAGAATGTCACAGCATCATAGCTCACAGCAACCTTAAACTCTTGGTCTCAAGAGATGCTCTTGCCTCAGCATCCCCTGGGTAGCTGGGACTACAGGTGCCCGCCACAACGCACGGATAGGTTTTCATTTTTAGTCGAGACAAGTTCTCACTCTTGCTCAGGCTGGTCTTGAACTTCTGAGCTCAAGCAATCCACCCGCCTCCACCTCCCATAGTGCTAGGATTATAGGCATAAGCCACTCTGCCTGGCCCCCAAAACATTTTTCATTATTAAATTTGTGCAGAAACCTAGCGAGCCATTTCCTGCTATTTGATGTAAACGATTGCTTTTAATACAAAATTTCTCTACATGGATTCGAATGGTAATT
>NW_003852504.1:5024561-5027704 GCF_000181295.1 Otolemur garnettii | reverse complement strand
ACCAGCCACATACGCTGGAGTTGGCTGGTTTGAATCTGGCCCAGGCCTGCCAAACAACAATGCCAACTACAACCAAAAAATAGCTGGGCCTTGTGGCGGCATCTGTAGTCCCAGCTACTTGGGAGGCTGAGGCAAAAGAATTCCTTAAGCCCAAGAGTTGGGGTTGCTGTGAGCTATGACGCCATAGCACTATACTGAGGGCAACATAGCAAGACTGTCTCAAGAAAAAAAAAAGATCATGTGATCTGAAATGAATTGTAGAAATCCTCCATCATGACCACCAATTTTTTTTTTTTTTTGCAGTTTTTGTCTGGGGCTGGGTTTGTATTGGCTACCTCCAGCGTATGGGGCCAGCACCCTACTCCTTTCAGCCACAGGCGTTGCCCTATGACCACCAACTTTTGATAAAATAAAAATGAATTTAATAGAACATGGACCTAACCAAGAATTGATTTTGCAGATTGTGGAAAATCTATTTCACATGATGGCCTCAAATTTTCTCTTATCATGAGTTGAGCATGGAGACTGGCTTATGTATTCCATGGAATCCTTATCTTTAATTTGTTTTCCATGATACTTTTATACATTATCATGGGTTTTCTATAAGACAATCATGGTATCTCTAGTAAATGGCAAAATTCAAGACTTCAAATCCTCATCCTTTTTTGGGTTAAGTTTCTCTAAACACCTCCAGTATAATGTCAAATATTAGTAACCATATATGTTATTCTAGTTTTATTCCTGCCTCAGACTCCAGAGTAGCTGGGACTACAGGTGCCTGCCATATCTGGCTATTTTTCTTTACTTATTTTTTGGACTGTCTATGAGGATAGGATTTTTTTTTTTTTAAGAGACAGAGTGTTAGTTTGTTGCCCTCAGTAGAGTGTTGTGGCATCACAGCTCACAGCAACCTCAGGCTCTTGGGCTTAGGCAATTCTCTTGCCTCAGCCTCCCAAGTAGCTGGGACCACAGGCACGGGCCACAACGCCTGGCTATTTTTTGTTGCAGTTTGGCTGGGGCTGGGCTCAAACCTGCCACCCTTGGTATATGGGGTTCATGCCCTACTATTTTTAGAGACGACGTCTTGCTCTTGCTCAGGCTGGTCTTGCACCTGTGAGCTCAGGCTATCCACCCTCCTCGGCCTCCCAGAGTGCTAGGATTACAGGCATGAGCCACCGCACCTGGTCCTAATGCACTCTTATGGATACCACTTATAAACTTCAGACAAAATTATACATCTGTGTAACCAAAACACAAATAAATACATAAAATCATCCCCCCAAATTCCCTATATGTATCTTTCCATTCAGTAACCAACTCCCCCAGATAACTAACCCTACTTATAATTAACACCATAGTTTATTTTTTTCCATTTTAGAATTTATATGGCCATGTGATCATGATGGAAGTTTATTCTATTGTTTACACTTTCAATCTACATAGTATAAAAGTTCTATTTTATGACACACACACTTGTGTGACTTAGAAAATATTTTAAGAGCAGTTTATTAATATGTTTTACTTTTCACAAAAGAAATTTGATCAAATGTCAAAATTTTATAAAAATATTTGTTTTCTAAAGCAGAAAATACTCAAGTTACCAGGAATCTTTTATACTTTGTTCACTTAAAACTGTTATTTATTCTTTTATACAAAAAATGACTGCAAACTTTTATCTTAGCGCAGTGGTTATAGCGCCTGCCCCATACACTGAGGGTGTGGGTTCAAAACTGGCCCAGGCCACCTAAACAACATAAACGGCAACAAAAAATATCCGGGCCTTGTTGTGGGCACCTGTGCTCCCAGATGCTTGGGAGGCTGAGGCAAGAGAATCACTTCAGTCTAGGAGTTTGAGGTTGCTGAGATCCCTGACACCATGGCACTCTACCCAGGACAAAATAGTGAGACTCTCTTTTAAAGGAAAGAGAGAGCGAGAGCGAGAGAGAGAGAGAACAACTTTTTTTTTTTTTTTTTTTTGAGATAGGAACCTCAAGCTGTCCCCCTGGGTAGAGTGCTGTGGCATCACAGCTCACAACGACCTCCAACTCCTGGGCTCAAGGGAGTCTCCTGCCTCCGCCTCCCAAGTAGCTGGGACAACAGGCACCCACCACAATGCTCGGCTATTTTTTGGTTGCAGTCGTCCTTGTTGTTTGGCGGGCCCGGGCTAGATTTGAACCCGCCACCTTGGGTGTATGTGGCTGGCACCTTAACCACTTGAGCCACAGGCGCTGAGCCGAAGGAACAATTTTTACTTTTTTTTTTTTTTTTGATAGAGACTCACTCCGTCGCCCTGGATAGAATGTCACATTTTTAGGTTTACATTTTTAGTTGAGACAAGCTCTCACTCTTGCTCAGGCTGGTCTTGAACTTCTGAGCTCAAGCAATCCACCCGCCTCCACCTCCCAGAGTGCTAGGATTATAGGCATGAGCCACTCTGCCTGGCCCCACAACTTTTTTCGTTACTAAATTTGTGCGGAAACTTAGTGAGCCATTTCCTGCTATTTGATATAAACTGTTACTTTTAATACAAAATTTATGTACATGGATTCGAATACTAATTATTATAATTTACATGAATTAATTCAGGTAAATTAATTAAATCTTCACATATTATATATATTACATATATTATATATCTTCATCTATTATACATTAAATCTTCATAATTATATATATTACTGTTTTAAAATATTAATAATAAACATTTTAAATTTATACTACACATTCTTTGACAAATGTAGCATGTAAAGAACTAAGTGGTGCAATGTTTAGGCAGAGAAGAAATATGTGTGTGGAAAGGGATCGTAGAATAAAGGTTATTACAAGTGGGGCTAGAAAAACTTTGACAATTATCATGTCTCTATCATTGACATTATTAGAACAAAATTACCGTCAGATTCAGAATTAAGTGATCTTCTTTGAACTTTAGGAAAAATAACAAAAGCAGGAAGATTTTCAAATTTTTAGTAACTACTGAACACAGGTGTGCACAGGAAAGAATAGGATCAGGCTATCTGGGCCCGGCGCCTGCGGCTCAGCGGCTAGGGTACCAGCCACATACGCTGGAGTTGGCTGGTTTGAATCTGGCCCAGGCCTGCCAAACAACAATGCCAACTACAACCAAAAAATAGCTGGGCCTTGTG
>NW_003852504.1:5022211-5023860 GCF_000181295.1 Otolemur garnettii | reverse complement strand
GTTTGGTGGGCCCGGGCTGGGGATTCGAACCCGCCACCTTAGGTGTATGTGGCTGGCGCCTTAGCCGCTTGAGCCACAGGCGCCGAGCCATCATGGGTTTTCTATAAGACACTCATGGTATCTGTAGTTAATGGTGAAATTCAGTACTTCAAATTGTCATCCTCTTATTTGGCCATGTTTCTCTAAACACCTCCCGTATAATGTCAAATATTAGTAACCATATATGTTATTCTAGTTTTCTTCCTGGTTTTAGTGAGAACATTCAATATGATGTTCTTAGACAGTTTTGTTTATGGAAGTTAATATCTGTTTCGTACTTGGTAAGACTTGTAAGAAAAAATATGAATGACTGGGCAATGCCTGTGGCTCAAAGGAGTAAGGTGCTGGCCCCATATACCAGAGGTGATGGGTTCAAACCTGGCCCCGGCCTAAAACTTAAAAAAAAAAAAATACGAATGAGTTGACATTATCCAAAGCTTTTTCTTCAACTCTTGACACATCATATGGTTTTTATCCATTAATGTCTGCATCACCCAGTATTTTCACTAGCACCAGATACTATTGTCAAAGGATTCATTGTAGAGTGATTAATAAAGACACTATTTTCTGAAGAATAGGCCAAGTGAAAAGAACTAATAAAGGATGCTATAAACCCAGGATCTAGCAAATATTAGAAGCCATCACCACCAGCTAGTTATAAAGGTATAAAGGGGGTGAATAATGTTACTAGAAGAGGCAAAATCTGTAGTTGTGAGAGATGAGCTTACGGCAAGACGTTTAACTATAGAGATGTGGCAATGAGCTCCTTATGGTGCTCACAAATTACTCCCTCCACTTCCTAGTGGCTGAACGCAAGTGGAAAACAAATGGCAAGGTGGACTGGGTGATGTCCATTGAAGTCAGTTCTCAGGTCATGGAACAAGATCAAATAAGGAATGGAACTCAGTTGGGCAAATGAAATATATGTGAGCTCTATGCTTTACTGTGGTGAATCATGATGAAGTTTTCAAAGTTAATTGATCCATGCATTAATGCAGTGCTTTTCAACCCTTTTTTATGTCACAGCACACTTGAACTGATCATTAAACTACCACAGCATGCTTAAATTATGTTGATCAAAAAAAAATGAGTAAAAAAATAAGAATAAATTTACTGTGCTTTGTACTTCTTTTGAAAGTAATTTAGTAAATGATCTTTAAAAATTTGTATGGCACACCTAAGGTCCTCTCCCTGCATTAGTGGGATAAACTGTACCTGCTTTATATACGGATGGGTTTGATTTAGTAATGTTTTACTCGGAATTTTAGTATCAAATGTTTATAAATCACCTTGGCCTGTAATATTTATGTCATGTTTTGAGTTTGGTTATCCTAGCCCCATAAAAAGCTGGAATTATTCAATCAGTATTTAAAAAGCCAAGTTTTGATTTTAAAATGATCTTGGCAGTTGCCTGTATTCTTTCTATCTCAGCCCATGAACAGTCCAACAGGGTTTTTTTTTTAAATTAATTATTATTTTTTTTGAGACAGAGTCTCAAGCTGTCACTCTGGGTAGAGTGCTGTGGCATCAAAGCTCACAGCAACCTCCAAATCCTGGGCTCAAGCAAGACTCCTGCCTTCGCCTCCCAAGTAGCTGGGACCACAGGCGCC
>NW_003852504.1:5020992-5022191 GCF_000181295.1 Otolemur garnettii | reverse complement strand
GGGTCCGGCTGGGGATTCGAACCTGCCACCTTAGGTGTACGTGGCTGGCGCCTCAGCCGGTTGAGCCACAGGCGCCGAGCCAATTCCATAGCTATTTTTTGGTTGCAGCCATCATTGTTGCTTGGTGGGCTCAGGCTGGATTTGAACCCGCCACCTCAGGTGTATGTGGCTGGCGCCTTAGCCACTTCCACTTGAGCCACAGGCGCTGAGCCCAGCAAGGTCGTTTTAATCCCACCTAGGCTGATTTCCATCCCAAACTACAGCAAAATTAATCCCACACTATCAGAATCAGTTGCAGTGCTTGTTTAAAATGGATAGAAGCCTGGTGCAGTGGTTCACCCCTATAATCCTAGCACTCTGGGAGGCCGAGGCAGGAGGATTGCTTGAGCTCAGGAATTCATTACCAGCCTGAGCAACAGTGAGACCCTGTCTCTACTAAAAATAGAAAAGTTAGCTGGGCATTGTGGCAGGTGCCTGTAGTGCTAGGTACTCAGGAGGCTGAGGCAGGAGGATTGTTTGAACTGAGAAGTTTGAGGTTGCTATGAGCTAGGCTGATGCCATAGCATTCTAGCCTAGGCAGCAGAGCAAGACTTTCTCTCTCTGCTTCAAAAAAATAATAGGGCCAGGGCAGCACCTGTGGCTCAAAGGAGTAAGGCACTGGCTCCATATGCCGGAGGTGGTGGGATCAAATCCAGCCTCGGCCAAAAACTGAAAAAAATAATGATAGGGCTGGGTGTGGTGGCTTACATCTATAATCCTAGCATTCTGGGAGGCCAATGCAGGAGCTCAGGAGTTGGAGACCAGCCTGAGTAAGAGCAAGACCCTGTCTCTACTAAAAATAAAAATATTAGCCAGGTGTTGTGGCAGGTGCCAATAGTCTCAGGTACTCAGGACGCTGAGGCAGAAGAATCTCTTGAACTTGTTTGCTGTTGCTGTGAGGTAGGCTGATGCCATGGCACTGTAGCCTGGGCAACAGAGTGAAGTGAGCCTCTGTTTCAATAAATAAATCAATAAATCAGCAAACATTTAAATAATGGATGGGGATACCTGGCCCCACCCATAGTATTTTGATTCAGAAGGGCTAGGTGTGACTCAAAACCCTGCATGATTAAGAAGCTCTCCAATTGAGTGGCACCTGTGGCTCAAAGGAGTAAGGCGCCGGTCCCATATGCTGGAGTGGTGGGTTCAAACCCAGCCCC
>NW_003852504.1:5018547-5020411 GCF_000181295.1 Otolemur garnettii | reverse complement strand
AAAAAAAAAAAGAAAGAAAGAAAGAAACAGAAAGTACTGTGTTTCCCCCCAAATAAGACATTGTCTTATATTTATTTTTTCTCAAGAAGACACACTAGGGCTTATTTTTAGGGGATGTCTTATTTTTATTAAGTATAATACAATAATCTACATTTGTTCAAATACTGTTAGGTCATCTTCTTCTGGAAGCTGACAGGGGGAGCCAACCTTGTTGGTGGGGCTGGCGCTAGTGATGCATGAACTCCTTTCCCCTAGCTGCTCGCATGTGCGCAGTAGGATGCCTGCAACTGGGGTAACCACACACGCACTCGCGCAAGTGCGAAGGGCTCAGAGAAAGGAGCTGTGGTTAATAAAAGGTATTCTAGTCTTCCTTACCGCTGGGCAGAATTTTGTATTGCATAACCACGCCCATCACTAGGTCTTATTATCGGGCTAGGGCTTATATTTAACAAATGCATAGAAATCCTGTTAGGGCTTATTTGGGGGGTAGGTCTTATTTGGGGGGAAACACAGCAGATTGGTGGTCTCCATAGGCTGGGGGAAGGGAAATGGTTATCAACTGCTTAATGGGTACTGGTCTTTATTTGGGGGTGAAGACGTTTCAGGACACATAGAGGTGGTGGTTGTATAACATGATAAATGTGCTAAATGACACTAAATTGTTTGTTTTAAAATGCTAACTTTTGTGTTATGTGAATTTTGCTTCAGTAGCAAAAAAGTCAGGTCACCAACTGATTTGGATGCAGAGGAGTTAGAGTCCACAAGTTGGTGGACCCATCTTTTTTTTTCCCCCTATGTCAGAAGAGTAATGGGCTCACATCATAATAAGGTTTCAGGGAGGCACTTCTCACACATGCCTGTGAACACCCAAACATCATGCTTCTGAACTACAAAAGAATCTAATCAATCTTCATCATACAACAAGGAGCCTTTAAGGAATGAAGTCTGTAAATCCTTGATGTTCTCTTACCTTAAATGCCCCTGAAAAGTTAAGCAGAAAGAAGCGAAATAATAGACTGTACTATCCCCACTGCACCTCTCATTGCACAAGTATAACTAGACAACTTGTCTAGTTCGGCCACTTTACCTCATTCCTTCCTCCCCTCCAGATTCCCATCTTCATGGTTTCTTCCTGCCCATCTGGAAACACAGTTACAAAGTAGGTTGAATTCCCGGCTCTGACCCGTTTTGGTGGCGGTTATGCATTACTTTATTTAAAATGCTCTGACCAGCCAAGAGGTAGGTATGAGCTACTTTACTGTTTGTTTGCTCTAGGCTTCACAGAATTTCTGTAATATAACAAGCATAAACCTCGAAATACAAATTTGGGTCCTTTCTACCATGCCCAGACACATGCTAAGTAGCCACACACTAAATCATCTCCCCTGCATCTCAATTCTAATGGTTTCCCGCATTCCCCTCCTCGTAGCTGCTGGGAAGAGCCCATTGCCTGTTGGAGATGGAAAGAGAATCAGTGACTCCGTCACGGAGGAGGCTGCATTTGAGTGGGGCCCTGATGGGTGGGGAGAGATGGAGACACAGTTACTCTAGTACAGAGGTATAAAGCACACACGGATGGTAGCAGGTTATGAGGACGGACAGTTCCTAGTTTTTTTGTTTGTTTGTTTGTTTGTTTGTTTGTTTTTGCGGTTTCTGGCCGCGGCTGGGTTCGAACCTGCCACCTCCGGCATATGGGGGGAGGCTGGCGCCCTACTCCTTTGTCCACATTTCCTAGTTCTTATGATCCCATTCCTCAGTCCTCCCACTTCCCACACCCATTGTCCCCAGTGTATAATACTCTCCTAACTAGCGGGCTCAGTTAAATAGTTGCCCATTTTCTGTATCTGGTCTTCAATAGCCACAC
>NW_003852504.1:5013857-5018024 GCF_000181295.1 Otolemur garnettii | reverse complement strand
CGAACCCACCACCTTAGGTGTACGTGGCTGGTGCCTTAGCCGGTTGAGCGATAGGCGCCGAGCCCCCCATTAATACTCTTAATTCGTGTATGCCGTGTTTAGGAGAACGGCTCTTTAGGCTCATTTTTTTCACCTCAGATCCCTGTCCTGACATCGCTTCTATTCCTTTTCCTAAATATAAATGCCGGGGCGGGGGGTGGGGGGAGGTGTTGAATTCCCCACTAAGTCCCCTCAGGTATCTGACTTCAATTTGACCCCAAGCCGAAATGGCGGGAAAGTACTTTCTAGAAAAAGGCGGGTGTCTGCAAAAGCTTGAAAGATGATTGGTTGGTTATGCAAATTCATCAATGTCTGGTTCATTCACCAATCAGAATGTCTGGTTCAAGTGACTTGGGTGGTAAGTTTCTGCGTGTTTCCGGCAACCCCAACTGAAGAACAAAAACTCCAAGCGTTAATCCTTCCCACCAATAAGAAGCAAAAACAGGCGGAAGGGGGGATGTGGGTGGACTCTCTAGTAATATAGAAGGTAAGAGTAGACAGTATGCCTGGCAATCATTTCAGCCACAACCAATCAGGATCTTTGTAGGTGGAGCCATAGTATGGCTATAAAAGAAGCCCACCCGCGTGAGCCGGCGCCCATTTTGCTCTGTAGTGTAAATGGGCCATGTGGTCGAACTAGCTTCTACCTCAGGGTTGGAGTGACGAGGCCGCTGCTTCTGTGAGGTAATGTAAGGTTAATTTATTTTCATTTATAATTGTTATTGATAGTTGGATATTTCTAGTATGCTTTTTATAGATGGCTATAGATAAAATAATATACTTTAGTAGTCTTTAAAGGGCTTTAGATTTATGACAATTTGGGTTCCTCAGCCGACTTTGGTTCCCGCTCTTCGCTTTCTGTGAAAAGTTGACTGCGGTCTTTTTGTTTAAATATTGGTTTCGGTCCCTTCTTGCATGTGGTCTTAAGGTTCTGTGGCGTTTTTAGCTTAAAAATGAGGAAATGGATAGTGCTATAGGTTGAGCAGGTACAAGAGGGCGCAGTGGGTGTCAGGGAGATGATTTGCCGCTTTTTTTTCCTGTTTGTTTGTTTTTTTGGCCCGAGCTGGGTTTGAACCCACCACCTCCGGCATATGGGGCCAGCGCCCTACCCTCTTGAGCCCCGGGCGCCGCCCTGCAGTTTATTTTTTGTTTTATTTTTGGGTGGTTATTGTTGTATTTTTAAAAATCTTGGTTGTAACCGGTCTTATTTTAAAACCTGGAAAGAGGACGCATCAAACGCGGAGGGATGGGGGGGGGGTGTTTGGTACATTTAATGACTGTTAGGTGCCTTTGAATAAAACGTTTTTTCTCCTTTGAAAATATCATTTCTGTGGTTAAATTTTGGAAGCAATCCTCTCATATGCTGACTTTAAAAGAAAAAAAAGTTTTCTGGGGTTTTAAACTTGAAAATGTCTTCTGGTTGGTGCAGGAGTTATTCACTGATGGCTTTGGTAGCTTTTAGTAATCATCGATGCCTTTGAATTGTTATACAGTACTTGTGAATGTCATATTATATTCATCTAAACGATTTCTTGACATTGTGCCTTTTCCTTTAAAATTTTCGCCTCATTTGCACTTTTACAAACACTGGATGCTGCTAAGCCTGTATTTAGCACTATTACATGCAGTTTGGCATTTAATTTTACAAAACTATTGTCAAACTCATTGCATTAAATTAAATTTTGGTGTTAAGAATTTCGTAGGTTTCTTATGGACGGTTCTGTGCAATTTTGAATTTACAGTGGGGGAAATAAACGGTTGAATTGAGTGCATTTTATAGTAGATGTGTGTGTTTGGTATAATTTTATTTGTCTAAATTCTGGGCTCGTTCCTGCTTCATTAATTTCCTTAAAATAAATGTTTTGGAGTACTCTTGATTTACAAATGAAGATTTTAATCATTCAGTTGTACCCTTAATGTTTTGTGGCAATGAATGCATTTAAGTGACTATCACCTGCTGCCATTTAGTAGAGTTTGGAGTTTTATTTTACGGAGGAATCGTGTGCTTGGCATTATTTTATTTAATAAAATGTGGGTCCTAGTCCTTTTCAAAAGCTTTGTGTAAAAAAATTTTGTATTCAATTCGCAACTAAGGAAAAGAGTTTTCTAATTAAAAGGATATGTTGTGATATTTTCAATTTGGAAATGCAGTCATCGACAATCTGATAGCGTTTATTTTAGGACAGTGAGTGCAAAAAAGTGCTGGTCTCTGGCCCCCTCAGAATTTTTGGGGGGATTGCATATTCTGCAACAATTCATTGTCAAGTGCATTATTCAATTCTGTCCCTAGTCTTTTGTTTGTGTTTCTTCTGAAAAGTATGGGACATTTCAGTGTAAAACTGAGAATTTTAACTGTAAGGTTGACTTCTTAGTGTTTGTTGCAAGTGAACAGCCCTTAGAAGTTACGTTGCATCATTTGAATTATATTTTACAGTATAGTTGTGTGTTTAACATGGTAATTTAAAAAGAAAATTGGCTTAGGTCCTTTTCCCTGGGTGTTATAATTTATAGAAAAAAATAAGTTTTGTGTAGTTTCTACTTTCAAGCAAAGAGGACAGCTGGGCCGGCTTAGTAAGAACAGAAAATAGCGGGAGAGTCTTCTATTCGGTGCACGCTGGTGCTTTTGGTCACGTGAGAGTGTTGGGAGGAGCACTGTCTCGTGCCAGCGTGCGCTGGCCCCTCCCCTTTTGGCACGTACCAGCGTACGGGGCGGGGGAGTACTACCCTCTGCTGCATTGGCTGGCCCCACCCCTTTGGGCGTATGGCAGAGTATGATTGTCCTTCTATGACGTGGCAGTGTGTGTTGGCCGCGTGGTGGGGCCTTTTGGAGCCGTGGTTGTCATTTCAAACCAGCAGTGGCCGCCATTTAAAACTGGCAGCGGCCACCATTTTAAACTGGCAGCGGCCGCCATTTTAAGCTTTCAGCGGCCACCATTTTAAACTATCAGGGGCTGCCATTTTAAAATGGTAGCGGCCACCATTGTTTGACATCTAGTGTGTATTCGAGGGAAGACTTAAAGGGAAACTTTTGTCTCTCCCAACAACCTGAGGGACATAGTCACTGGGAGGAATTGGATTCTTGCCTTGAGGTAAAATACAGGGTTTTTTTGGTTTGTTTGTGGTTTTTTTGCAGTTTTTAGCCGGGGCTGGGTTTGAACCTGCCACCTCTGGCATATGGGGCCAGCGCCCTACTCCTTTGGGCCGCAGATGCTGCCTTTCTTTTTTCTTTTTTTGTGGAGACAGAAGTCTCACTATGTAGCCCTTGGTAGAGTGTGGTGGCATCACAGCAAACGGCAACCTCAAATTCTTGGGCTTAAGCGATTCTCTTGCCTCAGCCTCCCAAGTAACAGGGACCACAGGCATCCGCCACAAAGCCTGGCTATTTTTTTTGTTGTTGCGCAGGCCTTGGGCTGGTTGGAACCCACCAGCCCCGGTGTATGTGACCGGCACCCTAGCTGCTGAGCTACAGGCGCCGAGCCATAAAATACGGATATTTCTAAAATGGTGCTGGTTGAAGTTGCTTTTTTAATCCTTTGGTTTATTATTGATTTGGACTTGGATTATGTATATCATCTGGAGTTTAAATGATTTTTCATGGCTTTATTGGTGGAATATTGGTGTATTGGTGTGAGGATCTTTTTTATTCTTTTGAGACAGAGTCTCACTACGTCACTCTTGGTAGAGTGCGGTGGCATCACAGCAAACGGCAACCTCAAACTCTTGGGCTTAAGCGATTCTCTTGCCTCAGCTTCCCAAGTAGCTGGGACTACAGGCTTCCGCCACAATGTCCAGCTGTTTTTTGGTTGCAGTTGTCATTGTTATTTAGCAGACCCGGGCTGGGCTTGAACCCGCCAGCTTCGGTGTATGCGGCCGGAACCCTACTTACTGAGCCACTGGCGTTGAGCCAGGTCTGAGGATCTGTTGAACCCAGGAGTTTGATGTTGCTCTAAGTTAGATTGCCATGGCACTATAGATTATCCTAGGTGACATAACTTCTTTTGATGGGCTTTTCTTCCTTTGTTACTGGTTATTGACACTAATATACCATGAGATGATACTATATATTATATAATACATAGTAGATAATACTATATCATCTACTATATTATATATAGATGATACTATATA
>NW_003852504.1:4986261-5013603 GCF_000181295.1 Otolemur garnettii | reverse complement strand
ATATCATATATTATAATAATATATATTAACTTGTTCACCAAGTTTTATATATATGTAATATATATTATATAGTATATAACTTGGTGAACAGCTGAACTTCCCATTTCAAAAGTTTATTATACATAATCCTGCCTGAGTCTTTCACCATGGTATTCAATGGAATAAACTGACTTCTCTGAGACTTTCCCTTCTAGAAATTAAGAAATGTTGCCTATTAGCATAATGTGTAATTGCCCTATGTAGTTTGAATCAAGCAGGATGAGCTGTAGTTCATTTTGAAAATATGGTCTTACCCTATCCTTATAGCCACAAGACTACTGTAGTCATTAATTTACTCTTTTTCACTCTGCTTGGTATCCTGGCCCAATGAATCAGTTTCAGAAGTTTCTCTGGGGGAGGGGAATGTGCCCTCGCCACCAATCTAAATGAGTTTCCAAGTTAACAAAATTTTCTACAGTGGTGCTCAGCTGTCCACCCATGGGTGCATCTCCTGGCAGATTGGTGCAGTCACTATTTGCTTCAGAACCTGTGCTGGAAAAGTTCAGTACTGGTCAGCCTTGGAAAGTAAAGAGGGTATAACTGGAACCGCTTGTCAAGACCACCTAGACAAGTTTAGGGCATTTTTATGTGGTGTAATAAATGATATGTTTTATAGAGGGGGGGCATGCCCACCCCCACCCACCCCCCCGTTGCCATTATTCATGATGGTGTACGGTCTTCCCAGGGCCTCTGGAGATAGGGACTGCTAACAGTGGCAGGGTCACTTCCTGGATAATGCTGACCAATTCCAGAATAGAGGTCTTGTTGCTACAACTTGTTGCTTTAATTAGACAGGGGCATCTTTTTCTAGTCCCTGTTTGTGTTCCTTTTATACACTGTGGGTGCTGTTGTCACAGAGATGCCGACATAATTAAACTGTTAAGATTCCAGAGAAACTTGATTTTGACTTTTTAAAACCAACATTTTTATTTTTATTTTTGGAAATCCATTCGCAGACAGCAGAAGGGTGGATTGGACAGCATCGTAGAAAATCTTCAGGAGTGGAGTGAGTGGAGTGCTGCTTAGGTGTCTTCGTTTCAGGTATGAGAACAGGGATCTGAAATTTGGAAGCCAATTTCCGATCTATGAAATGGGGGAGATAGAACTGTGGACCAAGTGGGTGGGGGGGGATGGTAATTTGCCAGTCTACCCCACTTGTGGCACTTACTCGGTGGAGATCAATACTCCTCCAGATCTTTACCCTTCCAAATGTTGTTGTCCATTTCCTTGCTTTATAGACATTGCTCGGACCCCAAGGCTCCAGTCTCCAAGTATGAAAGACACTGAGCCTGGATTTTTACTCTTGAGGTTATAGCCTGGAAGCTGGTTTCTACCATACTAACTTTGTACTTTGTGGCACTGTTAAACATTGTCAGTGAATTCAGGTG
The DNA here is from genome assembly GCF_000181295.1 of Otolemur garnettii. Classification (NCBI taxonomy): domain Eukaryota; kingdom Metazoa; phylum Chordata; class Mammalia; order Primates; family Galagidae; genus Otolemur; species Otolemur garnettii. The sequence continues at coordinate 5,012,176 of NW_003852504.1, read as the reverse complement.
CAGAAAATTGGGGATAAGGATTTGGGATTTGCATGCTCAGGCTCCCTAACTGCTATGTTTCCTGTCCCGTTACCCAAAAGAATACAGTGAGCTGAATGGATTTGGTTGGGATGATCATCTCCAAAAGTGCTAGTACTGATTGTATAATAAATGCTTTCTTGTAGTCTCTGTTCCGTACAGCAACGAAACAACAAGGTACGCATATCTGTATTTGGTACCATTTCTCCCAGATTGCCATCTGATGTGTTTTGTTTCAAATGTGGGTCCGTCCTGTGTCTGTAACTGATTTCGCCTTTGCTAATTGTCCATTGTCTGACAAGGTATACAGTGACTGACAGGATCTGGTTACCTTTCTTGTGAGTAAAAGAATTTCATATTTACTTGGGATTCAAGCTTTCTGTACATGGAAACACCAAATCTCAGAGCAGGAGATCTACCCTCTAACCAAAGTTTACACTTTGAGAGTTTTGGTCCACTTTGGCATAATTTCTGGGATGTGGTCTTCCCCTGCAGCCCTGCAACTTGCACTTCTGCCTTACATTTATGAGTGACATCTGCAGAATAAGTCCCTGTCTCGTGTAGCAGCTCTACATGTTGGTGCTTAGTAAGTTGTTTCTTGGGTTGCTTTTGAATCAGTTAGACTCCAGTTCAAACCTGATTCACCAGTAACTTTCTATCCTTAGTTCCTACGTAATTCTGCCAACTAAGGATTTCTTTGCTGTCAGGGGGGCTGTGAGAATCAAGTGTAATAATCTTTGTAAGGGACCCCATACACAGTAGGTTCTCAGGAAGTAGTCCTCCATTTCCCGGATGCGCACATCAGAGCAGGACATTCTAGTGCTTAGTTTAGCCTCCTCTCTGCCTCCTTTTAACTATTTCCTTTTCTTTCTCAGGCACACCATAGTTCTCATCAGTTACGCTGGCTTCTCTGGACATCAACGACCTTGAAATCTTGCTGTGAAGCAAAAGGTGGCTGAGGAACCCAGATTTTTCCTTGTTGTGAGGTGAGTTCTGTTCTGGCCAACTTGGACACGTTACATAGACGCTGTTGTGCTCAGGATCCAGCAGGACTCTAGCTATTAGCTGTGTGGCCTGGAGGGTGCCTGTTAACTAGCAGTCCTAGGCATCTCTTTTCTTGCCTATAAAAAGTCATTTGTGGGTTGTGATTAGTTCACTGAAGAGTAGGCTAAGACATTTGACAATGTAAGATACAGAGGGGAAAGGCGAAATATAGATACACATTACCCTGAGATGCTTTCTAAGAGACTTTTAACCTTTAGTGTTGATGGAAACGTCTGGTTCCTCTAGTTTTCTTGTAGCATAGATTTTATTCCGATGGCATCCTGTAACCTGAAGCTTACTCAGTAAAGGTAAAAACTGCACACACTTTTTTTTTTTTTACTAGAAACTACAGTGTCCAACTGTTAAATAGCACACTGACATTGCAAAGCCTTTTGATTTCTCTCTGTAATTAGTTACGCTATTATTATGATTATTTTGAGACCGAATGCCCTTGTCTCCTAGTTATGTGGGTCATAAATGAAAGTTTAGAGATGTACAAACATCAAGAAATGTAAAATCCGCACAAACAAATGAGGCCTTCCCAGAAATACCAATAAGCCCAGCAAGTTGTAACTTGCATAGGTGAATCAGAAAGGATGCAGTTGAGTGTGGTTTTTGGAAGTGAAATAGTGGACCACTACATGGTCTATCTCTAAACTTTCATAGTGATCCACTTATAGTGCATTGGCGTAATCATAGCTCACTGCAACCTTAAATTCCTGAGAATTTCACTATTTCACTTCCAAAAACCACACTCAGCTGGGACTACAGGCACCTGCCACTACTCCTGGCTAATTTTTCTATTTTTATTTTTATCTTTCTTATTAAATCATAACTGTGTATCTTGATGCATTTATGGGGTTTAGGTTCAGTGTACTAATTTGACATACAATGGGAAATTCTTACATTGAACTGACTAACACATCCATCACTTGGCTTATTTGTTGTGGTAAGACAATTAAACTCTTTTCTTAATAGTTTTGAAATGTACCATCACATTATGCACATGAGGTGATGGAGTCTCGCTCTTGCTCAGGCTGGTCTCAAACTCCTGAGCTCAAGTGATGCTCTTGCCTCAGCCTCCCAAAAGGCTTGAAATTCATTTATGTTGCTCAATGTGGACTAGTTGTTGCTTTGCCTATTGGGATGTTAACACAAGTGAGAGGATTTTTCTGTCCTCCCGAGAACACAGTGATTGATGACTAGGCAAGGACTTTGCAAGAGAGGGGATGGGACAATAGATGCTGCCTGGAAGCATGGTGGAAAGCACAGTGAGAAATACGGAATGGGTCGTGTATAACCTGCCTCTCAGAGTAACTTCTCTAAATGTAATCTCTTCCTAACAGATTTCTGTTTCACTGTTCCCCCCCCCCCCCGAGCTGCTTGCTGAGTGCCTGGCTCTCAGAATTCTGGTGGAGGTAAGGATATTTAGGATATTGGTAAGTCGCAGAAAAGAAGCATTATTTTAAAAATAGATCATTTTGGTTCATAAAACAAAATGGCTGCAGGTGAAGATTTCACAGCCTGTGTGAATGTTAAACAGAACCAGTTAGAAGCCTCTTCTGTGAGAGGTAATTGTTGAATTCAAATACAGGGTGGCCATAAGGCACATGTGATTGCACACTATTTTAAATTGCACATGAACTTCATGGTCACCCTGTTTATGCACAGATAAAACAAGGTCTTTATCAATAAAAGCCCTGGCTGGCATCAGACCATCAGGAAACCCTCAAACCCAGCAAGCCATTTGTTCCTTGGACCTGTGACTAAAACAAAGTCATCTACCCACAGCTAGTTAGTATAAGCATAGGTTATTTGTGTACTTACACCCAGCAGAAATTTTCATTCTTTTATTTAGCCAAAACAGTGTTCAGTTACCTATTGTTGGCATCTCTCAATTTCAGCTATTCCATAAGCCTGTCTTCCATTTGAAGATGTAGTTAGGTTGGAAATGTCAAGGGACCACAGAAGAATGTTTACAAAATTCTATTAAAAATCTTTCACTAAACTGAGGTTCATTGCTATTCCAGAGGAGTTGCTAATGACTTATTTTCTGAGTCTGCTTTTTGCCCCTCCCTCTCACCTTGAACTTTTGCTTAAGTCTAGGAATCAATTTTGTCTGATTTCTAAATGTTGCTTGTCCATGGTTTGGCTGGATTCATTATATATATACCCAGAGTGGGAGGCAAGTCGTTGCATCTTAATAACATAAATACTGTGTTTCCTCGAGATTAAGACCTGCCCCCAAAATAAGCCCTAGCAGGATTTCTATGCAGTTGTTAAATATAAGCCCTACTCTGATAATAAGACCTAGTGACAGGCGTGGCTATGCATATACGCACTGTATTTCAGCGTGGAGTGGTAAGGAAGACTGGAATACCTTTTATCTTGCACAGCCCCTTTCTCCCAGCCGTTCGCACTTGTGCGGGAGTGCGCGTGGGGTAACCATGGTCTCAGGCATCCATCCTATTGCACACGTGTGAACGGCTAGGGGAAAGGAGTTCACGCATCACTGGGGCCAGCCCCACCAACAAAGTTGGCTCCCCCATCAGGTTCCAGAAGAAGATGACTTAATGGTATTTTCAGACATTCCCTGAAAATGAGCCCTAGTGTGTCTTCTTGAGAAAAAATAAATATAAGACAGTGTCTTATTTTTGGAGAAACATGGTATTGCCCTTATCTTGAAATCCTTTCTCTCCATCTTTCTATTTTATTTTGTCACTTAGCAGAGTCAAGGGATATAATATCTTATTAACGTGAAGGTCTGTGTAACAAACGGTACATTGACCCTACTGTCTCATTTCATGGAAAACTCTACTAATCACTTGTAGGCATTTGTTGGAACTCCTAGTTTTCATGGTGTTCTAACGAGTCAGAAGTGATCCAGAAAAGTCTGTGCCTTGGTCACAGACAGTCCAACTACGGGGCTTACGTGCATTTCCCGTAGTCTCTTTGTGCAGGGCTCTTTGGAGTAGAGATGAGCTAGCTGCTCGTTAGGTGTACAATGCACTCAAGAAGTAGAAGTTTGCATTTTATTTATTTCAAATGAATACATGTGTGGAGTTAAAAAAAACCAAATAATTCCAGGAAGTTTATTTGTAAAAAACAGGACTTCTCCAAACTACCACAATCCCTTCATTTCTTCCCATGTTCATCCAAAAGCAACACTATGTGATTTTCCAATGTAAAAAAAAATGATGCCGAAAAGGTCTCAGAAAAATATGAGAGCACTAAAAGGATTTAGGATGTCTGATCACTTTGTTGTCTGTTCTTCTGAGGGGAGAAGAATTAAATTACAGAGGTTGGATCCCCAGAAAGAGGGGATCAGGAGACATGGAATGAAACAGGAAATGTTCTCTGACCCTTAGGGACCCACAGCCTAGAGGTGGGGACAGTACTGTGAACAGAGCTGCTCTTGAAAGAGGACAAGGCCCTTTGGTGTGAAAGGTGCCGTGGGCTGTGTGTTTTCCAGGCAATGTATTTCTATCCCCTTCTCCCTCCTCCTCTCTGTACTTCAGCATCTCCCCAGCTGGACAGGCCACCCAAGGCATCACAGGTCTGGGGCTTTCATTATGTACCAACAAACAATAGAAGGACATACATAACAAGAGACGAAACTATGATATTCTATACCTGTCCCTACAACTTGTCAGCTTTAGAACACAGGCATTAAAAGAAGTGTCTAGTACTACGGCCGCTTCATTTAAAAAAGCTTTTCACGTGTCTTTACTCCCTCTGCCTTGTAGTTGGCTTCAGCAACTAATAATTAAAGATGATTTTTAGTTGGAGAAGACGTTAGATGAAACTTTAAAATTTTGGTACCCTTAAAGGGAGGCAGTCTCAAGGCTGAGGTGGGAGGATTGCTTGAGGTTGCAGTGAGCTACAAATGACCCCACTGCACTGGGACAGTGCAAGGTTCTTTCTCAAAAAAAAAAAAAAAAAAAAAAAAAACCAGCGTCAGTTGAAATGTGTTGGTTGCTTTAAATACTTCATTTAAATGTATATATTCTATCTGGCCCATTTTTTAAATCACATGAACAAGGAGCTGGTAGCTCCATGCCCTTAATGCTATCATCTTTCTTGATCTGTTATTAAAATGACAAAGACCAAGTGCTCTTGATACATGAGCAAAGGATAGTAAGTGGTGTTCATCATCATCTTTTTATCATCCAGAGCCTGAGAACAATTCTTTTTATCCTAGAAAAGTATTTTATTCGCCAAAATACAGAAGGAGATTTGGGCTCTACTGCTGATGTTTTAAATACTAATTTCTTTCTTTCTTTCTTTCTTTTTTTTTGTTTGAGACAGAGTCTCACTTTCTTGCCCTCAGTAGAGTCAGTAGAGTGCTCTGGCGTCATAGCTCACAGCAGCCTCAAACTCTTGGGCTCAAGTGATCCTCTTGCCTCAGCCTCCTGAGTAGCTGGGACTACAGGCACCTGCCACAATGTCGAGCAGTTTTTAGAGATGAGGTCTCACTCTTGCTCAGGCTGGTCTCAAACCCGTGAGCTCAAGCAGTCTACCTGCCTCAGCCTCCCAGTGTGCTAGGATTACAGGAGTGAGCCACTGCACCCAGCCTTAAATACTAATTTCTTAGTGGTAGTTTGTCAGCCTGAAAAATGATAGCTCAAAGTATAGGTGTATAAGCTTCATGAGTTCACAGAAGAGCAGGGGAAGACATGCCACGTTAGGCAACATGGAGAGTAGTGAAGAGAAGGGGTGTGAGCTGGGAAGTACTGTGGGGGGCTTTTCAGCCAATCAGTCCATTTGTTAGCGGACCACAATCTGAGAACTTTTCATTCTTGAAATTAGTTTATATATTTATTTCCAAACACATTGAACTCAATGGTAGATGACTAGCTTGGAATTGTATTGGATTTCCTCTATTCAGAACAGTAACACGATCTTGCAAAGGTTCTTGATGCAGTGCTCCAAATACGTGTAAGAAGCAGCAAATACCAGTGGTCATTTCGAGTATACAGGAGAATACTGTCCCCTTGCAACACTGAGAAATTGGTAATGGGGTCAGCTCTGTTCCATTTTCCTTGTGATTCTGAGCTTGTGTCGGCTTTGCTGGCCCTGCCTCTTGTGGGTTTTTCCATGGGCCTATGAAAAATAGCTCTAGAGATAGGTGGCCTCTCAACCTCCTCACTGGCAAATGGCAAGAGCTTTATGAATGGTGCTGGTAGCATTAATAAGGCAAGTGTTGTTTTATTTCTTTTTTGAAGAGTTAGGGTCACACTCTTACTGCCCAGGCTGTGGTGCAGCAGTGTCATCGTAGCTTAGTGCAGCCTCCAGCTCCTGGATCCAAGTGATCTACCTGCGCCAACCTCCTGAGTAGCTAGGACTACAGGTGTGTACCATCGTGCCCAGATAATTTTTAAAAAAATTTTTTATAGACAAAATATCTCACCACATTGCCCAGTCTGGTCTCGAACTCCTGGCCTCCAGCAATTCTGCCTTTCAGCCTCCCAGAGAGCTGGGATTACAGGCCTGAGCTCCTGTGGCCAGCTTTGTTTTTTATTCTTATGCATTTCCACCTAAATGCAGTATTTTTTTTTTCCTGCTTGAACTCAGTAGGAAAAGAAATCCTTATTCAGAATGACTAAAATTCTGAAATGTCCTTTAAGTCTCCAATGCTTGGTCTCAGCCTAGCTTGGAAAAGTCAAGTATATGACTACTGGACACAATTTTCTCCTCTCTTTTAGAAAGTGACTGATTGCAAGGGACAATGGATGGCAGGTTTATAGGGGTTTTTTAGGTTCATCCTTCAAAAAGAAGTAAAATATCTAAGGACAGATAGATTAAATGTGAAATGCTAGAAACAAAATTCATCTGACCAACCTGAGGCAGCCTTCTTCCTTTTTTTAAAAGTATATCTTAAAATGAAATCTTCGTAGGTCTTTCCTGTGTGGCTTCCAATCTGGTCCTAATACTGGTTTCACTAGTTAGCTCTAGCTACATGGCATATAGTTTCAGCTTATTTTTTTTTTTTTGACTTACTCTGCCATAAACTAGAGAATGGGTTGCTCAGCTCACAGATTAATGTGGGAAAATACCATAGGAGCATTATATTTAATATTGGGCCAACAGCTAAAATTTGGTCTCAAGATAAAATAGTTCCTTTAAAGTTAATTATCTCTGGGCTACGTAAACGTCAAGTCAATATTATTGATTAGTCCTCTTAATTTAATAGTCAGGTGTGATTTCTCCTATTGGTTCTGATGCTACTGTAGAAAAAAAATAGACACAGGAAAGAGAATTGTACTTTGGAATATGTTATGGCTTCTTAGTAACCTAGAGCCTGTGTATTAGTTTTTGAACTTTGAAGAGCTCTTGAGTTTTTGGAGCAAAGGGGGAAATGGCTACAGGAGTCTGTTCTCAGTGCTTAGTATTGATTACCATTTCAAATGGATGAGTGTATTATCTATATATTGATTTAGAAAAACTTACTCCAAAACTTAGCTTAAAACAATAAACATATTATTTCAAAGCTTCTGTAAGACGAAGAATATGAGTGTGGCCTTATCTGGGTGACTGTGGCTCGCAGTGTTTTGGGAAGCTGTGATCGAGTTATTTGCCAGAACCGTTTTGTTTGTTTTTTATTTACTTGCTTATTTTTAATTTTTATTTATTTTTATTTTTATTTTTGTTGAGACAGAGCCTCAAGCTGTCCCCCTGGGTTGAATGCCGTGGCCTCACAGCTCACAGCAACCTCCAACTCTGGGCTCAAGCGAGTCTCCTGCCTCCACCTCCCAAGTAGCTGGGACCACAGGCGCCTGCCACGCCTGGCTATTTTTTTGGTTGCAGCCGTCATTGTTGTTTTTTGGCAGGCCCAGGCTGGATTCGAACCCTCCACCTTAGGTGTATGTGGCTGGCGCCTTAGCCACTTGAGCCACAGGCGCCGAGCCGCTTATTTTTAATTTTTATTTCTTTTTTTTTTCAGTGTTTTGGCCAGGGCTGGGTTTGAACCCACCATCTCCAGCACATGGAGCCAGTGCCCTACTCCTTTGAGCCACAGGCGCTGCCCTAATTTTTATCTCTTTGCTTTTCTTGGTTAAGACAGAGGCCCACCCTATGCCCTGAGCAGAGTGCAGTGGTGTCATAGCTTACTGCAACCTCAGACTCAGGCTGTGGGCATCCTGTTGCCTCTGCCTCCCGAAGCCGCTGGGATTACAGATGCTCGCCACGGGGCCAGGCTGGTTTTTTTTTTTTTTTTTTTTTTTTTTTTTATTAGAAGCTAATCAGTAAGACCAGCCCACTTTTGGTGGGAGGGGATTTTGCACAAGAGTGTGAATACCACAAAGTTAGGATTTTTTGGAGCCATCTTAAAGGCTGATTACCACAATGCCTGACTCAGTCCAGCAATTACTTCAAAGGCTCCGCAGTCAGTGGTGAAATCTTGTAAACTTGAGGAGTTAGCCTTTGTATGCATTTGCCACCATTGTGAGAGAGGAAAAGTCATTGAATGAAATTCATTCTACTTTCATGCTAGATGTAGATCAGACTCTCAAATTTCAGCAATTTACCTAATACTGTACCCAGTCCGCCTTGCTTCTGATCACAGAGTATTCAGTAGATTAATGCAACTCAATTAAGGAAGGATAATCAATAAAGAAGTGATAACACGTAAAGGTATTCAAATAGTCTGGATTGTCTGTTAAGATTTTAAAAACTTCCTTCTGTTATGGGACTTTCTTCTTTTCTCCTCGTTTCCTCTTTTCCTGTAACTATATAGGATCATGGATAAAACAGCTGTGGTTAGAAGGTAGTAACTGTTTTTCTCAGTTCTGTTTAGAGCTGTTAACATATTTTTTTTTTTCAGATTCCTCCTCCCGTGAATCTGTGCCCTCTGTTTTTGCATGCCAAATACTTTCACTCCCTGGGTTTTTGCTTGTGCTGTTCTCTTTCCTCTGTCTGGAACACTGGTCTTAGCCATCCCTGGCCTGCTGATCTGTAGTCTTGTTGCAGTGCGGTATTCAACCACTGAAGTACGAATCTGTACCACCTTGAAACAGGAGAACTGAAAGGGGCCTCAGAGGCTTTATTCAGAATTTTCTTCTCTCATCTAATAAAAATGTTGAAGAAAATGGATTTTCTTAGAAAACAAAGAATGCATCACATAGTTGAAATGAACTAAAGGCAAAACCAGCCATTGCAAAGAATATGGAAAAAAAAACAGCAGAGTTTTCTCTCCCAGGACCTTAGAGTCTCATTAGTCCAGAGTAACTCAGATTTATTTAATCAGTATAATGAGTTGCAGGAAAGGAAACATTGCCATTTAGAATGGGCATGGTGTCTCACACATATAATCCTAGCTCTCTGGGAGGCTGAGGCAGGAGGATTACTTGAACTCAGGAGTTCGAGACCAGCCTGAGCAAAAGTGACACCCCCGTCTCTACTAAAAATAGAACTAGCTGGGCTGGTGGCAGGAGCCTGTAGTCCCAGCTACTTGGGAGGCTGAGGCAAATGGATTTCTTGAAAGCCCAGGAATTCGAGGTTGCTGTGATCTGTGACACCATGGCACTCTACCCAGGGCAATGGCAAGACTCTATCTAAGAAAAAAAAAAAAAAAGAAACATTGCCATTTAGATAGAAAAGTCTTAGAGAATCTTGATGGTGGGTTGTAACTTGTTTTGTCTTTTTGGCTTTTCAAGGATAAAGGAAGAGACAGAATACACACGGAAGAAGGGAGAATATCGGAGGGAGAAAGGTAAGGAGACAAAAGTGGGAGGGCACAATAGGCTGTCATCATTTTTAATGCCGATTGAAATCTGCTGCAGCTAGACTGACCCAGCACTAGGAGGACTTAACCCTGGGTACACAGAGGCTTTATTGGATTATTTCTTCTATGACACATTTAGTTATTAGTCACACTCAGCCATAAGACCTGACAATATAATGATGTTCTATTTTTACTTCTGTCCTGGTAATGTCACAGAACTACTGAAATTATGACCAGAAAATTAATTTTTTTTGCACTTGAAGGAGAAGGAAAAGAACAGGGAATCATTGTAAGTTCACGCTATAAATCTCTAGAGTTCAGAAATACTGTGTTAAGAATTTTAGCTAAAGTTTGCGTTAAACTTTGCCCCTCCTCCCAAGAGGAACCAATGAGAGAAATAACAGATCAGACCATGTTAATGTAGTTCAAGGCTATTAAACAGAGGCATGCACATACATGCACAGGTGAGTGTAACATTGATTATTTTGCAAGGTCGGAGAAAAGGTGGTGCTCTCTCTTTTGCCACATAGAGTTACTTTCCTGAGTATATGAATGAAACCAGCTACTTCTCAGTGGAAGCTTTTTTCCCCCCTGGGACCTGTTTACTTACATGTGTGTGTTTGATCCCTTAACAGAATATTGAATGAACTATTCAACTACAACCTGGAAATTAATACAGAGTACTTAGATGTTAGGGAAGCCCATTCATGTAAAGAAGAGGTGTTACATCTTACCCGTACCCGTACCCGTACCCGTACCCATACCATTTATGTTCTCTTTTTGCATTGAGTTCCTGATTAGATCAGCTAGGGCACATTCAGGGGTTTCCCAGAACTCTTCCCTAATACTTAACTCCATATTCTCACACTGTCAAAGCCAGGAGGGCCCTCGGAGATCACACCCCAGTGTGTAAGTGAAGAAATGGCAACTTAGTGAGATAAGACCATCCAGAATGTGACTGAGCTGAGACTAGAGTCTTGGCTCCTGCTATATTTTCTTAGTTTCATCTCATTGTGTACCTTTTGTCTCTGGAGAACTGAAAACTTCCATTTCCAGGAAGCCAATAGTTAAACAAAAGCAATAAATTCCCCCCCCCCGTTTTTTTAATAGATGGACTAGGAACCATAGTGACCTTAAATGATTTATCCACAGTCATAAGGCCAGAGAAGTGAGTAGGTTAGAAATCTATGGTACCATGCTCTCAGCACACCTCTGTTTAATAACTTCATCAATACAAAGGGTGCCAAAAATGTATACAGATTTTAAGGAAAGAAACGTATATTAAAATCGTAATACTCAATATATACCAGTAACAAAAGATGAATACAAGTCACATTTGAGCCTCTGGTAATTGGAGAAGTCAAATGTGACTTGAGTATTACAATTTTTCTTTTGTTTTTAAGAGACAGAGTTTCACTTTGTCACCCTCAGTAGAGGCTATGACATCACAGCTCACAGCAACCTCCAGATCTTGGGCTTAGGCAATTCTCTTGCCTCAGCCTCCCGAGTAGCTGGGACTATAGGCGCCTGCCACAACTCCTGGCTATTTTTTGTTACAGTTTGGCTGGGACCGGGTTCGAACCTGCCACCCTCAGTACATGGGGCTGGTGCCCTACTCACTGAGCCACAAGTGCTGCCCTGAGTATTACAATTTCAATACAGTTTTTTCCTTAAAATGTGTATATGTCTTTTTTGCACCTTCTGTATTTAGGAAGACGTGTAATTAGGTGGTTAATAGTTACTGGTGGTTACTGACTGTGACATTCAGTCATTCGAAAGACTTTGCCATTCTTACAGAATTTGAAGTTTTGTAAGGATTTTTAAACACTTCTAGAGGTAGATCAGGGTTAGGTTTGAAACATTAGAGAATGGAAGGAGAGTGATGTGAATATATATAGTTGAATCTAACAGGGGTTCAGCCTTCTGGCAGCTCCTGAACATGTAATTAGTAACTAGAAAGTAGTAAGTGTGCTACACTCGAGGTCTGGATCTGAATGTAAGGCATTATATCAGCACTCAGAAGTATTACCATAAGGCATAAACACAGGAGAGTGTGTTAGGCACATGTCTGGCACAGCTGGCAAATCCACTTGGAGAGCGTAAGAAATGCCTGGAAACATCAGATGTCCTTGAAAGTATATTATTTCTTTAGATCCCATGAAACAGATATAGACAATCATTTTTCTTTTTCATCAACTCAGCAATTATGGAGTTCTATTAATAGAGTAGATTGAGAGCACTTAATAACTCACTGTTTAGCTTACCTTTTGAAATGAGTAATGAGAGTGATGGGGTCTTGCTATGTTGCCCAGGCTGATCTTGAACTCCTGGCCTCAAGTAGTCCTGTTGCAGCCTGCCAAAGTGTTAGGATTACATTAATAAGCCACTGCACCCAGCCTGGATGATAAGTTTCCTACTTGGAAATAGTTTCCAATCTAAGCTTTCCCATTAAAAACTGTAATAGTTTGACTATTGTCTGTACGCTGATTGCCATATTGCTTGCAGTAAAATATTACCCTTGCTAATTGCAATTTCTTTTACAGTCTTTACATTTGTATTATTTATACCAGTTTCAGAGGGATCCTATGAAAAACAGCAGTGTAATAACAGTATAGTGTATCTTAAAAAAAACTACATTCCAAATGATTTCATAAAGTGGTGTGAAAAGCTATGAGTCAAGTGGGCTGTCTATTCTGATTGTCCAATTCTGGCCAATCTGTGTTCATAGGCTGTTAAGAGTGCTATGAAAGGTCTTCTAAGGAGGGTGAGAGGTTAGCTAAGATGACCTCTAAGGTTCCTTGCAGTTATTGAGTATAAAATTTGTTTTATAGCTAAATTGGGTAGGGTTATAGTGGATAGAAACCATCTGCAAATGACATTTAAAGTGTTTGGGAACTTTTTCTTTTTTTTTTTTTTTTTTGAGACAGAGCCTCAAGCTGTCCCCCTGGGTAGAGTGCCGTGGCATTATAGCTCACAGCAACCTCCAACTCCTGGGCTCAAGCGAGTCTCCTGCCTCCGCCTCCCAAGTAGCTGGGACCACAGGTGCCCGCCACAACACACGGCTATTTTTTGGTTGCAGCCGTCATTGTTGTTTGGCGGGTCCGGGCTGGGGATTCGAACCCGCCACCTTAGGTGTACGTGGCTGACGCCTTAGCCGGTTGAGCTATAGGCGCTGAGCCGGAACTTTTTCTTAAAGCTGATAAAGGACTGAAATTCTTGCCAAAAGTCACAGCTTACCTTCCTGTTTATGGTAGCCATTATTCATTTGCCACACGATTTGAGATTATAGAGGGCACGTTCAACTGCACAATTACACAATGCTATCAGTTTAAATGTAATCTATCTATCTTATCCTTCCTTCCTTCCTTCCTTCCTTCGACAGAGTTTCATTCTGTTGCCCTGGGTAGAGTACTGTGGTGTCATAGCTCACAGCAACCTATCTTGGGCTCAAACAATCCTCCTGCCTCAGCCTCCCAAGTAGCTGGGATTACAGGCTGCCACAATGCCCAACTAGTAGTAGAGACGGGGTCTTGCTATTGCTCAGGCTGGTCTCAAACTTGTGAGCTCAAGCAATCCACCCACCTCGGCCTCCCAGAGTGTTAGGATTACAGGTGTGAGCCCCCGCACCTGGCTGTAATAACTTTTTTTTGACTTTGCATTTTCACAATGCTCTGTCCTACCTAATCATTGTGTTACTGAAGGTTGAGGGTAGACAGCTGCTTCCTAGAGGTCCTATATGTATGAATGTATGTCTTTGAAATGACTGAGTAGAGAGTTAAAGGAGCTGTGACAGTGAGAGCATGCCTGTTTGTGGGCAGTGCTTTTTCTAGTCCAGTGCATGCTAGTCCAGTGTAGTGTGTGCGTGTGCGCGTTTGAGCATACTGCTTATACACGCACACAAAGCAGGGTGACCATATGGCAGATTGTACTATTTGGTGAGACCAGGAGTTCTATTTGTAGGATTGCATTTTATTTGGTTTAAAGTAGTGATTTTTAACATTTTGTTGGTCACAGATGAATTTGATCACCTGTTGACATTGCATGTTACCTGCTTGGAGAAATAGGTCTTTGCACATATCCATAAGCTTTTGCAATTTTCTAGGGGTTCAGGGATTACATTGGGAGTCCGAGAATTACCCAGGCCAGGAATTCCTGTTAATGGTATCTAAACAGCTGTTTCCTTATTTTGTTATAAGACATGACTGCCTACCAGGTGTTCTGGGCCCTGTGCTAGATGTGGGACACACCTCTAATGCTTCACTAAGCAGCCAGGTGACCTTGGGGCCCTCTCTTACCTCCTCAGGTCTAAGTTTACTATAATATAAAATTAGAATGTTCTAATGGGGGGGATTCTTAAAATCCCTTATAATGCTTTCTTTACTCAGCCCGGTTACAGGAAACAACAAAAGCGCATGCACAGACCAAGCATCCAGTAAAGGACAGTGGCCAGACCAGGTAAAAAGAAATGAAGGGAACAAGTGCTTCTCTTAGGTCATTTGAAGAGCATACACTTAGGCAAAGAAATTGTCTCATTGATACAAGGGACTGCAGCTCCAGCTTTTCCTCTCTATATGGAACTTGGCATTTAATTGTTTTTTTGTTTTTTTTTGAGACAGAGTTTCACTATGTCACCTTTGGTAGAGTGCTGTGGCATCGCAGCTCACAGCAATCTCCAACTCTTGGGCTTAAGTGATTCTCTTGCCTCAGCCTCCCAAGTAGCTGGGACTACAGGCACATGCCACAATGCCTGGCTAATTCTTTTGTTGTTGTCATTGTTTGGCAGGCCTGGGCAGGGTTCGAACCCACTAGCTCTGGTATATGTGGCCGGCACCCTAGCCACTGAGCTACAGGTGCCGAGCCATTGGCATTTAATTTTTTTTTTTTTTTTTTAGAGACAGAGTCTCATTTTGTTGCCCTTGGTAGAGTGCCGTGACATCACAGCTCACAGCAGCCTCCAACTCCTGGGCTTAGGCGATCCTCTTGCCTCAGCCTTCCGAGTAGCTGGGACTACAGGCACCTGCCACAACACCCAGCTATTTTTTTTGTTGCAGTTTGGCTGAGGCTGGGTTTGAACCCACCACCGTCAGCATATGGGGCTGGCGCCCTACTCACTGAGCCACAGGCACCGCCCTTAAATTTTAATTGCCATGGTATTAGTCCTTTTGGGTGTGGTATGATTGTTTTACTTTATTGCTGGGTTGCTCTTAGGTTTTGTTCTTTTTAGAAAATGAGTTTTCCCCTCATGTATGTAATGGGGTACTATTACTGAAACTGCAAGAGGTAAGTGGAGATGGACCCTGTGTGACAGCTGTGAGTGGAGTTGCACACATATCTTTAACATAAAACGATTTCAAGTGTTTATGTTGCTATAGGCTCTACTGAAAACATTTCAAAAGCTCTTAGTAAACTTCTTCCTAGGATGCTTATGTCTTTGTTTATTCAGCTTTCATTTGCTATGTTGGGATGTATGTGTGTGTGTATTTAGTTTTATCCAACACAATTTCATAAAACTGAGGCTTTATGCTTGTATCAGGATGTCCAAGTAAGTTTGTTAATTCTGGAAGATTTCCTTCTTAACAAGTGAAAATTCATCAGCATGGAATAATGACATCTTAAACCTACTAAATTGAAAATATCTTTATACTCACCCCAGAGCTTAAAGATGTCAATCAATAATAATTAAATACACCCAAACACTCAACAATTTTCTGAGAAGAGAAAATTAGCTGGTTTTAGTATGACTAGAAGATTAGCCATCAACATTTCTATCATTCATATGAGAAATTTATATAACTCACATTAAACAAACACAATTTTCTGAGAAGAGAAAATTAGCTGGTTTTAGTATGACAGGAAGATAAACCATCAACAATTGTATCATTCATATGAGAAATTTATATAATTCACATTAAACACATCAGATCATATGGAAAATAAAAGCAATTAAATGTTAAAAGGGAAAGAATTTTATTAGAAGAGCAACACAGACTAGACATGCTGAGAGTGCTGCAAAGACCACATCCTAAGACGCTGAAAAGTGCAGACACAAGGCTGGAGGGTGTAATGAATGAGCAGGCGCCTCGAGTCCTGAGTAGTAAAGAAGAAGCACCCAAGGTAGCTAGATTCTTTTTTTTTTTTTTGAGACAGCGCCTCAAGCTATCCCTCTGGGTAGAGTGCTGTGACATCACAGCTCACAGCAACCTCCAACTCCTGGGCTCAATCGAGTCTCCTGCCTCAGCTTCCCAAGTAGTAGGGACCACAGGCACCCGCCACAATGCTTGGCTATTTTTTGGTTGCAGCCATCATTGTTGTTTTGGTGGGCCCAGGCTGGATTCGAACCTGCCACTTTAGGTGTATGTGGCTGGCACCTTAGCCACTTGAGCCACAGGCACCGACCTGGTATCTAGATTCTTAACTGGTAGATGGCTAGACTTAGAATATATCAACACCTTGAAACAGAGGACAGAAATACCATAAACGTTGACCTTCCTCATTTCTATTTAAATTAAAAGCATTTTGAAGTAAAAAAAATAAATACAAAATATACAGATGGGTGGCTCCGCATTCATAGCACAGTGGTTACAGCGCCAGCCACATACACCAAGGCTGGTGGGTTCAAGCCTAGCCCAGGCCAGCTAAACAACAATGATAACTATAACAAAAAGTAGCCTGTGCATTGTGGTGGGCACCTATAGTCCCAGCTACTTGGGGGGCTGAGGCAAGAGAATCACTTAAACCCAAGAGTTTGAGGTTGCTGTGAGCTGTGACGCCATAGCACTCTACCAAGGGCGACACAGTGAGACTGTCTCAAAAAAAAAAAATAAATAAAAGGAAAAAAACGTACAGACGGGTATCTGATGCAGGTCTTCTCAACCACGTTTTTCTCCCCCCTCCTTCATATCTCTTTTTAGTTTTGGCTATTTCCCTGTCTACATATACTAGCTTAACCATTATTTAAAGTTTTATCCTAAGAAATTGTGTTTTGGTCTCATACTTCATTTATCTCACCTTCATTTTTCCTCTTGTCTTTTTGTCAAAACTGATGTCACTCTTAATTTCCATACTACATATAGCTCTGTGACTTGTAGCTGCCGTACTTCAACTTTCATCTCTTGTTGAGTCAAGAGTCCATTCGTGACAAGGACATTTACTTTGCACTTGTCCTTTCCTTCACTTCTCTCCCTTTCACATGTTGTCCTCCATTGAATGTACTTTTACATTATCAAGGCTGTTAAGAGCTTTTTTTTTATGATCCCCTTATTTTTTGTTGAAGTAAATCAGGTTCCTAAGAAGGGTGTGTGTTAAGCAAAGTTTCTGAATTGTTAACTGTTTGAAAACTTATGTATTTAGACTTCACATTTGATTAACTTGCTATAGAATTCTAGGCTCAAAGCAATGGGCCAGTGGTGGTTCTCCTCTTTTTAAATTTTATTTTAGAGATGAGATCTTGCTCTATTGCCCAGACTTGAGTGCAGTGGCATGATCACAATTCACTGTAACCTTGAACTCCTGGGCTCAAGTGATCCTCCTGCCTTAGCCTCCTGAGTTGCTAGGACACGGTACATGTCACTAAGCCTGGCTAATAAAAAAAAAGAAAAATCTTTTTTTTTGTAGATAGGGGCTCTTGCTTACTACTTAGGCTAGTCTTGAACTCCCAGCCTCAAGTGATCCTCCTCCTTTTGCCTCCCATATTGCTGGGATTACAGGCACAAGCCACCGTGCCCTGTGTTAGATATTCTAGTAGTCTGATCCTGTACCTCCTGGACCAATCTTCTTCAATATTTATATTTCTACTTACGCATGTCTCTTTGGCTTTTTTGCTTTATTTTCTGGAAACACATTCCCAAGATGGTGAAACTCATATTTCACTTGACATCTTTTTTTTCTCTTTTTTTTTTTTTGAGACAGAGCCTCAAGCTGTCCCCCTGGGTAGAGTGCCATGGCATAGCTCACAGCAACCTCCAACTCCTGGGCTCAAGCAAGTCTCTTGCCTCTGCCTCCCAAGTAGCTGGGACCAGAGGTGCCCGCCACAACACCTGGCTATTTTCTTTTTCCCCAGTTGCAGCTATCATTGTTGTTTGGCGGGCTGGGGCTGGATTTGAACCCGCCACCTTAGGTGTATGTGGCTGGCGCCTTAGCCACTTGAGCCACAGGCGCCGAGCCACTTGACATCTTTTTTAGGGCCACAGTGACTTCCCCCTCCTCCCTCGTTCCCTGGGTCTTTCCTAGGTCTAATTCTTGTTAGTCCCTCCTAAGCTGCTCACTCGTAATTACGACTCCAATTATGGTGATAATAGACAAAGAAGTCATTGTTTCCAATCCTCAGGTTTGTTCTCTAATAAATAAAGAATATTCTTTCTCCTCGCCTCTGTCATCCTCCTTAATTTCTCGTTAAAGTGCATCTTCTTCTTCCCGTAGAATGCCTTTATGCAACATAAGACACCAATTATAGACTTGCCTATTTTTCAAAACATCATGACAGTTGCTTTTCACAATGCCAGACCTGGGCTTTAAGTAGAATTTATCTTGTGCATTTATGCTGCGGCTGATTTTTACACCATTTTCTCTGGCATCTGGGTAAACAACAGCATAAGATCACATATTACATGAGCCATTTAAAATCATCTCAAGTAATAAATGGAGGAAGGGAGCAGGTTACTTGTGTAGGAGTCTCCTTATCAGAAAATTACAAATTTAAAGAGCTACGGTAAGGGCTCTATTCATTTGAGTTCTTAATTAGTTCATTCTTAATTGGCAGAATGCCCTCAAAATACCATCTTGAAAATCCCAAGTTGCTTTTGCTTATTATATGTCAAGTCATTTAATTTTAAGCTCTGCCCTTTGCTCCTCGAAATATATATCACATTTCTTCTGTCATGCAAATTCTTGAGTATTTTCCGGCAGTGTTATGTTTGTGCTGAATTGAATCCTTCCAGATGGGCTTCTTTATCCTCTCACTTGCTGCAAGGTTCCTGGAACACTTAGCCCTATCCCTTTCTCTTGCCTTGTAATTGACCAAATCCTTCTTCCTGAACAGAGTTCATACTGTCAGTGAGTGCAGGCAATAGGTAAAGAGAAAAAGTTTTTTTCTATTACTTAAACTATTTTTGAAGTGCCCAAAGCAAGATAGATAAGGGTAAGGCATCCATGTTAGAGCTGGATCTTAGAATTTGGAGCTAGAAGGCATTGCTTGTTTGAGAAACTGTTTCCTACAGCTTCTTATTCATTGTTCACATAACTTGTTCTTATGAGAGCAAATGTTTGCATGCATTCCTCACTTCACAGCCTGTGAAAGCATACACAGATTGTAATTTAGGAAGTGACATTTGAGGGCATGTCTCTAATACTTAGAAGTGACTGAGGGAAATCAGACCCTTAGCACACATTGGTATTTATTCTGCCTCATAGGAGCATTCATTAAAAATTCATTCATTAAAAGAATATGGTCCTGCTGTATATCTGTATTTAAGAAGCAGAGAGTGCATTCCAGAAGACAATATCTTAGGACTTGAGAAACCACTGTCTTCATCTGACCCACCAATTCATAAATTCCTGCTACAGTTGCTTTTTTGTGTGTGTGGTTTTTGGCTAGGGCTGGGTTTGAACCCGCCACCTCTGGCATATGGGGCTGGCGCCCCCCTCTCTTGAGCCACAGGCACCGCCCTACAGTCTCTTTTTAAAAATGTGTCAAGGTTAGAGCAAACAGATTTTTATTGTGGTTAATATTTAGAAAAACTAGCAAATAGAATTGTTCATCAGTATCTATGGGAGGTCAGTTTCAGGAACCCCTAGGATACCAAAATCTGTGGCTGCCCAACTATGTGTTGTCCGTAAGAAGCCTACTTACTTTAAATATAAAGGTATAAGTACTTCATAAGTAAAGAGATGGAGAAAGATATCGACACTACTAAAATAAATCTGAAGTAGCTATATTGTTTTTAGATAAAGCAAACTTCATAACAAGGAAAATGTGGAGGGATAATATTATGGTGGCACTGCATAATGATAAAAGGGGTTAATTCTCCAAGAAGATGCAACGCAACAGTCCTAAATGTGTGTGCATTCTAACAATAGTTTATCGAAATATGTAAGGGAAAAGCTGATAGAACTGTAAGGAGAAATAGGCAAACACACTGTTATACTTGGAGGCTTCAACCCCTCTCATTAATAGATTAAGCAGGCAGAAAATCATTAAAGGTATGGTTGACCTGAACAGCACCATCAATCAATTTGATTTAATTGACATTTGTAGATTACTTCAGCAGCAGAAGAATACATTTTCTCAAGCACATGGAATTTTCATCAACATAGATCAGGTTCTGGGCCATATTTGTTTAAATTTTTAAACCAATTTAAAAGACTTGTAATCAATCATGCCGAAAATGTTCTCATACTCAATAACAGAAAGATAGCTATAAATTAGCAAAATATTTAGAGATTAAACAGTACATTTCTTAACAACTGCTGAGTCAAAAAAGAAGTCTTTAGAGAAAGTAGAAAATATTTTGAACTAAATATGAAAATACAGCTCATCAAACCCTGTGAGGATGTAGCAAAAGCAGTATTTAGAGGAAAATTTATAGCATTAAAATGCATATATTAGAAAAGAAGAAAGACAAAATCAATTAGGTTAGTTTATACCTTAGGAAAATAGAGAAAGAAGAACAGTTTGGGCCTAAATCAAACATTATGAAAAAATTAAAAAATACAATAAAAATTAGAGGAGGAAATAATTAAAATTCAAAATGAGAAAAACAATAGAGAAAATCAATAAAACCAAAATCTGGTTCTTTGGAAAGATCGATAAAGTTGATAAACTTCTAGCTAGGCTAATAGAAAAAAGAGAAGGCACATATTACTAACATCAGAAATGAAAAAGATAGGGTCATCGCTTTTGGTACAATGGATTTAAAAATCTAAACTTTCCTAAAATAATAAAACACATTAAAAAAAATTTTTTTGAG
The DNA here is from genome assembly GCF_000181295.1 of Otolemur garnettii. Classification (NCBI taxonomy): domain Eukaryota; kingdom Metazoa; phylum Chordata; class Mammalia; order Primates; family Galagidae; genus Otolemur; species Otolemur garnettii. The sequence goes on along the minus strand of NW_003852504.1, from coordinate 4,991,428 downwards.
ACAGAGCCTCAAGCTATCCCTCTGGGTAGAGTGCTGTGGCATCACAGCTCACAGCAACCTCCAACTTCTGGGCTCAAGCGAATCTCCTGCCTCAGCCTCCCAGGTAGCTGGGACCACAGGCACCTGCCACAGCACCCAGCTATTTTTTGGTTGCAGCCATCATTGTAGTTTTGGTGGGCCCGGGCTGGATTTGAACCTGCCACCTTAGGTATATGTGGCTCTGGCACCTTAGCCACTTAAGCCATAGGCACCGAGCCAAATATGTTTAAAAATTTATTTCTTTTTTCTTTTCTTTTTTTTTTTTTTTTTTTTGAGACAGAGCCTCAAGCTATCCCCCTGGGTAGAGTGCTGTGGCTTCACAGCTCACAGCAACCTCCAACTCCTGGGCTCAAGTGAGTCTCCTGCCTCTGCCTCTCAAGTAGCTGGGACCACAGGCGTCCGCTACAACGCCTGGCTATTTTTTGGTTGCAGCCATCATTGTTGTTTGGCGGGTCCGGGCTGGATTCGAACCTGCCACCTAAGGTGTATGTGGCTGGCACCTTAGCCACTTGAGCCACAGGTGCCGAGCCATGTTTAAAAATTTAAAAAATTAAAATAGTGATTTAGGGGCTTGCTGAAGCACATAGGCCTCTGTAGATGATAGAGTGCATGAAAAGCTGGGCTCACAAAAGTTTGTCTTTAGGGACTAGTGTCCATTGTCCTCTGGCTGCAATAAATAGTCGAACAAAGATGTCAGAGAGCTCACTGTACTTAGGCAAATACATGAATGCCTTTTGGGGCCATGGTTCATTGGTCCTCACCAATCTTTGGAACTCTGTTGAATTAATAGGAGTATTTACAGAAATCAAAGCTAAATTGCTCAAAGTCGAGACTGATGTTCCTTTTATTTTATCTTCAGGGGAAATGGGCCTTGGTAGTCAGAAAAAGATTGAATATAATAACAATCATCATAATAGCAGCTATTAATAATAGTGCCTATTGTTTTTCTGAACTGCCTTACACTAGGCTTTTTCCAGCACATTCTGAGTACCAAAAGGGGAAGAAAATGACTTTTGAACAACTTTTTAAATTTACATTAAGAATGACTCACCTGATTTACGCACTTTCAAATGCTTCATTCTTGTCCCAAATCTCAGGCTCTGAGTCACAGGGCTGCTAGTCTAGTTCCTGACAAAGAGAAATCCCTTAATTGGCTCTTCCTAAGAATCTCTAGCTCTCAGTTTTCAGAAAATAAAATCTTATGGGTGAGAAAGGAGCGAAGGTGGAGAACGTTTAAGAGTTCAGGCAGGAGGAAGAAAAAGGCCTAAACCAGTTGTCACCATGCCTTCTATATTAGCAGCCAGAGATTGTGGGAGAGAAGTTGAAAATGAGAGTGCTTAAGACATTTGGGAAGGAGGGGCCAAGTGTCACACTTTGATGCCGCTAAATTACTACTGCCAAGATTCGTTCAGCTGTTACTGTTGACAAAATTAACAAATATTGCCGTGTTCTTATTCATTCATTTCTGTTCTGCACAGACAATGACTTTAATAGATCACTCAAGGACCCTGGTTACACCCCCTTTTTTGCATATTAGATCCTGTGAATTATTTCCATGTAGAGAGAGCAAGTTTTCATAGAACAGAATAATCTTGCTCACAGCCCCACAGGGCATTGCCTCTGTTACGGACTGAATTGTGTTTCCCCCCTAAATTTTATCTGTTGAAGCTGCAACCCTCAATGTGATTATATTTGGAGATAGAGTTTTAAAGAGGTAACTAAAGGTAAATGAAGTCATGGGGGGTGGTTTCTAACCCAGTAGGATTGGTGGCCTTAAAAGAAGAGATTCTCCCCTCCCCATACACACACACGCACACACACACACACACACACACACACACACGCCAAGGAAGGGTCATGTAAAGGCACAGGGAGTAGTGACCACATCTGCAAGCCGAGAAGAGAGGCCTTACCAGAAACCAAACCTTGCTGGCCCCTGATCTTTCCAGTCTTTAGAACTGTGAGAAAATACATTTCTGTTGTTTACGCCACCCAATCTGTACTGTTTTAGCAACCTTAGCTGATTAGGTTATTCCCTGTCTTTTCTCTAGCCATGGAGAATCATTTGAGCCAGTAGCTATGGAGTATGGCTTCCATGTAAAGCACAGGTAAAGAAATTCCGTATGTGGAAGCTTGGTGTTTACAGTTGTTTAAAGGGTAATTTGGCCTGTCTCTTTGTGTTCTAATAGCAGAACAGCAATTCACATAATAATTCTGCTCTGTGGCTGACTTTAATCTGTGTCTGCAGGTGGGAGGTTACATTCCCTGCTTGTGATTTACATCACCTGACACCTAATGTAATGAGTTCCACTGCAAGGGCCATTGCTGTGCCTGTGCAGCTCCGCTCTGTCACTGGCAACCTTCTGAGAGCTGAGATATCCCATTCAATCAGGAAATGAAGGCTGGGCGTAATTAATTACATCCTTTACCCCCACCCCAACAACTGAATACATCACTTCTCTTAAAACTAAGTGAAAGCAGTATTTTTTTCCATACTTCCCTTTTCAATTAGGGCAGACTTGCAATCATTGAAACTATAGAGCTTTTTTTGTTTCAAGTATTCATGAGCATGTCTCTGTTGAAAATTCCAAATGCATTCCTTTAAGGATGTCATTAGTACCTGAGCCTTTCTAACTAGGTACTGTAGTTGAGCTGGCGTTCTAACCATCTGCATTTAAGCAGTGGCTATCTCTGTGATTGTCTTCTAGGACGGGAAACAGATGTTTTAGCTGATAAATAGCTGACAGTACCTCGAAGCTAGTTATTCTGTGGGCTGGGCTAAATTGATAGCCATATGGGGTAATAGAATATGGGATTGGAACTTTGAGGTCAAGGGTTGCTATGATTATTTAGGCTGCATTAGGCATTATTAGCACCAAGTTATTTATCCAAGTGGACGATCCTCAATTTTCGAGTCGCTCAGGTTTTGAGTGACAAATTAAGAAAATGAGGTTCATTATGGGTAGTGAGAAGAAAAAAAGTTCTTAAGTCCATCAGAAGCTTGGAAAAGGACAGAATCTTAAAGCCAGCTAAGCCCATAATGCCTTCCAGTGAATTTTGTTAAAATGCTATTATGTTAAGAAGTTCTCTGCTTTCCTATAAAGGTCTCTGAGAGGATTTTCTGTTGAACATTAAGGCAGAACAAGGCAACCCAGACAGCAGTTGTGACTTGAATGCTCAGTGCTGTAAAACTATTATGTGAATCCATTTTAGTTAAGGTATGGAAGATGATGGGGCCTCAGTGCTGTTTGCATCATTAAAACTCAGGAGGGAAAATGTAAAGTGAGTAGAAAAGAGGAAGGTTTGAAAAAATTAATTGGAGCTGTGAGACTAATGACATTCCCACTCTCTCAGCCCCGTCTATAGTTAAAGAAGTAAATGCTACCTAGAGGGCTCTGAATGAGTCAATTCCTGAGAAGCTGGAAGGCTGTTACCCTTTTGCTTGAATGTGGGAAGCATAGCCCCTGAAACATAACTCTAACTCCGTGCACTAGAAAATACAAGTCGGGATAAGGCCGACATTCTCGGAGCTTATCCAGGAGCGTTGAGTTACTGAAATGACAGATATCCTCATTACCCAAATTGCCTTCTCCAGCTCAACACCACTCCTTGGACACTTTCTGACTTTTGTGTTGCTTTCCATCTCTGGAATTCTCCCTCCCGATCTTCATTTAAGGAGTTAAAAAGTTTAGCCCACGCCAGAGCCGGAAGGAGACTCTGTTCTTAGAAGCGTTGAGTTGCAGTCTTGGTTCAAACACGAAGACCTCTCTGACCTGAAAGGTCTTTATTTGACAGACTTGCCTGTGAGACTGAAATCTTTTTTAGACTCCCCATCGGCACCTGAGAGTTCTTAGTAACATCCTTATACATTTACCAACTTGAGGGAGCTCCCTGCTCTGTGGCCCATTGCCGGGAGGAAAGATGTAAGATTTACTTACATCTGGAAAAAAGAGCCCACTGACTGGGCTCCTTTCACATTACAAAATTAATCCTGTACTCCTTGTGTGTCAGGCATGAATCCTGTACTCCTTGCTTGTGTCAGGCATGAATCTCTTTTATGCCAGCAGTAGGAAATATTAGTCCTCTACACATGTTCTGTGCATATTTTAAGAAGACATGAACTTGTGCTATATTCATGGTTAGTACCCTGCTTTTCTTAACATGGACCCACGTCTTGGGCTTCTTACAGTGATCATATATTCTGAACTGAGTACTATCTGCGTAGTATATTAGTAGGGTCACTTGCAGCTAAAGGTGTCAGAAAGGTGTGATTCAAAGTAGATTTTAAGTAAGAAAGGTAATTTACGGCATGTTACTGAGAAATCCGGTGGTGGCACTTAGTTTTACGTGCAGTATTTTTTTTTTCTGTCTCCAAGTTCCGCTTTCTCTTGTTGTCTGAGTCTTGGCTCTTTACTGACACAGAAAGGTGACCTGTCCATGTAGAAAGAGGAGACAGCTACCAGTCCTCCCTACCCCCATCTACACTGTAAGAAGAGACCCTCAGACTGGAGAGGAGGTGTCTGAGTGTCCGCACCTGGGTCAGGTGGCCCATTCCCATCTTGGTGGACCGGGGTGGGTGCTCTGATTGCTTCCAACTAAGAAAATGAGCAGCAGTCCCCACTGTTCTGCGACTAGTCTTCTCAGCACTCTCACACTCTCACTGAAGTGCACGTGGCAGTCCCCTGTCTTTTCCTGGGCCTTTTAGTGCACACAACCTCCTGGCTGGAATCATAAACACATCATTCTCTTTCCAACTGAAAATACCCAGAAGACAATCAGGCTGATGTTTCCACTAGTATCTGTGGAGGGACTTCTTTCCTGAATTTGTGAAATGACTTATGTGGACAGACTTTAACAGGAATAAAAATCAGGTTTTACCTTTTTATCTTAAGTGGTAGTCAGAAATACATTTGCTTGCTTTCCTGTATTTTAATGTGATTCTTCAAGTAGTTCTGAAGCCCTGTAAAGATCGAGACCCACTGTGTTCGACTGGTCACGCATACGGCATCAGATGCTATTTGTGATCTCTCTTTACACCCAGGTACGCTGCCTGAATTCCCGAAATGGGTAACTGATTGTCTGCTATAATAGCTCTTGAATTCAGACTCCACTATTTTTTTTTTTTTTT
>NW_003852504.1:4976337-4985705 GCF_000181295.1 Otolemur garnettii | reverse complement strand
GCCGTCATTGTTGTTTGGCGGGTCCGGGCTGGGGATTCGAACCCGCCACCTTAGGTGTACGTGGCTGGTGCCTTAGGCGGTTGAGCTATAGGTGCTGAGCCTAACTGCTCTTTTCATGCCTTCCTGCTGCCTCACTCTTCCCGATGTTGAGCATTCTGCTATGGTTTCATCTCTGTTCTTTGCCACTTCATCATTACCTGTCAAAATTCCACCTCTTTCATACAGTAAGGGAACATGAACATTAACATAGGAACGTGAACAGTGTCAGTTAGGAAACATTCACCGCAAGCAACTCTAGTGGCTTAAACAAGTAAGAGTTTAAATTACTTTAATTATGTTTCACATAGTAACTGTATCACGGACTGTCAAAATTTCTTCTTAAGGCATCTTCCCAGTGTGAATACGGAATTAATGACTAAAACTGAGTACAGAATCATTTAGGCATGTTTGATTTCATGTAACAAGAAATTTTACTGCATGTAACCCCCAATATAGGTCCTTAATCAAATATGAGTTTAATTGTCCTTTCACAGAAAATGTGGGGGTAGTAAATTCACTTCTTGAGATCAGTGGGGGCAGTGCTCTTACTATCTTCAGTTTTACCCTGCCATCCTGAACTTGTTAGCTTCCCAATTCAAGTAATCTAAAATGACTTTTCTTTCCTCACCCAACCTTTCTTTGGACTTAGACTTTATAGTACTGTATTCCATATCCAGTAGTCCTGGACTTTCAACTGTAAGCAACAAGATACATGTACAGTAGCTGAGATGAGTGTGGCTGTACTGCCTTAGGCTCAATGACGTCTTCAAGGAACCGTGTTCTTAGGCAAATTTTTTTTTCCTGCAGTTTTTGGCCGGGGCTGGATTTGAACCCGCCAATTCCGGCATATGGGGCCAGCGCCCTACTACTTTGAGCCATAGGTGCCGCCCTTAAGCAATCTTTTTGATCTTCAGTTGATGTTGTCTTGTCTCATTAGCCTAGGAAAGCTTCCTTACTCCAGCTCTTCTCTTTCTGATACATAAAGGTGGTTATCACAATAGATTTTCCATAACTGGCTAGGTATTAAGCTATCCCTACAGTCACCTTATTTTATAGATCTACACTGTCCAATATGGTAGCTTCTAGCCCCTTGTAACTATTTAAATTAAATTGAAACACAACTGGCTCAGTGCCTGTCAAAATTTCTTCTTAAGGCATCTTCCTAGTGTGAATATGGAATTAATGGGTACCAGCCACATACCCCAGAGTTGGTGGGTTCAAACCCAGCCCAGGCCTGCCAAACAATGACAACTACAACCAAAAATAGCTGGGTGTTGTGGCAGGCGCCTGTAGTCCCAGCTACTTGGGAGACTGAAGCAAGAGAATCGCTTAAGCCCAAGAGTTTGAGGTTGCCGTGAGCTGTGACGCCATGGCACTCTACCCAGGGCGACAGCTTGAGACTCTGTCTCAAATAATAAATAAATAAAATGAAACACAATTAAAAATTCAGGGTGTCAGACTCTTTAGCCACACTTGCATGTTCGGTAGCCACCCATGTCTGGTGGCCGCCATATTAACGGTGCAGATAAAGTACTTTCCTGTCATTGCAGAAAGTTGTATTGCAGAGTACCGTGCTGGGTGAAATAGGGTCAGTGAAGAGACAGGGTTAATTTCTAGATGTCAGAGCTTGCTAGAAGCAAAGCAGACACCAGGCACCTGGTCTTCTGACGTTCAGATCAATATTCTTTTAAGTAGAGAACGCAGCTTTTATACATTGCTATATTCCTGCTTACTGCTATTGCTTCTTACTTTCAAAAATGATACTTTGATTTTGTTATTCTTCTATGCTGTCGTGTATATGATTGGCAAAGAATACTGACATGGGTGATCTGTGGTGTTTTCACTCACTGAGCTGCTTAACATAATATAGCAAGGACCTAAATGATCATAAATGAGTTGAGAATAGGCTGAAAGTGTGGTGATGGTGTTTTAGTTTCTTACTTCTTTTTTTTTTCTTATTTTAGCTTCAATTCCGTGTTTTGGTTTTTGTGATGGCTAATGGGCATTTCCCCTTTCAGAAACCAGGTGGTCAAATTGCCATCTTTAAAAGAATGAATGAGGAATAGTTAGAGGCCAAAGTATTTACCTTTTAGAAAGCTTTTTAGATCCTCAACTTGGAGAAGGGCTAGAGTGGGAGAGAGGAGTGCAGTAGCAAAAATGTCGGTAAGCGTCATAAAGAGGAGAAAGGCTGTTACCCCCTGGATGTTGTGTCCGGCAAGGCATAAATGGAAACACCTGATTTAAGTTCTGTATACATGGCCTTGGCTGATTGGGGGGGGGGGTTCAAAACAAAACACATCAGTCAGAAAAATAAAGAATATTAGAAGTAAGAGATAAGAATACTTCACATAATTGAATTTCTTCTTTTGGGGTTATTATTTAAGTGGGCCATTTAAAAAATAGTAAATAGAAAATGTTAAGCTGATAATCTGTTTATCTGAAAGTATATGAACACATAATATGGCTTATTGCTGATATTCTTGATTTCTTAACATAAATTAAGCTGGTTTGCCTGTACTGTCTCAGTAGTAGCCATTAATCACCTGTGGTTGTAGCTAGAGGTGAGGTGTGTCAGAGGAGTAAACAGAATCCTCTCATTCCTGGCCTGCATTTCCAATTCCCTTTATATAATGGGGGAAAAAGACTTTAGAACACTGAAAACTAAATACTTGGCAATCCACTCGGGCACATCAGTGTAGAGCATGTCAGTATTCTTGAGCAGTGGCCTTATTTTTTTCATGCTAAAGAATCCCACCTTGTCTACTCATCCCTGTAGTTCATTCAATCTATGCATGGATCCACATATTTTGTAAGCCCTCCCTGAAGAAGTGACTAGTGTAAGCATCTACAGGTTGAGAAGATCTTTTTGTTCTTGTTTTTTTTTTTTTTTTTTTGAGACAGAGCCTCAAGCTGTCACCCTGGGTAGAGTGCTGTGGCATCACAGCTCACAGCAACCTCCAACTCCTGGGCTCAAGCAATTCTCCTGCCTCAGCCTCCCAAGTAGCTGGGACAGGGCGACAGCTTGAGACTCTGTCTCAAATAATAAATAAATAAAATGAAACACAATTAAAAATTCAGGGTGTCAGTCTCTTTAGCCACACTTGCGTGTTCGGTAGCCACCCATGTCTGGTGGCTGCCATATTAACGGTGCAGATAAAGTACTTTCCTGTCATTGCAGGCGCCCGCCACAATGCCTGGCTATTTTTTTTTGGTTGCAGCCATCATTGTTGTTTGGCGGGTCCGGGCTGGATTCGAACCTGCCAGCTCAGGTGTATGTGGCTGGTGCCTTAGCCGATTGAGACAGGTGCCGAGCCTGTTGTTTGTTTTTTTTTTTTTTTTGAGACAGTCTCACTTTTTCACCCTGGGTAAAGTGCCATGGCATCATAGCTCACACTCTTGGGCTCAGGAGATGCCTTTTCTAGTAGCTGAGACGACAGATGCCTGCCACGCCACCAGGTAGTTTTTTCTGTTTATCATTAGAGATTGGTTCTCACTCTTGCTCAGGCTGGTCTCGAACTCCTGAGCTCAAGCAGTCCTCCTGCCTCATCCTCCCAGAGTGCTAGGATTACAGACGTGAGCCACGGTCTCCCAGCCAAGGTTGAGAAGCTCTTAATGTTTTCTAGAGATATGCTTTATTTTCCTATGTTCAGAAGACACAAATGGAAATTGTGGGTCTTAGAAAAATACTTCACAGGTAATTGGCGGAGAATCTGAGCTGAGGCCCTAGCTATGAGCGTGCTTTGACAGTGTAGGTACCGATAGTGGGAACATGTTTTAAAGGAATTAGCTTTGTGCCCTTGAGCAAGTCACTTATCCATAGGCATATTTTTCTCATTTGGAAATTAGTATGGGCAAATTATTTTTTTGTGGCATAAGTTTTATGATTCTTTTTGAGAAATGTCTGTGCCTCAGTATTTGGAAATCATGAAATGTGTAATACCTCAGCACCAATGAAAAAAGTACACTTGAAATTGCTCAAACAACTGCAGTAGAAAATGTCCAGTGCAACTCATTGTCTCTTTCCGTGAGAAAATTGCAAGTTCCCAAGAAAATTCTCATGAATTCTGACCTTTGTCAGGAGGTACAGAGTAAATCAATGTATTATTGATCAACCTCTTGTGAAACTATTTTTCCGTTGCCATACCTACCTACATGGCGGGCGACATGTTCAGCAGAAGCCTGCACAGTTAACCCAGAAGCTCCTCAGAGAAGGAAGGATAGGTGGTTCAGCAACTTCCAAAGGTGTGGCATAGTGACACTGTCTCAAAAAAAAAAAAAAAAAAAGAAAGAAAAGAAAAATGGACCATATTAATGAAGACAATAAACTGTGGGGTGGGGGAGATAGATGGTTTTAGTTCTCAGCACCCACGTGCTGGGGTAAATACATGGGCCCTGCTGCTCTCCAGGTACTTAGGCATTTAAAATTCATAGAGGTAAGAGGGGAGAATTGCAGGAATAGACATACTGTTAGGTAGGGAGAATGGTGGACATAGAGAAGATAGAGCCTGAGCGAGGCCCTGGTCACTGGGTGTAAGTTTATAAGAGTTTGGGTGGTAGCTTGCTGTTTGATGCTAACAGCTGCTGCTGCTTGGTTAGTCATGGTTTCCTTTCTTCTGTATGGGTTCATTCAGGGCAAGTAAAGACTTTCTATTTCACTTCAGTCCTGTGGAAGGAACAAGGAAGCATAGGGGTTCAGAGCCCTATCTTTGAATGCCCTTGGGCCCTCTGCAACAAGGTAGCATGTATTCTTGTCTCCGCTTTTTATTTATTATTTATTTTATTTTATTTTTTGACATAGAGTCTGAAGCTGTCACCCTGGGTAGAGTGCTGTGGCATCACAGCTCACAGCAACCTCAAACTCTTGGGCTTAAGCAATTCTCTTGCCTCAGCCTCCCAAGTAGCTGGGTCTACAGGTGCCCGCCACAACGCCTGGCTATATTTTGTTGTCGTTGTTGTTGTTGCAGTTGTTGTTGTTTAGTTTAGCAGGCCCTGGGCCGGGTTTGAATACACCAACCTGGGTGTATGTGGCTGGCACCCTATCCACTGAGCTATGGGCGCTGCCCCTTGTCTCTGCTTTTTAAAACAAAACACAGAACATGGAGCAGAGTTTTCTTAGCTTTGTGCTGCTTTACTTTGGGGATAGCCTCCTTACTATCACATAAACATTCAATTCAGCAGGGAAATAAGAAAGGGGAGGTGGTTTGTTGGACTCTCAAGGATTCTGTTCAAGTATGCACATCTCAGACAGCTGCTCATTTTCTCAGTCTGAGCTTTATGGGTTCTTCTTTTTCCCAAATGACTGAACTAAGAGCGGGACACTGTTTTTGTCTAACCCTGGGTTACAGACTCCAGGAGGCAGGAGCTACACATTTCCAAATAATTGTGGAAGCATTGATGTTCCCTGATTTTTGGAGATCTCTCTCTTTGATTGTTGATTTTTGGTGCTCTCCCTCCCACCACCAACAGTGCAGAATGAGGGACCACTTACGTAGGGAGAAGCACATTTTAGGGGTTAGAGGTATGACTCAGGTTTTGGGAATCCAGTCTTAAGGAGATTTCAGAACAAGTTCTTAAAAACCAGTGAACAAATTAAAGCAGCTTTGCATTTCTCCTTGTTGAGGAGACTGATCTTTTATCTATCGGTAGGAAAAGTTGATATTTTGAAGACATTCTGATTTTTCATTCCAGCACTAGTGGCATTTAATGCATTTTCAAGTTCTTTTTCCAAGTTAGCAGCTATGTAAAATTCCCTCGCTAGGCCTGTGTCCCATGCATTCATAACTAAGCTGAAGATGAATTGAATTACTGCCATCTTTACTTAGGAAAGGAAAATGCTATAGCTCCCCCTTGTGGCATCTGAGGCCAAAATCACTCCTCATTGATCCCATAGCAGCAGAATCTACCTTTCGGGGATTTTGGGGGACAGGGACATTTTTATATAGGCAAGTGGCTGGAGATCCTTATAAGGCCACCCAAAACATTCCAGTGAGGCTTCCTTCATATTCTTATTGAAGAATTAACTCACTGACTTCTCAGTAATTAGAACAAGACCTCGCTTTTTTTCCCAATGGATGGTGGTCATGGATGTTCCCAGGATGACCTTGATTCAACAATATTATTGGAATAATGGCAAGAAGTAACTCCTATTATCACAGGATGTCTGCTTTGATTTGTTTTTCTTACTCAGACTCTCAACATATTTATTGCAGGGAAGAGTATTAGGATAGCAGTTGGATGGGTAGGCACAAATAAGTGCAATTTATCTTGGAATTTCCTTCAAAGACCAAGTGCCAGAGCTTTTTGGTGTAAATCCAAAGACAAAATCCATTCGTACGTCACTGTCTCCTCATTTGGGAGACTTTCTTCTTTTAGCGCTATTATTAATATATTTTATGGAGCAATAATCTTGGTTTGCAAATCAGGCTTTAGAGCCCCTTGGCATGGGCTGAGCCTGTCTGCTTTGGCAGAGCTCTATAGTCAGGTTTCAAGACTGTAAGTGTATATGTCAATGAAGAGTTAGACGTAGGTTTATCAGTAAGTAGGGATCAAAGAGCCCAGAATGATAGTAGGATCAGGACCTGAAGTTCTGCTGAGCAGAGAACACTGTGATGGAATGTCAGATACGAATGAGGCTGAAGGTTACTCTGGGCAGAAAAACATAATTAGGTAAGATTTCACTTACTGCGGGTGGTAAAAGGAGCTCTATGTCCAGGAGCTTCAGTAGTCCAGGGAATCTTCTCGCAGTGGTAGCTCCATTATCATTGGTCTACAACAGCTTTCTAAAACTTTCTACAATCTCACCATTCTTTTCATTTAAGAAATTTTAGAACTAGTGCAGCCCTGTATAGGGCAGTGCTTAAAAGTTTTCCCAATCTAATATGTTCCTCCAAATGCTCATCTTCTTTGAGGTACCCCCCTTCAACTTGACTATTTTCCTGATTGCCCCAAACACGCCTATCGGTCCCTTCTTTCAACATGTAAACACTTATGTCTGAATCAGTTTACTGACCCCAAACTCACTCTCCCCAGCAGTACTTAAGTAGCTTCCCTGGATTCCTGTCAGCACTCCGGATCTTTGAAGAGATTAAAACAAAAGCCTTTCTTGGTTCCTTTCCCTACTCAGGTCTGAACTGTGTTCTTTTTAGGCTTCCTGTCGCTTGATCGTCAAATGTAGTCCCAGGCTTGCTTTCCTACTTCTTGAACATAGTGTCCTAGCTCTTCACACGTTTAAAGAATAAGGATCCCTAGTAGCGACAGACACTGCTGTGTGCCTGAAGATAGTTAATATTGTGTTCTCAGGGTTGAAGCACTTGATTATCAAGAAAGTGACTGTTTTCTTGACAAACTTAAATAAATAATGAGCTTTTCCGACTGGCACTCAGAAAGCTGAAGTTTGGGGATGATTTCTGTTCTGCTGTGATTTTCCTGTCCCTTGGGGCCGAATTGTTTTCCCTCTTGTGCTTTGTTGCTACTGTTTGCCCACTGATCCCAACCCGGGGGTATTTGTCCAACAGGTCCGTTAAGACTGAGATGTCTCATATGGAAAAGACAAGGGATGGAAAGGAAGTGAGAAAAAAGTCTTAAGAAACGTAAGGCGATTCTCAGGCTAGATTTCTGAGACAGAGAAGAAAAAGGTGGCAAAATTAGTCTCCACAGATAAGGAACATGGACAAAAATTTTTAAAATTAAGGACTGTTCATCTTGGAGGTTTTAAACTCCCAACATTTTCTGTCTTAATGGGCACAAAAAACTGGTTCTTTTTTGGTGGGGCATTACTAAATTCTTTGGAAACTTCTCCCCCTGGGGCCAATACCCAGTGCCATTCTCTGATGACCCGGGTTCTCCAGCTAATCTTCAGTGATTTCTCCCTTCTTTCCTGCTCTCCTGCAGGAACCCCCCGGGAGGATCACCTTTTTCTGACAGACACTTCCTTTGGAATGGTTTTCTGCAGGAGACTATAGTTACCTTCCACTTAGAGCAAAAAAAAACTTGTGCCATTTCCTCCCCCAGTCGAGTGGAGCTTCCTTTGGCTTTTGCCGCCTCTTGCCCTTGTCATAGGGGCAGTTTAATTCAGTATCACGACTTCTCAGGGTCGGTTGGGCAGAAGTTTCTCTTGCTCTCCATCCTCAGAGTAAACGCGTCCACTTTTCCTGTGACTCACACTCTCCTATGAGTTAGGCTTACATGTTTGGCTGCTCAGTGAGTATCCAGCCAGGGTGGAAGCTAGAGTCTCACATCTTTTGGGAAACAATTCCTCAATTTTAGTCTCCCCCTCCTCGACTTGGACATGGGGTTAAGGGATATGCCATGGTGTATGAATTTCCTTTAAAAAATCTTCGATAACTATATTCTTCACAGATGTAGCAATTTTTGTACAATGCAGTTTCTTCCTATTGAGCTCTGCCCCTTTGCCAATATCACAAGACAAGAGGGAAAACAATCTCCTTTTGTAATTAAAATTAATACCTCTTTTAAAAATGGATGCTGATTGTTAAAATGGACGCTGAAGATTAAAATTTTTCCAGTGATGTCTGTCTATAAGACAAAACCTTAATAGAACACTTGCTTCATTAGTTGCATTTTAAATTCGATAGATAAAGGTCTTCACCTATTTGGCCTACCCTCATTTCATCTAGCCTTCATGTCATAGGCAGCTTGATGTTCCAGTAACAGTTTTGTCTCATTAATTTCATCCCTTCCTGGCCCACTAGCCCTTATTTTAAAACTTTGAACACTGTTTTCTTCAGGAAAGTCAAAATGCTTTGGTCCTGACCCTGCAAGGAGTCTTCCTTGTCTAACCTTTTGATTTCTCTAGCAAAGGAGAATTTCAGTCCTCACCCTGAAAAATAAACTAGTCCTCTGATAACTGTGAACTTTCTGGTCAGGTCATATAGAGCAGCAGTAGAAGGTCACAGGCAGGGTGACAGGCTGACTTACAAAAAGTGAATGGTAAGTGAATTCGGAGGCAGGAAGAATCAAACCTGGGAATCATTTGCACGACGCAAGACTTGGACAGGTCTTAGAAAGAGCAGTAGAACTAAGACAAAAGTGGGGGGGGGAATTACTAGGAAATTCCGGGCAGAGAGGAAATACTACAAAAAGCTGAGATGGCAGGCTTGGCGCCTGTGGCTCAAGCGGCTAAGGCACCAGCCACGTACACCTAAGGTGGCAGGTTCGATTCCCCAGCCCGAGCCCGCCAAACAACAATGATGGCTGCAACCAAAAAATGGCTGGGCACTGTGGCAGGCACCTGTAGTCCAGCTACTTGGGAGGCTGAGGCAGGAGACTCACTTGAGCCCAGGAGTTGGAGGTTGCTGTGAGCTGTGATG
>NW_003852504.1:4961954-4976306 GCF_000181295.1 Otolemur garnettii | reverse complement strand
AAAAAAAAAAAAAAGCTGAGATGGCAGAAACCACATGTCCTTCAGGCATCAGGAACTGAATTTTGCTTTCTTAATACACTTCCCTTGAACTACCATTGTTTATATTTGTCTTAAAACCTGTCTGGAATATTTCACTGCTTCCTGTTTGGATGTGGTCCATGGTTGAGGTTCATAGTTGATAGGTTATCAGATGTTGTAATTAGTAAGTGAATGCCCAAATGAATGCAGTAGTTCGCAGCAAGGGCTGCCAAATACTAGGAGGGTTGCAACAGGAGAAAAGGAATTAATTTCCAGAAAGCCTCATTTATCATGATTTCAGTGTATCCAAGTACATGCGTTCTCGTGGAAGAACACTCTTTCTTAATGAAATCGTATTTAAATTCTGGAAACCAGTCTTTGCATTCTGTTTTCCTAATCACCTATGTCTTATTAATAGCACCAGCATAATTTTACAAGAATGGGGGGAAAAATGCTCTGCCCAATCTGTCTGTCAGGAAAGGCCCAAAGCTTGAATAGTTCGTGGGAACAATTTGCTTGTCTAGAGAATTCTTCCCATTTTGGTCAGGGCCTCCTATGGAGAGATTTATGTGCAGTGTATGTCAAGAGGCAAAATAATGGCATTTCTCTGCTATACAATGACTTGGACGCTGGCTGAGTGCAGAAATGCACCTTCAAACCAGAGAAAGAAAAAAGAGAGTCTGCCCTGATCCAATCATTTTGAAAAGCCACCGCGCACTGAAGCTGGGACCAAACATAATGACAGGATTTAATTGCTAATTCTCTAGAGGCCATGCGGCTCTTGATGTGTTGACCTTTAACCCAAAATCGGGAGGGTGAAAAAAGAGTGGGGATGGTTTTCTTTCCCCTTCGGCCCGCTGCCCCCTACCCCCTGCATCTGATCATGCCTGCCTCTGACCCATTCCGCATACCCCTAACATTCAACTCTCCACCCCCATTCCCATTATTTAATTCCCGCTTTGGAGCCAGGATGAGAATGAATAGAACAGAAAGGAAGGTGGGAGGAGAATAGGAGAAGGAAGTCTTGCAAGCAGTTGACAGCTGCTGAGAAGCAGGGGGCAGAATTATAACTGCTAAAAGGGGGGCTGGATTCCTGGTCCCCTGATGCTTCTCCCCTACCCCCCCCCCCAGTATTTCATGATACTTAGGCCTTTTCATGTGTTTTCCGTCCACTGTCTCCATTTTACCTTTTCGTGGGTTTATATTTAGAATTATTTCCTTCTCTACACCTTCAGCTCCCATTTTCCTCTTACTTGGTTACTTGTGAATGGCCAAACCTCAAAGAAGTTAAATTGAAGGCTTCGCCTGTTTTACATATCTGCACCATGGCAACTGGGCAGTTCAATGTAGCTGGAGAAAAATACATGCTGATTGGTCTTGCTGTGAATTCATGACTGCCAGCCTAAGTCAGCCCTTGCTGCTGCTCAGCGAGGTTACTAGTCCATTCAATTTCTTTTTTATTATTACTATTTTTTTTTAACAAAACTTTCGCCCCTTTCTCTTAAAATCTTTTTCCCTCTTCAGCCACATTGGTCTGCTTTCTGTCTCTAAGGTACCAAGGACGTTCCCGCCCCAGGACCTTTTCATTTACTCTTCTGCCTGCCTGGAGCACTCTGCATCTCACTTTCGTTTTCTTCCCTCATTCCTTCAAGACCCGGTTGCATACTGTCATCGCTGTCAGCCTTTGTGGGCATAAAATCCGTGTGCAATTTAAAATGGTTTAACAGAGTAAATTGCACACAAACTTTATGTCCACACTTGGTGCAAGCAGCAAGCAGATCCTCATCACCACTGGCGCACTCTGTTCCCTTAACTTTGTTCTCTTTAGCAGTTACCACCATCTGGTATTCTATATATTCTATATATTCACGTGTGTAGACTGTACTTTCTAATCCCTGGCTAGAATGAAATTTTATGAGAGCATGTTTCTTTCCATTCTGAAATCCCTAGAGCTTAATAGTAATGTTTTCTAGCTCTCCATACATACTTGTTTAATGAATGAATGGGTAGATGAAGGCGCCTTGGCTATTCAGAATCTCCTCTTTATATTTGCCAGACTCAAAAGAGTCATCTACCCAATCCTCCCATAATTTTTGTATGGTGCACTCAGTTTCCAAGCCCAGATTTAGTGCACATCATCTGATTGTTGGAGAGAATTTTATTTAGAGTGTCATGGGGAATTTTGTAGGTTTAATTATGTTGTAGTTAGAGTCATAGTCTCATGGAGTCCCGAGAAAGAGCTTTAGATTTAGATGGTCATTTCCCATGTCATTTCATGGGCGCTGATCGTGGAATTGGCTTGTCAAAGATTACTAAGCCATGTGTAGTTGAAAATGTGAGTTGAAGTTGTTTTTCTTTTTAAAGCTCTTGTTTGGGATAATTTGAAATACCCAGAAATGATTGGAGACTCGAGTGGTTCACTGTGGAAAAGTGAATATATATCAGTATATGGACTGGCACACCACCTCATGGGTCCTTCATCATTTCTGTTCAGTGAGGTGTACTTAGGTTACTGAGCAAGTATCTTTATCTAGTATCTTTTTCTGAGACAGTCTTACTCTGTCGCTCTAGGTAGAGTGCCGCGGCATCATTGCTCACAGCCTTAAACTCCAGGGCTTAAGGAGTCCTTTTGCCTTAGCCTCCCAAGTAGTTGGGACTCCAGGCACCCGTCACAAGGCCTGATTAGTTTTTCTGTTTGCAGTAGAGATGGGGGTCCCACTTTTTCTCAGGCTGTTCTTAAACTCCTGAGCTCAGGCATCCCACCCACCTGAGCCTCCCAGAGTGCTAGGATTACAGGCGTGAGCCACTATGCCTGGCCTGTCTTTGTTTTCCTGTGTCCCATGTTTTCGAGTAGTTGTGAAATAAAATAATAATTTAAACTTACCACCTGTGCCACACCACCTTGACCTTCACCTATTCAATGAGATAAACACATACTTGGTTTTCTTTTCTTTTCTTTTTTTTTTGATACGGAGCCTCAAGCTATTATCCCCCTGGGTAGAGTGCCATGGCATCATACTCACAGCAACCTCCAACTCCTGGGCTCAAGCGAGTCTCCTGCCTCAGCCTCCCAAGTAGCTGGGACTACAGGCGCCCGCCACAACGCCTGGCCATTTTTTAGTTGCAGCCAATTCATTGTTGTTTGGCGGGCCTGGGCTGGAGATTTGAACCCGCCACCTTAGGTGTATGTGGCTGGCGCCTTAGCCGCTTGAGCCACAGGCGCCGAGCCCATACTTGGTTTTCTATAGCTGGTCACAGTTGTCCTATATCAGCAGAAGAGAACTGACAGAGAAATGTTACTTTTTCATAGTCATTTGCCCTAGAGCCATCTAGGGTTCATTAATCTGCCTCCAGGCTGTAGCTTCCTCTCAACTTTCCAAAACAAATGATTGTCTTCTCAAAGCATTTGTCCATTGCACTAAAATGCTTGAACGAAAATAATGTTCTTTCTAAAATTACTATTTCGTCACGAACACTTGGGGATTGAGAAATGCATATTCAGATTTGAAAGGCGTATACTCATTTGTTTTCAAGGGTTTTTTTTTTCTCTTGAAATAATAAAAACCTGAATGGTGGGAGATACAAATGCAGGATACAGAGGGTACATAGTGCCAAAGTGGCAAAGGTCCTTAGGACATGACAGTGGTCTGCCCCTTATCTGGGAAAATATGTTCCCAGCCCCTCCCCCTCCAGTGGATGCCAGAAACCTAGAATAGTACTGAACCCCATTGCCATCCATCGGAACATGTTTCTGTTCACGCCTTCCACCCACAAATATAATTCCTTTTCCATCCAAGCTCAGTACTTACCACACACTGTGGCTGTAACTTTTGCAGTTTGAAGTGCGTCAGGAAAACTAGCGAGCATTTCTTTTTCCTTCATGATTTCCTGGAGAAGATTCATTCTTACTGTAGAAGGTAGCAACTTCAACATACATTTTTTTTTTCCTTCTTAAAACCGAGAACTTTCACCTTTTTACTTAAAGGAAGCACTTTATGGCTTGTCTTTGGTATAGCTGAACTGCCATCATCACTGTTCTTGCTGTCTGGGGCCATAACTGAGAAGAAGGAGGGTTACTTGAACACACATGCTGTGAGACAGTAGATCAGATGCAGGCAGTGTAGACAACTGGACGAAAGGATGATTCATGGCCCAGGTGTATGGGGTGGCAGGGCATGAGATTACAGCTCGCCTCTTAGAACTTATTTGAAACTTATAAATTGTTTATTTATGTAATTTTCATGTAATATTTTTTGGCTGTGGTTGTGGTTGTAACTACCAGTAACTAAAATGTAGAAAGTGAAACCAGGCGGTGCCCATGGCTCAAAGGAGTAGGGTGCCGACCCCATGTACTGGAGGTGGTGGGTTCAAACCCGGCCCCGGCCAAAAACTGCAAAAAAAAAAAAAATGAAACTGCATATAAAGAGGGACTAGTCTATCTTAATATAGAATTAATGACCTAGGCTTCTAGGTTCTTGGGCTTGTAGACATGCTTACTTAACCAGTTTTCTTACTTGCTCTGCAGAGGATGAGGCTAAGCCAGGCATTTGGGGGAGTTGAGGTAGGGCCTAAGACAGGACACTCCAAGAGACCCTCTTTCATTTATAAACACTTCTTCGCCCAACTTGGATATGTCAAGCCCTAGAAAATGGCTTTGAAAGGTTACTTTCCAAGATCCTTTGTCCCCACTGGGATTAAACCCCTCTTCTATTGTGATAGTTAGATAGTGATGTTTAGAGTCTAAATTACTAAGGTACAGCGAATGCTTACATCCTCTCTGTCCCTGAGAGCAATGGCTCCAATACTCAACATTGAACAGACCTTCACTGAATCATAAGATGCCGTGTAGAGCACACGCTGAGCAAATATCTCAGTTACCAAGAAGATCCGTGTAGAGTGAAGTAGTAAATTAACACTAAAGCAGACACTTCTAGTTTTTTTTTAACCCTACAGCCAACTTCTTGGTACCATAGGTCATGCCAGATCTGACAGGAGTAGTGCCATTTTGTGAGTGTCTGGCTATGCTTTGAGATCAGCAGCTAGCCCAGAGACTTGCACTACTAGTTGATAGGATAAATTTGATGGACTGAGTTTGTAGGTGAAATTGAGAGGAAAACGATGTTGGCTTTTATTACTCTGGAATGTAGCTGTTAGCCATATGGTTTGAATCTGATGGCGGTGACAAGGGAGGAGAAATGTTACTACTGCTGAAGTTTATTTTAGGCTTCATAGGATAGTCACATAGTACTCTCCAGTAGAGTCTTGGAGAACCAATCCATGCTAGTTTAAAATCTAAAAACAAGCAATTGAAGGCTTCACATAAGCCTTGAAGTGATGAGACAGAATGAAGAAGGAGATTTAAGCTTCAGATGTACCAGGAACTTAGGCAGTGGTTAGACCACTCAGCTGTACATTAGCAAAATGGTTCTTAGTCTTCACTTCTCATGCTCAGTAGGCTCAAAATAGGTTTCATTTATTTTGGAATGAAATGTAAGCAGCTTGGACTGTGAAGAAGGAATGATGAATGGAGACATCATTTTATATAAACACATGTCTCTTAACTATACTTTTGAGGGCAGAGGGAGGAAATGCTAGGAGGGCCTTTCTTTATGTTAGCTATCATTAGAAGAGATGAGTTTTTTTTTTATTTTTTATTTACTGGCTCGGCGCCTGTGGCTCAAGTGGCTAAGGTGCCAGCCACGTACACCCAAGGTGGCGGGTTCGAATCTAGCCCAGGCCCGCCAAACAGTGACGGCTGCAACCAAAAAATAGCCAGGGGTACAGCTTGAGGCTTTATTTATTTATTTATTTATTTGCAGTTTTGGCTGAGGCCGGGTTCAAACCCGCCACCCTTGGTATATGGGACAAGCACCCTACTCCCTGAGCCACAGGCGCCACCCAGAGAAAATAAGGTGTTTTTTTTTGTTTTCTTTTTTTTGAGACAAGAGTCTGTCACCATGGATAGAGCACTGTGGCATCACAGCTCACAGCAACCTCAAACTCTTGGGCTCAACCGATTCTCTTGCCTCAGCCTCCCAAGTAGCTGGGACTACCGGTGCCCGCCACAATGCCTGGCTATTTTTTTGTTGCAGTCGTCATTGTTGTTGTTTAGCAGGCCCAGGCTGGGTTCGAACCCACCAGCCTCGGTGTATGTGGCCAGCACCCTACCCACTGAGCTACAGGGGCTGCTGAGACAACTTATGAAATAAACAATTCATAAGTTTCAAGTAAGTTCTAAATAGCGAGCTAAAACCTGCATTTGATAAATACAAATGAGCTGGGATTACAAAATGTTTGAAGGCAGACTCAAAGTTACTGTGGGGTTTCAGGTTCTCTCAAGTTGCTGAAATGCAAAAGAACAATTAAGACTTAATCTTCTTGTGTGGTGAGGAAATAGTTTGAATCCTTACTTAGCATCTGCAATAGGACAATGAACTGTAAATAATCCAGCATACTTGAATTTTTTGCTGTTATTAAATGTTTTTATGGCCCCATTTCCACCGTGATAAATACAATCATTCTTACTTGGCTGCGTAGGCACTTTGGGATATGGATGGGTGCAGTCCCTACTTCACTGAACATAGGTTATACTTTATAAAACAAAAACCCCATGAATTTATGCTCCAGCAATTTTCAGTTTTTGATAATTTGAACAGGGACTGAGAAGAACTTTCCTTTAGTATTTCCTACATAGACAGGGTTTGCTAAGCAAGTTAATAGCATAGACAAGATTCGGGAATAATATTTAGATATTTAGTAGAAAACAATTTCCAGGTGACTCCTGGAGATACACTTTCCGATAGAAACATTTGTAGTGCTGATAACTCATTAATTCGGATTTGCCCCAGAGTTATTCAGAAATTTTTAATTTTCAGTGATTGAGTACATCTGATCCTTCCTCACTAGTTTTGAATATAGGGAGCTAGCTCAGGTTAAGTGGGCCCTGTGGCCACAGTTGGCCATAGGAGCTTCATTGCCCTGTAGCTGATAGGTAAGAAGTTCTTGTTATTATATTTTAACTTTTTAAAATAAAGGGTAGAATAAATTGATGTTCCTTAGTACCAAGTATAATGTAGGAGCGTAACTAGATGTGGAAGGAGTTAGATTGACTTACTTTGAGTGGTTTATATATGAAGTGCTCTAGACACCAGGGATGTTCATCTGTTACTGGGTTGACAGCCACATAGGATCTCCACTTTCTTACTTACTGTGGTTGCCCTGGGGGGTCATTGTCTGACAGGAAGATTAGCGTGTTGTATGTTTATGCTTAAGACCCTATTGAGTATGCTTTTCAGTTACCTATTGAAAGTCTGCCAGATGTTTCAGGATTTCATGGAAGTAGGGAAATTAATCAGAATGGAATCTGATATTGGGGTGGAAATTAGATTTAGTGTATGGGTATAGATTTTGAGTTTTATCCAAGCATTTTTGTTGTTATTCAAGTAACTTTTAAAATGTTAGCATGTATAGTTTCTTTTTTCATTTTTTATTTAAGTGGATTTAGGAAGTACAAGTGGCTTATTGTTACATGGATGAATTGCATAGTGAAGTGTAGGCTTTTTAATTTACCCATCACCTGAATAGTGTACATTGTACCCAGTAGGTAATTTTATATCCCTCACCCCTCTCTTCCTTTCCACTTTTGAGTCTTCATTGTTGATTAAGACAACTCAGTATGATCATGTCTACCCATTGTTTAGCTTCCACTTATAAGTGAGAACACACAGTTAAATAACTTTTCTTGACTTTTTTCTATAGTAGTCTTGCCTTACTACCCAAGACTTCTGCCTTCATGCAACTATGGGAGGCTCTCAAAAGTCTTTGATTTTTTAACAAGAGAGAAACCCAAACTCCATAAAATAATGTAAAGAAGTTTATTGTGAGTCAATGTGTGTGACCATGGTTCGAAAAACCACACCTGAGAAGTCTTGGGCAAGTGGTATCAAGGCAGTCAGGTTACAGTTTGGTTTTATACATTTTAGGGAGATAGGAATTGCAGATAAAATTATAAATCAATACATGGAGGGTGTATATTAATTTGACCCCAAAAGGCAAGATATCTTGAACTCGGGCTTACAGGTTATAGGTGGGTTTAAACATTCTTTGATCTGTAATTCATTAAAGAAATAAAGGTCTGTCTAAATACTTGGAATGGTTTGAGTTAAGATAAGGAAGTCTTTTAAACAGAGACAACCCAAAATATGCCAACTAAAGTGATGTATTTAAGCACATTGGTGTACTGCAGGTAAGTTAACCATTGTCCTGTGTGGACTTAAGTTTTCTTGATAATTTAATATCTTGGCTCAATGCCTGTGGCTCAAGTGGCTAAGGCGCCAGCCATATACACCTAAGGTGGCGGGTTCAAATCCAGCCCGGGCCCGCCAAATAATGACGATGGCTGCAAACAAAAAATAGCCGGGTGTTGTGGCGGGCGCCTGTGGTCCCAGCTACTTGGGAGGCTGAGGCAGGAGACTCGCTTGAGCCCAGGAGTTGGAGGTTGCTGTGAGCTGTGATGCCACAGCACTCTACCCAGGGTGTAGCTTGAGGCTCTGTCTCAAAAAAAAAATTAATATCTTACTGTCAACAAAGAGTCTGTTTCTTCTGTCTTAACTATCTCTGTTTCAACATCAGTGCTGATCAGTTGTGTTTGAACCATAAAAAGGAGGGGGAGGGATATCTGACTTCCCTCCCATTCATGACCAGGCACTCAGTTTTAAAGTTTTTCTGGGGCCCCCTGGACCAAGAGGGGATCCATTTAGTTGTCGAGGGTCTAAGTTGACAGGGTCACATCACTAAAGAGCAGAATGGATAGCTAGAATCTGAGATAAAAATCAATACTAAAAATAAGATTATTCTGTGTAGAGAACTAAACAACTATTTCTTGGGTGTTGTCTCTGCAGGTGAAGTTGCAAAACAATTCCGAACGTCAACATTGTCAGTCATTCACGATTCCTGTGTTTTATTTGTAAAGAAATCATGGCTGCTACAATGGTGCATGGTTTTGTCCAGCTGTGGAGCAGGAAGTCTGGAATGTCTAAGTCAAAAGAAGTATACATCGAAACAGTGGAAGGAAAGAAAAAGATTAAGCTGGTGCTCTATTTCAACAATGGACAATACAAAATTTTTCGACTAAGTAACAATATTAAAAATGTGGTCCTCAGATCTTACGGAGAAAAGCAAAATCACCTGCATTTAACTTTCCAAAACAATAACTTCTTGTTCATTGACAAATTATCCTCCTCTGATGCTGAACAGTTAAAGTTATTCTTAGACCGAGTTCGTGAAAACAAGATTCAACCATGCAAGAGACCTCATATGCAAAAGGATGGCGTCGGCAGCACAAAAACCGAGAAAGAAGCCCACCAAACTTCGTTTTACAAAGTATTGAAGAAATCAAGATACTTACTTGCTGAGTCGGGAAAGGGAAGTGAAAAACCTGCCCTTAAGAAGATACCTTTACTCATGTCAAAATCATCAACACCTATTCGCGAAGGGCTGGTAGAGAGTCTGCATAAGGGGAACCAAATGACACCATCTAAGTCAGAGATGAATGAGAATGGGAAAGAAAACGTCACCAAGGATAAGAAATCTAAGCGAGATACCCTCAGGTACATAAGGCACAAGTGGGAGAAACAATTGAAGTTACTGAAGTTTGACGACTTAAAAGGGAATAAGAAATTGGAATTTGGATCTTCAGCTAAGTCCGGCTCTTTGGGAAACCCTGACCTAGGTACCACAAGTCTTCTCCAAACTCTGACCGAGAAAACATTTTTGGCATTTCTGATGGAATCAAAGAATACTGTGAATGGCCCAGAATGGGAAAAATTGAAGACCTCTTTTGATTTATACCCAGAGAAATTGTGGCAAGGCCTCCCAAATTTGGGGAACACTTGTTACATGAATTCAGTCTTACAGTGCCTATTTGCAATTCCATCGTTTGCTGAAGATTTACTGTATCAGCATTTCCCATGGGGTAACATTCCCCTCGATGCTCTGAGCCTGTCCTTGACACAGCTGCTTGTTTTGAAAGATATTTATAACACCAAAGTCAAGGAGTTATTACTTCAGAGTATTAAAAAAGCCGTTTCGTCAGTTGCAGATATATTCTCTGGCAACATCCAGAATGACGCTCATGAGTTCTTAGGTCACTGCTTCGATCAGCTGAAAGAGAGCCTGGGAAGCTTCTGCACAGTTTGGAAGACTAGAAGCGAATTTCAGGAAGAAAATTCCCCTGAAGAAATTCCCACCGACAAGGAGGCCACCAAAGAGCTTTTTTGTCCCATCAACAGTAATTTTGAGTTTGAGTTGCTGCGCTCTATTGTTTGTAGTGCTTGCGGTCACGTGGTGCTCAAGGCAGAACTGAACAATTACCTGTCGGTCAACCTTCCTCAAGGACCGAAACTATCATCTTCATCTATTCAGTCTATGTTTGATCTTTTCTTTGAAGCGGAAGAGCTTGAGTATAATTGTGCGAAGTGTAGCCACAAGATTTCTATCGGAGAACACCAATTTTGCACGCTACCCAGAATCCTTATTGTTCATCTGAAACGCTATGGCTTCAATGACGTTTGGTCCTTAGTGAAGGATGACCAGGAAGTCATTGTGTCTGAGCACCTAAACGTGACCGCTTATTGCAATGACAGCACCAAACCACCTGTTCCCGTGAGCAAGAATGTACAAAAAAAAGATTTCGGAGCACTGCAAGTTTTTCAAAAGATGAATCCTGAGAGCCTCAGCTCATTAACATCCTCACTTAAGCTGACCTTGGAATCCAAGGATTCCCTGGCACAACACCTTCGATCAGATGTGTCAGGACCCGAATGGGTCTGTAAAAGGGCAAGCAGAAAACAAGAGCGAAAAGAACTGAGGAAAGTGGCCAAACTGAATATAATGCAGTCAGAATCGTCACGCTTAAAACAGAAGACACTCATTGAAAGAGAACTGTTAGCTAGCTCAGTGATGTATCTGGGAGGCACCTCCTTTTCCCAGATGTTCCAAAGAGATGGAGGCGAATTCGCCGGCCATTCAGACACACGAGACGTACGTGTTGCAAAAGATCGTTCTCAAAAAGTTTCTGAAGATCCCCGAATAAAGAAATACAAGCAAACCCGTATGTTCAGAGGTTTCAATAGGATCCCTGCGTTTACTGAAAAATTGCATGAAAATCAAAGAGTTGGAACTCCAGTCGAGATTGAAGATTTTGATGAACAGACCCTGCTGTGCGACGAGATAACAATCTGCGATGAAGTCCTTGAGCCTCCACAGGCACCACTTGGAAGTTTTGCAAACCTAGTTCCCCAGAGTTACACGGAGGACTCCAGTTCATCCACAGAATTAAATAGCCAAGAAGATACTGTGATGTCCTCTGAGCCTCAGCAGGCACCGCCTGGAAATTTTACAAAGCTAGTTCTCCAGAGTCACATGGAGGACTCCAGTTCAGCCACAAAATTAAATCTCCAAGAAGATATTGGGACATCCCCTGAGCCTCAGCAGGCATCACTTGGAAGATTTAGAAAGCTAGTTCCTCAGAGTCACACAGAGGACTCCAGTTCACCCACAAAATTAAATCTCCAAGAAGATACTGTGATGTCCCCTGAGCCTCAGCAGGCACCGCTTGGAAGATTTAGAAAGCTAGTTCCCCAGAGTCACACAGAGGGCTGCAGTCCACCCGCAGAATTAAATCTCCAAGAAGATGTTGTGATGTACCAAGGTGCTTTAGATTCCAATCAGAACCCTGGAAAGAAAGGCATTTTAGATAAGAAGACAGAGCCTAAAGCCACAGAACCGAAAAGAAATGATGATAAGGATGATCGTTACACCTATCGGCTTATTGGTGTTGTCAGCCATCTTGGGAAGACTCCAAATTCAGGCCATTATCTCTGTGATGCCTTTGACTTTGACAGGCAGGTCTGGTTCACTTACAATGATATGCACGTGTCAAATATCCAAGAGGACCTTATGCAGAAATCTAGGGCTGGCACTGGATACATGTTCTTTTACATGCATAATAAGATCTTTGAAGACCTGATGAAAAGACCCAAAACCTCCCAGGTTCCTAGCAAGGAAAAAGGGATGCCCCCTCGGGAGAAATAAAGGACAGCCTTATTGCCCATAACTGCTTGACTGCCTCACTTACTACCACTTACATTATAGAAGGAAAACTCTAAACTCAGGTGCAGAGGTAGTTAGGCCAGGACCCAAGTTCATACACAAACACAGAGAACTCTCCATTCTAACCCTGACACAGACACCTCAGTCCTCAGCTCAGGCTGAGTAGTGGACTTCTTTCCTACAAGATTGGAATTGGGCTTTCCATGCTTTAATGCAGTGGTTTTCGAAGTGTAGTTCTCAAATCAACAGCATTAGAAGCTGGAGAACCCCTTAGAAATGTGAAATCTTGGAGTTCACTGTAGAGAATAGCAATCTGATGGTGGTTCTCCTGTATGATAAAGTGTGAGAACCACCACTCTAGCATGGAGAGCGTAATATATTTTGCTGTTGTACATTTGAATTGCTCATTTTGCAAAAGAGTCTTCGGGTGTGTTTCTTAAACACTTCCCAAATTTGTGTGTCATTCTTGTGTAGGGGCCTGGCTGATCTTCTCTGTGTCCTTCTAATTTTAGTGTGTGTGCTGCTGAGGTGAGTGCAGTAAAAGGTTTTGATGACATTGTTTCTTAGATTCATGTATGCTTTAAAGTTGACTTCTAGTTAATTAACTATGATGTATTCAGAATAGCTAAAAAGACAGATATTGTTACAAAATGGAAACAGGCAAAATTCATTTAAAGATCACTCAGCGGTTTGGTGAAACAAAAATAGTTGCTGGGCTCCTGGCCTTAAACCTTAAATGAGGCTGATAACTTTTGAGTCCTCTCAGGTTATATATGAGACTGAACTCTTGCTGCCAGATCAGATCTCCAAATTGGCTGCCAAACTGCTTTTTTCTTAATGCCAAAGTGGCTGTGTGCCCTCAGAATTTAAAATTTTAGGATGGAGAAGTTGATCTGCTCTCAACAGATTGCCCCATGTTTCTGCCAGCAAGCCATTGGTCCTTGGTAATCTGAGCCCATCTTGCCACATCGGTCATCTCAGAGGCAGTTGCATTGCCTGAAAGGAACTTTGCCAGGACTTTATCCATGAAACCTTGAACAATCCTCTGTATTCATGATTACAAGACTAATTCAGGATTTCTTTGACATCTCTGTACTTTCCCATGTGGTAGCCTTGTTTCTTGTTCCCTCAACTAGTAAACTACAGATGCTTTAAAGTTGATTTGTAGGATTTGAAAGTTGTTAGTTTTTGCTGGTTTGATACAACACCAAAAAATCTGTACGGAGATGGTCTGTTTCTAGGGAAAGCCACATGGATCCTGGGGTGGTCATATTTTCTTAGAGCTCTGTATAACCCAGGAATGGAATAATTTTGATATCAAGCGTGTGTTATCTCTGTAACATAGCCTTGACCTACCTTTGAGGCAGTGACTCTGTAGTGCCTTGTGTTTTTTGTTATGCACCAATGTCTTGTATTAAGCTTTCTCACATCATATAGAAGGATTGAATTTTCAGTCCTGCCTTTACCAACATGAGTACCCCCTCCTTGTGTATTTGGATATGGTCTTTGTACAGCTGTATTAATCTAAGAACTTGCCGATGCTCTTAATCCTAGAGACTTTCAGAGAAGTGAATTGGAATTTGGTCTAAATAGATAATCTCTAAGGGAAGCGCCAGATTTCAAAGCTTGGGGCTTCTATTATTCAGAACACTGTATCCAGAAGGAGGTTGTGTTTTTTGTTTTAAGAAGGTGTTTTTAATGGGACTTGAAGATTGCCAAAGTATAAAAGAGGGAGTGTCCCAGATTAAGTGAATCTGTCGTGGAGGAAGATATTATAGACACAATAGTGAGATCATTCAACTTCTCCAGTCTTTCAGTAACTGTAGGATAAGGCTGGAGTTGGAGTTAGAGGAGGAGAGTGATAGTTTGGTTTCTAAATTTCAGGCATTGAGCCTCTTTAGAATAGTTTGTGTTGAACCTAGTTACATAGACATTAGAATGGGAGGGTTTGTTTGTTTGTTTTTGGCTGGGGGCCAGGCTTGAACCTGCCACCTCCAGTATATGGGGCCAGCGCCCTACTTCTTTGAGCCACAGGCGCTTCCCCCCTTTCGTTTTTGTTTTTTGAGAGAGTCTCACTTTTTTACCATTGGTAGAGTGCCGTGGCATCATAGCTCACAACGACCTCAAATTCCTGGGCTCAAGGGATTATTTTGCCTCACCCTCCCAAGTACCTCTGACAACAGGTGCCCACACAATGCCTGGCTATTTTCTTTTTTTTTTTTT
>NW_003852504.1:4955960-4961637 GCF_000181295.1 Otolemur garnettii | reverse complement strand
TTGTTCTTGCTCAGACTGATCTCGAACTGAGCTCAAGCAGTCCACCCTCCTAGGCCTCTCAGAGTGTTAGGATTACAAGTGTGAGCCATCTCAGAATGGGAGTTTTAGAGTGAAATAAAGTTATTTTATTTTGAAATATGAAGTAGCCAATAGTTGAAAAGATTTAAAATTTTTTGTTACGGGTTTTATATACTGGGCATGCTGTTCTTCCACATTGTCACTCTCATAAATGCAGGGCAAATTGAGGAAGTGAGGGGGATGGTAAAGGTATCCACGAGGGGGACGATCTTGAGTGAAATCCATCATGGTCCTGTAAGGAAATTGCTGAGTGTGTGACAAGTGGTCGTAATGCCATTTCTAAATTGGTTATATTGTTATTTCAAATAAAAAATAAAAAATATTCAGTGACTCTGGCTATCGTTTTGTGTGTCAATTTCTTCCCTTTATGGATCATTTCCCACTAATCTTCAGAGATAAAAATTGTGTTCATTTTCTATTCTTTAAAGAATTTCCACAAACCTAAAAGTCTTAGAACAAAAAGAAGTTTATTATGTTAACAGTTCTAGAGGTCAAGGATCCAGGATTGGTATCCCTGGACCAAGACCAAAGTGTCAGCAAGGATGTAATCCTAGATGCTTTAAGGGCACGATCTGTTTCCTTGCTTCCAGAGGCAGCCCCCATTCCTTAGCTCGTGGCTTTGTTCCTCCAACTTCACAGTCCACAGTGTTGAGATGAGTCCTCACACCACCACCTCTGGTTCTCTTTTCTGCCTACTTCCTTTTTAAGAACCATTATTATTAAACTGGATTTAAGAAAATCTAAAATAATCTCCCTATTTTAACCCAGCAGTCTTAATTCCCATTTGTTTTATAACACACCTTATTCACGGTCTCTAAGGATCAGGCTGTGGGGCCGTTATTCTACGTGTCCCATTTGTTGGGTGATAAAACAGCAAAATAGGGTGGTTCAGGGTCCAGACCCTGGGAGAGTAAAAGTTTGGGCCACCCCACCAGCTAAAGAACTGAGGTAAAGCCTCTGAGGTTTTTGGCAGAGGGTGAGAGAAATTTGTAGTTGGTGATTGAAGAGCTCAAACCTGGAGGCCAATTATAGAAACAAGGTCTGTAGTAGCTTTGCACGTTTCTCCATATTTATCACGTGCATACGTTGATTTGCGACTCCGTTCCCTTTTTTCTGTTCTAGTTCCTATTTTGAAGTTTAATGGAGGTCATTTTTTCTTATTTTTAGGTAATGAAATAGTCAAGGGGGGGCCTTACTGAATTTCAGGAATCGTTAATGGGATCCATGAAGGATGCAATGACTTAAGCCTCTGGGCCATCTGCCTTTGGATGAGCTTGAGAATTTCACTAACAAGAATGGTGTATCTTGTTAGGTAAAAATAGAGCTGTTTTGCTTTGGGGAGGGGAGTTCAGGTGTGTCAAGGGGTGAATATGGAAACTGAGCAACCAGGGGGTTGGAATGTGCCAGTTCCCAGTGTATCGCCCATCACCTTCAAGTTCGCCTTCAGTACATATTCAGAAATAACAGGATTCCTTTTAGGCATTTCTCTGTTGCAGTAAACACATGTTGAGCATTCTCAGTAGAGGGCGCTATAGCTATACTGCTAGTGTAGAATAGAATACTTTGTGTTGAACCCAGTTACGTAGACATCAGAATGGGAGGGTATTTTTTAAATTCAAAGAGCTCTCCTGCTCTAATCAGTTTACGGTGGGTTAGCAGTGTGGATGTGAGAATTATTTGCTGGCAATGCCAGCCACAGACCCAGAATGTGTCATCCTTGGCGTCCTCATAGCTATAGCCTACTGTAATCATTTTCCTGCTGCCATCTCAACGTGGACACCAGTGCCGTGACTCCTGCTGCTGCTGTACCTTTCCCAGGTTGGTATTGCACAGCTTTTCTACCACTCAGCCCTTTTGACAGCTATACGGTATGTTTCAGGCCTCTTGCTGCACTGGCCCTCCTAGTCCTTCTCCATGACCACATACCTGGACATTGGCTATATAACCCTGCTTGTGCCTTGGAGGGTTACCACTGGGCACCCCACTTTTTCTGCATGTCCATGCACCTATACCGTGGCTGAGGCTTACCTATTTTATAACTACACTCTTGCCCTCTAAAGGATTGCTTCCTCTTCCTTGTGATTGCAGACCAAACTACAGCTTAACACTATTTGCTCCTTTTTTTTTCTTTTCTTTCTTTTTTTTTTTTGGAGACATAATCTCACTCTTAGCCCCAGGCTAGAGTGCCCCGGCATCATAACTCACAGCAACCGGGCAGTGCCTGTGGCTCAGTGAGTAGGGCGCTGGCCCCATATACCGAGGGTGGCAGGCTCAAACTTAGCCCCGGGCTTGAACAAAAAAAAAAAAAAAGCCGGGCTTGTGGCAGGTGCCTATAGTCCCAGCTACTTGGGAGGCTGAGGAAAGAGAATTGTCTAAGCCCAGGAGTTGGAGATTGCTGTGAGCTGTGACACCATGGTGCTCTACCAAGGGCTACAAAATGAGACTGTCTCTAAAAAAAAATAATAAATAACTCACAGCAACCTCAAACTCCAGGGCTCAAGCAATCCTCTTGCCTCAGCCTCCTGAGTAGCTGAGACTACAGGCGTGTACCAATAGACCTGACTAGTTTTTCTAATTTTAGTAGAGATGGGATCTCGCTCACTCTGGTCTCCAACTCCTGAGCCCAAGTAATCCACTTGCCTTGGGCTCTCAGAATGTTAGGATTACAGACACTAGCCACTGGGCCTGGCCCATTTGCTCCCCTGCTCTCAGGCTTTTGAGTTTGGACTGTGGCTACACCATTGGCTCTCCTGGGCCTCCAGCTTGCTAGTGGCAGATCCTGGGACCTCTTGGCCTTTATAACCACATAAATCAATGCCTCATGACAGATATTTTTATCTGTCTATCTCTATCCATGCCACTGCTTCTGTGAGCTAGTAAGTTTGATGTTTGTAAGACAGACTGGGGGCTGGAAACTCAGAGAAGCATCAATGTTGCCATCTTTGATTCTGAAATCCACAAGGCAAACAGGAAACTACTGTAGTCCTGAAGTAGAATTTCTTGCCTGAGAAACAGGTCTTGCTCTTAAGGCCTTCCACTGATTGATTGAGGTCCGCCCACATTATCAAGAGCAATCTCCTTAAAGTCAAGTAGGTACAAGGTACAAAATACCTTCACAACAAACAACACCTAGATTACTGTTTGATTGAATAACTGGGGACTACAATATGGCCAATTTAACACACAAAACAAACCATCACATGTTATGTAAGTCCAGGAACTCACAGTGCCTTAAGTAAAGCATGCACAAAACTCAGTTTTTTAAACACTCTATTTTGTTATAGTTCTAATTTGTTACAGGATCAGCAAAATATTCCCAAGGAAGAAAATTTCAGTTACTGTGTTTTCCCGAAAATAAGACACTGTCTTTTATTTATTTTTTCTCAAGAAGACACACTAGGGCTTATTTTCAGGGGATGTCTTCTCTCCCATCACTAGGTCTTATTATTGGGGTAGGACTTATATTTAACAAATGCATAGAAATCCTGCTAGGGCTTATTTTTTGAGTAGGTCTTATTTTCAGGGAAACACAGTAGATGGTATTAAGGACACAAATCATAAAAATCTGCTTCCTAAAACAAAAACAACCCCCCCCCCCGCTTCCTGGAGAAACTATTTCTCAGGCTACTTACTATTTCTAAGGCTACTTCTCAGCCAGCTTTCTATTCAATTTCATCATTACAAGAACTATGATATCATTGTTTTACACCAATCTTGCAGTGTAAAACTGCCCCAAATTAGCAGTTTTCCAAGAACTGGGTATTTTTTTGCCTGACAGACACTGCAAATTTTCTTTCTTTAATTCTACTTTTATGAGTCACCAGCCCCTTATGCTTCTCCAAGGGCACCTCTGCAATTCTGCCTGCAATGCTAGTGTCTGTAACGTTCACGACCACGGTTGTCAATGGACGCACATACTCCCTTGCCTTTTCTGCACATCTCAAAATTTTCTGTTCCTGCAATGCAAGATAGATATGTATACACGAATGAGAGTCAGATGGACAGAAATATCCATTGCCTTTGTGTTGTTATTTGAGGTACACTGGGAATACCAAAAATCAAGACTGTATACCAGCATTCAGCCTGCTATGGTGTGGGGACCAACTCTGGTCTGTTATTTGGTTTTGAAGATAAAATTGGGCACGCAGCCATGTCAACTCATTTACATATTGTCTAATGATCCATTTACATATTGTTTAACTACAACAACAGGATCCAGTAGTTGTGAAAAGGCCCATAAAGGCTAAAATAATTACTATCTGGCTCTTCTACGAAAAAGCTTGCTAACCCCTTCTTTCGGCTGTCACGCTACTCATGCTTGAAATTCCCAATGAGGAAGACGTCATTTGGGAACGTGCCTGTTGGTAAAGGGAAAAGCAATACCCCAGTGTCCACGAGGCGAGATGGTTTTCTCCAAATAAAGCCTACAGTAGAAGTGAAGACAGGGATAGGAGGAGGGAGTGAGGAAGTTAGGGCATTGAGAGTTATTTCAGGACAGAGTATTTAAGTCAGGGAGGGTGTGGTGGTGAACACAGTTTACTCATTCAGGATACCTGTAGAGAATAAGGAAAGCTGAGTAGCAGGCTAATATGGATACCATTTCCTGCAACATCTGGCAGGGACAAGCCTAAACTTGGAAGATTGGCATAGAGAGCACTACTCAGAGACTTTGGACACATACCAAAAAGATAGAGAAGAGATTGGATTAATTGAGTACTTCATGTGTACTAGCAGATAAAAGCTGGATAATCTAACTGAGACTAGAAAACTTGATTCCTTTCTGTCAGGCTACCACCCTTGAACGAATAGCACCAACTTTAACTCCACCCTCTCCCTCAACCACCATACAGCCAATCAATCATCTGTCTCTTCCTTTTCACTCATTCCCAGGGCTACCAGCCTAGACCAGACTGTAATCAATCAACTCAGTCAACTAATAATCCTTTGAGTCTATGATGTTTATATGAAAATATAACTGATGACACCATACAGTACCAAAGAGAGTCACAAGATATTGAGTGGAATAAAATTTCAGAGAAGAGAGATTGCTGAGGTCTGGGTTGATTAGAGAAAACTTAAAGACAGGCAGCTGAGCCTTGGAAGTTGCACAGAATTCAGACAAGTGAGGGGACAAGCCGAGCAATGGCATAAGATATGGAATACCTCATTCTAATAATATAGTTCATGGTGGCACTAAAGCAGATCCTAATATCTCTGCCCCTAAAGGTAAAATGGGCCATCGAGAACAGTGACCAAACCCTTATCAAGCTGCATGATCCCTAAAGAGCTGGCTGAGCAAATTTAGATCGCTCACTTACACTTAATTAATGTGAGAGGATGTCCTGATTAATGGTCTCTTGTATCCAGGGAGACTGTTAACACATGCTAAAGATAACATAATTGCGTGTGTGGGAGGGGAGCAAG
Organism: Otolemur garnettii; assembly: GCF_000181295.1. Taxonomy (NCBI): domain Eukaryota; kingdom Metazoa; phylum Chordata; class Mammalia; order Primates; family Galagidae; genus Otolemur; species Otolemur garnettii. The sequence continues at coordinate 4,956,135 of NW_003852504.1, read as the reverse complement.
TGACACTCATTACATATGCCCTGGAAAATAGCATCCTAGAGAAATAAATCCAACATGAAGGAATAAAGTGGCATCTGTGTCTACCCTGACACCCTGGTACAAGATTTTGCAATTCACTTAAAACTTTGTGCAATTCTTTTTTTTTTTTTTCTTTTCTTTTTTTTTTATTGAACGG
>NW_003852504.1:4929572-4949176 GCF_000181295.1 Otolemur garnettii | reverse complement strand
ATCAGCTACTTTGCTAAGGTTCTGTCCTTTCAGCCTCCTTCTGGACGGGAGCTTCTGTAAAAAGCTGGCTGCAGTTCGCCATCTTGGCTCCGCCCCCCCAAACTTTGTGCAATTCTTAAGAAAGGAATATAATACAATTTGTTTCTGGTTTGGTCACCAAATCTGTACAAACATCGCCCTGAAACCACAAAATATTCTTCAAAACAAATATAAAAGCAAAGTCTTGGAAAATCTCCCTTTTGCTCTATCTTTTAGATGAGAATTTGATCTAAAGAGCCATTGTTGGTGGGAACACACCTACGGTGCATTTTATAAGGGTACGTGTTAAATTTACTAAGTCTAGAGTATAAATGTCTGAATAGAATAACTAAGAAAATGCGGCGAAGGCTGTATTAACCAGTTTGATGAAAATATTTCAAATGGTGTATAAAACTAGCACTTTGTACCCCATGATTGCATTAATGTACACAGCTATGATTTAATAAAAAAAAATGCCATTGTTGAATATACGTATAATATCTTCGCACTTTCCTATTATGATATGCAGTTATTCCTGAGTATGTGCAAGGGACTGGTTTCAGGACCCTTACAAAATCTGCGATGCTCAAGTGCCTTGTATAAAATGGTATGGTATTTACATGTAACCTCACATCCTCCTGTATATTTGAAATCATCTCTAGATTACTTACTATACCCAAGACAATATAAATGCTATGTAAATAGTTGTTACACTGTATTGGTTTGTATTTGTATCGATTGTATTGTTATTTTTCTAACATTTTTGATTCCTGATTGATTGAATCTGTGGATGTGAAACTTGCAGACATAGAGGTTGACGGTACTTCCTCACCTCCCCCACAGCGTATTCATCTTCATGGCAGGTGACCAACACGGCGGAAATGAGCACTGATAAACGCTCACCTCACTGGGAATTATCTCTTTGTTATCACCACGTTCCCATTTAATGTGTTTATGACCTCTACGATTCATATAACAGTCTCATTAAGTATGTCAATAAGTTCCAGGGGAATGTGGATGCACTGAGATCTTTCAAAATTTTGGAACAACACACTATATGCTGGTGACTCTCTTTCACATCAATACTGGATTCCACTCCTGGTCCTTCCCTACAAGAGCTGAAACCATGCACTTAAGAAGCTGGTCAGGCATGAATGATGTCATTCCTGCTGAACAACATTTAACAAGAAAGGCTAGGCTGGGCATGGTGGCTCATGCCTGTAGTCCTAGCGCTCTGGGAGGCTGAGGCAGGTGGATTGCTTGAGCTCAGGAGTTTCAGACCAGCCTGAGCAAGAGTGAGGCCCCATTTCATAAAAAAAAAAAAAGGAAAAAAAAAAAAACTAGCTGGGCATTGTGGCAGGTGCCTGTAGTCCCAGCTACTTGGGAGGCTGAGGCAAGAGAATCGCTTAAACCTAAGAGTTGGAAGTTGCTGTGAGTGGTGACAGCACAGCACTCTACTGAGGGTGACATAGTGAGACTCTGTCTCAAAGAAACATAATGAAAATAAATAAGTTAATAAATAGGAAAGGCTGGCAGTTGGGCAGTGCTGCCCAGGATAAGAGGTGACTACACACATAACAAGCACACGGGATCCCTACTCGTCATCCAACCATCCCATTAAACAACTTCTGCAGTTCCCAAAAGACAATGCTGTGTCCCTACCAAAAGATATACATCCTTTGAATGAGTGAAACCCATCCCAGTCCCCAACAGACATGATGATAACCTGAGTATAGCTGGCAAAATAATGGCCCCCTTAAAGATGTCCACATTCTAATCCCCAGAATCTGTGAATATGCCCTGTTACATGGCAAAGGGAAATCAAGTCTTGGGATGGAATTAAGACTGCTTATCACCTGACCTGGAAATGGGAGTTTAGGGCAACGCCCATAGCTCAGTGGATAGAACACTGGCCATATACACTGAGGCTGGTGGGTTCCAACCCGGCCCGAGCGCCTGCTAATTAAAAACCTTTCTACCTGACCTTTGAGCTGATTGCCGATTATAGGTCAGAGGCTTCTCCCTGTTGCAACAGTCCCCTTCCTCCTGTTGCAGTGGTTCCCTCAAATAAAGTCTCTTTTTGCCAGAATCTGGATTTTTTTGGGGGGGGAGGGGCAGAGTCTGACTTTGTCGCCTCTAGTAGAGTGCTGTGTGGCGTCATAGCTCACAGCAACCTCAAACTCCTGGGCTCAAGTGATTCTCTTGCCTCAGCCTCCTGAGTAGCTGGGATTACAGGCACCTCCCACAACACCCGGCTATTTTTAGAGGCGGGGATCTTGCCCTTGCTGATCTCAAACTTGTGAGCTCCTGTGATCCACCTGCCTCGGCCTCTCGGAGTGCTGGGATTCCAGACATAAGCCACCACGCCCTGGATTTGGTTTTTAATCTGACACAGTCTTCCTTGGTTCCAATGTACAGCAGCCCCTTGATTTCCCTTTGGTAATCAGGATCAATCACTGGTAGATTAACTCCTCTTTATGCCCGTTTGTTCAGTGGTACTACAAGGAAACCAAAATGGCCAGGTGGCACTGTCAACTTCCTATTCAGCAGAACCATTATTGTGCCCTTGGTGGAAGCATTCCCACCTTGGGAACTAATAGCTCCAAATCAGCAGAGCTCAAAATTCCTGGAATGGAAGGGAAAAATTCACAAATTGGGCTATTAGGTCTAATTGCAAGAGAAACCACTCCCACCCCCACTTCCACTCCCAATCCTTCATTGTCCAACCTATATACTCCAGCCCCATGTTATGGTCCCTCATTTAAAACATAAACTGCATCCCATGCAGTCAGGATGAGATGTTTCCTTCCAATTGACATTGTAACTGAGTCTTCAGCAAGCCATTCCACCTCTCAATTGGACCAGCTGTTTCTGGGCAACGCAGCGTGACCAGTTATATCCATGGGGTGAGATGCGAGGTAGTACCCAATGCTATGATGATAGATTAGGCATACCATGAGTTCATAGATGGTGGGGCTGGGAGAAGCATTAACAGTAGGGAAGAGAAACCCATGTTTATATTTGTATCTAAATCTATATAATCTATTTTTAGTGAAGATGAATACTTGCGTCCCCCCCCCCCGCCCCCGGTACGGCGGAAGAGGTTCAATGTGGTCAATCTGCCAGCAGGTGGCCCGCTGGTCCTCCTCAGGAATGGTGCCACATCTGCGGCACGGTGTTCATCTCTGACGTCAGCAGGTTCGGGATTCAAGATAGCTGTAACCAGCTCAGCCTTTACGCGGGGAAGTTCATGTCGTTTGCCCCGGCTCAGCTTCCACCCCGCCACCTCAGCCACTTTGTTCACAGGCCCACCGAGCAAGAACTCAGGTGCCTGGAGCAAGAAGTTGACTTTCAAAGATGCATCCGTTATTTTCACAGTCCGTGCCCACTCCCCCATTCCAAGTCTTCGATCCCCATACCTCTTCCCCAAACTTCAGCTCCACTCCCAGCTGCGAGAAACAGCAGAGCCCCTTCCTCCTGCGATGTCCCTCCATCGCCCTCTGCTGGGAAAGCTCAATATTTACAGTGCACGCTGTAAAGGAGAAATGTCTCGAGTGAATCTTGTCCGTTATCCCAGAATGTGTCTTAACGGATCGATTTGGAGCTAAGAGACAATACACTGATAACTGGCACAGCCTCCTCGCTTCAATATAATCAATACATCATCCCATTTGACTCGGAGTACTGTTTACCTATTGAGCTAGTAAATTCTGAGCCTCAGTTTTCTGACCCTTGCCAAATAGCTCAAAAGGCATATTCCTTCACTTTGGATCCATCTGTAATGTGCAAGGCTTAATATTTGCATGTTTTCAGAAACATATTCCCCCAATACTAGAAAGTGACTAGGTCCCCTCATAACCTTGCCTAGAACTCTTGATTCCTTCTTTTTCTACCCCACAGAATATTTACTTCTCCTAAAAATCCAAAATCAAGATATATGTATGTTCATCCCACAGTTGTGGACGCTCCCAAACAGGTGATGGGCTAGCTCCTCTGCAAAGCTTAGGCTTTAAGGCCCTACTGAGAAAAGAAAGATATTGAGAGTTTTCATACTAACCTGCCACTCCCTTTCCTTCCGGTCTTTTTGGTGCAGAAAATGTGCCCTGATATGCATTAGGAAACAAAAGCTGGTGGTCACGAGAGTACCAGAAGCTGGCCTGATGCAACAATCACTTTCTACACTTGAGATTTGACTACTGCTCCAGGGCCATGGGTGTCATGGGCACCAGCAGCTTCTGAGATGGGGTAGGCATCAGTATGTCCTCTGGTCTCTGTGCAGGGTAGGTAGCCTTTTGCCCTGGTTTACCCAGAAAGCTTACAGTGGCAGCAAAACACGCACAAGTGTGCCCCCAATTCTGACAAGCCTCTGTGTGGTTTGGAGGCAGATATTTTCTGCTCTCTTCAATAAAAATTGCAAGCCCTGGCTCGGCGCCTGTAGCTCAGCTACTAGGGCACTGGCCACATACACCAGGACTGGCGGGTTTGAACCTCGCCCAGGCCTGCCAGACATCAATGACAACTACAACAACAATGACAAAAGGCCAGGCATTGTGGCGGGCGCCTGTTGTCCCAGCTACTTAGGAGGCTGAGGCAAGAGAATCGCTTAAGCCCAGGAGTTTGAGGTCTCTGTGAGCTGTTGATGCCACAGCACTCTGCCAAGGCTGACATAGGGAGACTCTGTCTTGGAAAAAAAAAATCTAAAGCCTGTTGTTCTTCAGCCTCTCCATATACAGCAGCCTGGTTCATTACATCATAGACCACTTTGCTTTGGATTGGCTCCTCCCATCTCTCACAGCCCAACTGCTCTCTCCTCCAGCCTCCAAAACTTCTCCATTTATTGGCACCCTCCAATCAGAAGCATCCCCAAGATTGCCTGTTGCCAAATCATCACATTCTTAAATTGTCTCTGTTCTTGCTTCTTGCTCACTCCTCTTTTTTTTTTTTTTTGAGACAGAATCTTGCTATATTGCCCTGGGTAGAGCTCCGTGGCGTCACAGCTCACAGCAAACTCTTGTGCTTAAGCGATTTTCTTGCTTCAGCCTCCCTAGTAGCTGGGACTACAGGTGCGCGTCACAACACCCGGCTAGTTTTTTATTTTAGTTTTTATTTGCATATGGAACACAAAGTGGAGCTGTCCAGTAAGGTCATGTGGCTATAAATAACTGAAGTATTCTGCTGAACAATCAACTGACCAGAGCTCCAGTGGCGCAATTGGTTAGTGCATAGTACTGATATGATGGAATACAGTCATGCTGAGGTTGTGAGTTCGAATCTCACCTGGAGTACATTGTTCTTTGTTTTGGTTTTTTTTTTCCATTTTTTAAAAATTTTATTTCGTTGCTTATTTTTTATTTCTTTCCTTTTTTTTTTTTTTTTTTAGTTAAGACAGAGTCCCACCCTATACCCCTGAGTAGAGTACAGTGGCTTGGTAGCTCACTGCAACCTCAAACTCCGGCTTGTGGCATCCTGCTGCCTCAGCCTCCGGAAGCTGCTGGGATTACAGGCCCTCGCTGCAGCGCCTGGCTGGGTTTTTCCATTTTTTTCATGAGTCGGAGTCTCACTTTCACTCAGGCGAGTCTCGAACTCCAGAGCTCCAGCGATTCTCCCTCCTCAGCCTCCCACAGTGCTGGGATTACAGGCATGAGCCATCGCGCCTGGCCACATTGTTTTTTGTTGAGACAGTTTCACTATGTCCCCCTCGGTAGAGTGCCGTGGTGTCACAGCTCACAGCAACTTCAAACTCTTGAGCTCAAGCCATTCTCTTGCCTCAGCCTCCCAAGTAACTGGGGCCACAGGTGCCCACCACAACGCCTGGCTATTTTGTTGTTGTTATTTCAGTTGTCACTGTTGTTTTAGCTGGCTGGCTGGGTTGGAACTCACCAGCCTCTGTGTATGTGGCCAGCGCCCTACCCACTGAGTCACGGGCGCTGCCCTCGCTCATTCAGCTTATCCACATGCACCTGAAGACTTTCCTTCTCTCAGCAGCCCAGCCCTCCGCAAGTGTTGGGATGATAGCAGTTGTACTGTCAAGGCGAATCCTTACATACTAAAGCTCCACACTGGTGTCATGTGGGGCCCTATGGTGAAGAGACTAGGGATCAGGTTCTAAAATCACTCCTGAACTTGATAGGAATAAGACATTTTTAATTGAATCATATCAGCCACTTGGATTGTCCTCTCATGGCCATAGATATATATTTTTCCTTTTGGGATCATTTTAATAATTCTAAGGGAGAAGTTGGAGTTCAGCAGAGAGAAGTACAAGTAGGAAGTGAAAAGTTTGCTAAGCAGAGACAATCCTGTAGCAATAATTATGACCATTATTGAAAATGATTATCTTCTCTAAAGGATTTTCAGTTTCCTCTTTTAGAAGCTTCTAATTTTCTTCTTGCCCTTTTCATTTTATAAGCAATTATCTGTAAGTACAACTGAAGTGCCAGGGATCTGAGTTGTTATTCTTAAAACTGAAAACTATGAAGTCTAAGGAATAAATGGGAAAATTGATCATACTTTTCACATGCTGCCTCTGTGGGTTTTGTTGTTATTTTTAAGGGTGTGATTTCTATTAAAAAGGAAAACAAGCTATTGAAGCTACCGTGTTTGTTTTCATTATAAGTCATCACATTAACCATTCTTTTTTTTTTTTTTTGAGCCAGAGTCTCACAAGTCGGTAGAGTGCCATGGCATCACAGCTCACAGCAACCTCCAATTCTTGGGCTTACGCGATTCTCTTGCCTCAGCCTCCCAAGTAGCTGGGACTACAGGCACTTGTCACAACGCCCAGCTATTTTTTGTTGCAGTTGTCATTGTCATTTGGCCTGGGCCGGGTTCAAACCCACCAGCCTCGGTATATGTGTAACCACTGTACTACTGGCACCGAGACTGTTCTTTTTTTTCCTTTGAGGCAAGATCTCTGTTTGTTGTTGCCTGGGCTGGAGTGCAGTGGCATCATTATAGTTCACTGCAGCCTCAAAGTACTGAGCTCAAGATGTGAATTAACCCAATCCCTTCCTACATTGTCAATATTTTAGAATTCTAAAGTTCTTTTTTTTTTCTTTTTTCTTGATTCCCTCAGGAAAGCTACAGGTCAAAATTAATGATTTCCAGTTTGGTAAGTAACTACTAGCTTTGAAGAACTCCCCACCTTTCCATTTCCCTCCTCCTTCCCATCCCTCTTCTCTGTGTCACACCCCCCCCCTTTCCAATACCATCTCTCCACAGAGTTATAGGCAGTTTCGAAGCAAATTGCTTGAGTCTGGCTTCCTGGGAAGCCTAGATATGACATATTCAGTGATGTGCTGGGACTGATTTGTACTGGTGTGAGGTTATTGCGGACATTCCTTCCCAACCTCACATTTAGTGACATATGTTGGGAACTTGAACTTGGCGCCTTGGGAGCTTTTACTCCACAGAAGCTGGTCAACAGTACAAATTAGGTGTTTTCTTTTTGCTTTGCAGAGATCTGGTTGTTAACCGTTTACCAGCACACATATCCCTTTTGGGTTCTCATCTGTTTAGACATGGACTCTCTTCCTGAACCTGGTAGGAGTATATTTGGTTGAAAACCCAACTGAACAATAATGTAATAGCTTGGTCTCATAGCAGGTGTTGTTGGGGGTCATCCTGTTTGTACTGTAGTGGCTCGACTACACCATGAGGAGTCATGCTTTTGCATTCATCCAGCTCTACCCTCCTTAGCATGTTGGCCCAGTGGCTCCTTCTTTCAACCAGGTATTGTGCACCCACACAAAAGACTGTGCCCATGGCCTCCAATAGCCTCAAGATATCCTGGTAAACACATGCATAGCTCTTCGACCTTTGCAGTCGAGAAACGCAAGAGAGAAGGTGGAAGGGATTGGATTTCGGACGAGAGAGCCCCAAATACATTCATGCCTATTTGTCCCCTGATGTTAGAAAGATTGAGAGTCAGTAGAAAGAATGAGTTAAATAAAGCATGAAAGGACCAGATGCTTTTACTTCATTTCTTCTAGAAACAGTTGTGATGTTGTGGTCCCAAATTTGTTGCACGGGACATACCTTTATGTCCTCAAATGCCAGAAGTGCAGAATATTGTTTATCCTTTGTATGCTTCATTTGCACGCAATGGTTTGGGCACACATTTTGGCCTGGGAACGGGAGTCTTTGTAGAGGCTATCACAGAGCCTCTGGAGCTGCCTGTGCTACTCATAACCTGATGCTTTTATAACCTTTTATGGGCTCCTTGATCTGAGGTCTTTTCTCACAAATCAAATGCTTTTATATCCTAGCATGTGCAGTCCTAGCCAGATGGTGACAAGTCTGGTGACAGCCAGGTCTCCAGTGCCTGTGACCCTTTCTCTTCGAGTCCACCTTCCAATCCACAGCGTGTGGTATCGGTTTTCTCTTGCTCTTCAGTGAGCGTGATACAGCACTTACTGCCAGTGATGACCTGCATTTGAGCTCGTTCTCTAAGGCAGACTGCAATTTATAAACTTCCAGTGGAAACATTCAAACACACAGAAGTTGAAAAGTAATACAAAGAAACTTCATGCGTCGCCATCATTTACAACAACCATCAGTCTGTAGTTAGTGGGGTTTAGCTTGCTGCCCTTTCCCTCTGCCTAACGGCGTGAGATCATTTTGAAGCAAAATCCAGATATCATAACATACTTAAACACATGTGACTGTGTAGAGGAGCTTGGCTTTTAAAAGAAGGCGTAGGAAACTCTATGAATGAATTTCGTTAAATATGCAATTTACAGTGAGTAGCTGTTTAGGGTGGAAATGTTTTCTTCTTTTTTGGTGAGCACAGGGTGGGTGGAAATGTATACAGAGGACTGGTGGCAGGTTCTGCCTGTAATATTTTATAGAAGGCTCAGTCCTGTCCTATCATACGTATCTTTCATCTCATCTTGATTATAAATTCCTACAAGGAAAGAGAGTGCCTGTATTATTCGCAGTATGTCTTCAGCTTTTCAAGGCAGTTTGCTTGTTTTTCAGAAGCTCTAGGCCTGTGCTACGCTGATTTTCTACGGTGTCAACCTTGTATACATGGTTCCGTCTCAGTTATCTGTTATATACCAGGGTTTCAAAACGGTGTTAGTTTCCAGGCTTCCATATTTTAAAATGAATCACAAGTTTGGGGCTACTTAGTTATAATTCTAAATGTATTCTGCCTCTTTATTAGACTATCTTAGGCTCCAGCATCTGGTAATAAGTTGCCTTCTTTATGAAGGGAAAAAAATCAATACATTGTTACTGATGTTTTTCCAGACGAAATGAATGGATTAAATCAGATTTTACCTCACTACGAAGTTGATTTTTGAATAGTAGATGGGGGTCATGAGACCCCAAGAACCGGGTGTTTCTGAAAAATTTTAATTACCTGATTTATTTTAGACGAAACAGCAGTGGCCGAAGTGACTTTGTTCTCGGTGACCTAATCTGGAACTGGAGGCTATGCTGATGACGTCTGGTGGCTGCCTGCCTTCCAGGCAGCTATGATAAAGTAGGCTAATGGTAAAGTAAAGTATCTTCTGCTATTGAGCGTTAAGATCATACTTCATGTTTTGCAAAGTGCTGTTTCATTATTTATTCCTCACAACCTACCTGTGAGATCTCCTGGCTGTCTTATCTCCCATATTGTAGCTGAAATATGACTAACTTATGTTCATAAATGCTTCCAGAAGCTGAAATGAATATAGGTATTTGCTGACATACAGACACCCAGCATTCCAAATGCTCAGCCTGCCCTGCCCTTGGAATGGGGGCTGCAGCTCCCCCAGAGAGTGAGGAATAATTCCATTTCCCTGTTTGGGAAGTGGGTCCTGGCCCGGCAGGGTTGGGAGTCAAAAATGAGATGAGTAAGGGCAGGGGATTATACTCTTGCTTCTGGTCAACCGAACATTCGCATTGCTATAAACACATTGCTCTACTCCCCGTGTCAGGGAAGGACGTGAGACTCTCTGGCAGCAGGCATGCAAGGGAGGGTTATCTGTTTTGGAGCAGCTCCCTTTTTCTTGTCTAAGGCTCCCTCTGTTGATAATCGATCACATTCTTCTCTAGAGGAGGTTCTCGAATACAACAGTCTTTAGGCACAAACTGGTTCGGTGACACAGGGAGAGGTTAATGACCCGTGTCTTGTCTGTAGCTGCCAGGGTGGGCATGCAGTAGGAGACACATGTTTGTACATAGAGCCTCTGTTGTTCTTGGTATGGAGAGTGGTGCCATCTCAGCAGACCTAGGTTGCTATGGCTCCCGACGGCTCGCAGTGCGGAGTATATTCCTTCTGCAAGTCCAGAGTTGCCTGCGAAGTGATGTGTACAGATGAGGAGAGCCAAACTAAAACAGCAGGCTAAACTAAGGACGGGAAGAGACATTTATTTTTACACTATATGTGCAATATCTGTATGCAAATATGAATTATCTGGGGATTCGGTCCAAGTGAAACGTCATTTACTGCTTTTTAGTTTCAGAAGGCAGCAGATTTCCTTCCAGAGGAGTCACATTTAAACAGAAAAAAAAAATCTCTGAATTTATATTTCTTTCTAACGAGGCTACAGCTTACATGCGCTATACGATTCTTTGAGAGGCAGAATTTTTTTAGAGAAATTGCACTAGATTAGATATCAGAAGAATTAAACCTCATTCGGATCTACTCTTTTCTTTTGTGCGTGTGCAGGGAGGGGGGGAGAGACTGACTCTCTTGCTGTATCACCCATCATGCTGGTCACGAACTCCGGGCTCAAGTGATCCTGCCAGCTAAGCCTCCCAAGTAGCTGGGACTACGGGAGCAGATCTAGTTCTGACAGTGACGAGGTCCTTTGTCAAGCCACCTAACTCTTACTGGGTCTCTTTTCTCACGTATCAAATAAGGGTGTTGAACTAGACTGACTTTAATATGTCTTTGCAGAATTAAGACTTTCTGCTCTAGTCCAAAGGACCGTAGATATTCATAGGTGAGCTAATGATAGATATGATTTATTGCAAAAAAAAAAAAAAAAACAGTCAGGCACTGGAACATGTTCTCTCTCTCTCTTTTTTTCTTTCTCTCTCCACAACCCATTCCCATTGTGTACCTGCCTTTCTGCTCAAAACATGTACACACGCATAGAACACATGCCTGAACGGGTTTGTTCAAGGCATTTTCACGTCCTTCAGCTCTTCCCTATTTCCCTTCCAATAATGCAGCTGCTGGGGCTCTGGTCCAGGTATATCCGGAAGCCGTACTCACATTTGAAGGCTCATTAGTTGACTGCCTGGGTTGCCAGGAGCAGGCTGATTGTGGCTTTGCAACCAGTTCACAAATGCAGGGATTTCATTGCCAGCACCACTATATCGAAGCAAAAGGAGAAGGGGAAAAGTGTGAACTTTTATTGAAAATGAAACCACCATTCTAGGTGCTGTGGCTCATGCCTGTGATCCTGGCACTTGGGGATGCCAAGTCAGGCAGATTGCTTGAGCTCAGGAGTTCAAGACCAGCCTGAGCAACAGCAAGACTCTTGTCTCTACTAAAAATAGAAAAACTAGCTGAATGTTGTGGCGGATGCCTGTAGTCTCAGTTACTCAAGGGGCTGAGGCAGGGGTATCGCTTGAGCCCAAGAGTATGAGGTTGCTGTGAGCTGTGATGCCATGGCACTCTACCCAGGGGGACAGAGTGAGAAAAAAGATGGATGAAAGGGAGGGAGGGAGAGAGAAAATGAAAGCATCTCAGATGTTTCCTAGTATAAACTTCTTATCTAGAAGCATAGAAAATAGTAACTACCTTTCTCAAAAGCAATTGAAGAAATTAGAAAGATTCAGTCAAAGGAGAGGCTTAATAGCACCTTTTGACCGCTATTAATGATTGAGATGATTATGTAGGCATATCTAAGAGAAAAATGCTGTATAGATACATTCTTATCTGTATTGTGATTGCATCTGTGCATTCACTTTATAGTTTGATTTCACTCAACTGAGAACTCTTCAAAGCAGATACTACATTGATTATCATATGGCACTAAAAGCATTTTGTAGGTGGTAAATGGTGTCCTAATTGTCCTGGAACAAAAGGAGGTGTCCGGGTGCACGCTGCCCCAGGTTGGGACGTGGACACTTGGTGGTGGGACCTGGGATGAGGCACTGGGGCCCCTATGCTGTATATGGAGAGATGAGAATAAGCCCACTGACATCGCCTAGTGCTGAAACCTAAATCAGAAGCCAGCCAGCCAGCCAAACAGTGCATCCGTGCTGAAAACATGAAAGGATCTGTCTGAGGTGTAGAATTCAAATAATTAAAATCTGGGCTTGATAGCCAAACAAAAGCAACAGGAATCAGTCTGAGCTGTGGGTCGGGTGGCATCTTTTACAGGCCCCCTGCTGACTCAAGCATCTATTAGAAAATATTTGTTGAATCGTTCTGAATAAATAAGGTGAATGGTGTACTGTGCATAGCTGTGTATGCAAGGTATGCAGGTTGGGGGCATTTTCGCAAACAAGAGCATTTGCTAGGTGCTTACCACCCTAACATGCCTCTTCATGGCAATGTGGGAGGAAATAGAGGGCTACCTATAGAGACTCCAGGTTTAGAAAGAAATATCCTCTCCCTTAACTGTGGAAAAGGAGAGGAAAGAAAAAAGACTGATGCTTTTCCTTAAAATAAATTGGCCGTGACTGTTCCAATTCAGGGTGTTCGGCATGTACAGTGAAGCACTTCACAGTAAGAGAATAATTGAGATTTGTGGGAAAAGGTAAATGGGGGAGTGGATGGTAGGAACATAATAATTTAGGTTTCAAAAATATCTGAAGGGTAAGAAAGAAAAGGTGACAACCAGGAGCTGGAGAGAGAGGGTGAAGATGTTTCAAAAGGCGGGTAGAGTGTTTTGATTACCTTCAATATTGGAAATGGCTTAGCTTCGAAAATAACTAACTTGTTGGGTTATGGAGAGCAGAGGTTGGCAATTTCTTTGGCTCTCGCTGCTTGCAGTCGGCCAGTAATTAGTACGACTTAAATAAATGTCAGGACAGCCAGAAAATAAAAAACTACTTTGCAGTTAAGATTGAGGGTAACGTATATCTAGAGTTACTGCAAAATGTTTAAGCCATATCAGATAAAAACGGGAGGCTTCAGAAAGGCTAATATGGCATGATCCCATTTTAATAGAGGCACATGGGTAGAAAACAGTCTGCAAGTGAATATGGCAACGTATAACAACAGTCATTTCTAGCAGACTTATTGTCTATGTTCGACATTTGGGGGTAGTGTGGCTTTGTACAACATCGTGAAATCACACCAGCAGATCCCTAATAATTCAAAGTATTGAAAAGTTCAAAAATGAAGACATTGTAAAATGCCGAAGATAAACTATGAAACAGTTGGTTTTCTTTCTTTCTTTCTTTTGAATGCATCAACCGAAGTTTTGCAAATCTGGTCCAAGCAAAAAAATAATTTAGGAAAAAAAGATGTGAAATTCAAAACATAAGTTGTTCAAATCTGATGCATTTCTCAGCCTGTGACTATGTCTTTGGTGATCTCAATTCGTACAGCCACTTTGCTTTAAAGTGAGAGCTTTAAATTCTTTTTCTCAGCAACTGGGAGGTTTTCGATTTCTCTGTGGTGAGGGTTTGCAGCAGCATGGAATGACAGAATTGGGAAGCTGGCATGCAGCATTTAATTCATGCAAAGAATTTGGACACCATGCATACAACCTGCAATAAAGTTTATTAAAAGAGGTTAACAAATTGTCATTCTTATTTATTTATTTTGTTGGTGGGGGGGAGGTGCGAGGAAGAGGATATTACACACAGTTCCTGGAATTTATGGTAGTGAAGGATGTAGAAACTGATTAAGTTTACGATCTTTAGATCTTGGGTTCTTAATCGGGAGCTTTTATACAATATATGCAATTGTTTGTATTTGTGAATTTTGGGGGGTTGAAGTTCTCTTCACATATAGTTGGCTGTCAAGAAGTATAAGACCCAGAGCACATTTAGAATCACTTTCCTGGAGAGACTCTGAGGTTCCTTCAAATATTTTTTCATATTTGTTGTAATCTCTTGTCCATTGTTATAATCTAAAGTATAATCAAAACAAACAAGTGAGTGCATATTAGGCATTTGTCAAAATTCTCCCTGGCTTCCTAATCATTGGAACAAAGGCCACCATGATAGGAAGGTCAAGTGGAAGCCATGGGGGCTCTCTTTGCCTTTTAAATGCAGGTACAGGTCCTGCATTTAAGGACCTGTACCTGCATTTAAAGTTGTCGTTGCAGCTGTCCTAGTGTTGTGTGTTGGTCCTCTGTTTTCTTTGATGCTTTTTCTTGGAAAAGTTCGATTTTCTTTGGCAGACTGCCTGTCCTATTGGGCTGCCACTGGGGAACACCTGGATATCTCTACACTCCTGAGCCAATTTTGGTGTGCATGTGTCAGCGGTTAAGAGGAAAGAATTATAATTGAGATCCCCCATGATTTGGCCTTGTAATTGCTTTCTCTTTGCACTCTTACCCACTCATGAACTACCTTAGTTCACCTCAAACTCTGAGTTGACAGATGGGATGATTTGGGGGCAATTTCATAGGTTTCTATGGGATAGAATTCGCTGTATTCATGTATTTTATTGGCTTATAAACTAATTCAAACATCTCTGGAGACCTTAGGGGGTGGTAGGATAGTTGCTATGGAGTAATTTATAATAATTGCATTCTCTTTATGTGCCTTACAATGGCAATTTGAATGATCGCCTACGGGTGCCTCAGGATGTGGGCTGTCCTCTCAGCCCGTTGTGCTGACTCATGGCTCAATATAAGAATTAATGACTGCTGCCAGGTTTAGGATTTAGGTTGGGTTTCTGAGCTTCTCTTGCTTCTTCATATTCACAATCAGACATACTTTACTGCTTCTTCTTCTTCTTCTTCTTCTTCTTTTTTTTTTTTCTGAGACAAGAGTCTCACTGTATCACCCCTAGTAGAGTGCTGCAGCATCATAGCTCACAGCAACCTCCAATTCTTGGACTTAAGGGATTCTCTTGCCTCAGCCTCCCAAGTAGCTGGGACTACAGGCCCCTGCCACAACACCCAGCTATTTTTTTGTTGTAGTTGTCATTGTTTGGTAGGCCCAGGCTAGGTTCAAACCCGCCAGCTCTGGTGTATGTGGCTGGCGCTCTAGCCACTGAACTATAGATGCTGAGCCATAGTGTAGTGTTTTTAAGGTACATCCACAATGCCTGGCTATTTTGGGGTTGTAGTTGTCATTGTTGTTTAGCTGGCCCGGGCTGAGTTCGCACCCACCAGTCCAGGTGTATGTGGCTGGCGCCCTAGCCACTGAGCTAGGGGCACTGAGCCTTCACTGCTTCTTATTAATTTGACTAAAGAACATCGGTGGCCTGATGCCCAATGACATTCACCGATTTTCTCAAATCTACGCCATTGGTTAGATACAACTAACTGGCTTTATGGAATGTTGGAAAGGCCTGCTGTAGACTCCCTTACACTATGGGGTTGGAACTATAGATTATACAAAGTGCTGATCTGCAGGATGTGGAATGTGGTTTTAGGCAGGAACCAAGCACCTGTGCTTCTCCTCCAGAGCCCAGAATAGATGGGTCTCAAAATCTGGGGTCATAGTGAGTGAAGAACTTCCCATGATTGCAGATAAAGGCTCCTCCTTAAGTGATCTTAGGTTTTACAGCAAGGAGGAGACCGTTTCTACTAGAAACATAGGAAATGTCATTTACGGGTGGCACCTGTGGCTCAAAAGGGTAGGGTGCCGGCCCCATATGCTGGAGGTGGTGGGTTCAAACCCAACCCCAGCCAAAAAAAAAAAAAAAAAGAAATGTCATTTACAACTTGCACATAATTGTTTCACTTTGATTTCTTGATTTGTATGTAATGTTTTGTATTGGCTCTTTTTAAGGTTAACCTTTAGTCCATAGATTTCTGAGTCTCAAAGAATTACAATAGCTCCACAGAAGCCATGAACTTTAGGGTTCAATCAAGGAGTGGTCCTGTGACATCAGCCCTTAGGCTGCTGTGCCTTTGGTTTGGCCTTGGCTTGGACATTGGGTTGCTTTCATTGCTTGTAATATGTGCACTTGTGCTTACATAAGGAACCTTGGAATTTCACACATGGCAAAGTGTCAAAATATATATGTAGTATGTTTTTAGCCTGCAAAGTGATAGATAGTATTGGGCTGATTGTTCTGTCAAGCAGGCACTTTTTCTCTGAGAACTGTCCCCTGCACACACAGTCTTCTGTTTGGCATGGTGATTGAGTCCATTTGCCATAGCTACTTGGTTTGATTTTTGTCACTTCACCCTAGTTAAACCAATCTCAGTCCTAGTAATTTTGGAGTTTGGAACTAGACCACAAGGTTGAGTGGCCGTCTGCTAAGTCTCATTAACACCTTTTTTATTACAGAGAAAATTATTTAGAAGACCTAATGTTGAATTTTCCTGAGCTGCCCTTGTTTCCATACCTGTGAGAGTGAAGTGTTGCTTTGGGTTTTTAAATCGTTTATTGTTGGATTTTACAAAATACTTACATTTTCCCAGTAATTTTATTGTTGTTGTGAAGCTTCCACTAGTAGATTTTTATTATTATTATTTACAGTGAATAGATGCATGATCAAGGAAGCTTATGGCTTTGCTAGGTACATCATCCAGAGTTTCAGGGCAGAATCTGAGTTATATAAACTGAAGCGTTGAGAACAGGAAGTTGGTGGCAGGGTGTAAGCTCTCCAGGCCAGTTGAGGATGGAAGTGTTCCTCTTTGTTGAGGTCAGACAGGTAGTAGATAATCTAATTTCTCCCTATGGGAAGTGGCCCTTTGGCTACTTCATGAAAGTCAAGCCAATTTGGAGATTGTGAGGGTGGTGAGGGCATGTCCTGATCCTGCTAAGGTTAATGGCAGAGGCAGGTGACCCACGTGGTCCTGTTGAAGATCAGTCCAGGAGGCCTGAGAACCTGACTGGAAGCAGTGGATACATAGGTAACTTCTGATCGCCCCTGCAGGCCATGTGGGTCCCTTGAGTCTGAAGTGTTTCTCATTATACCATACTACTTGGTCTTGTAATAAAGGCAGAATCCAAAGGGATAAGCTAGTGAGGGATCTGGGGCATTCTTTTATCCTTACTAATGAATATTCTTTCTACTGTTTGTATAAAATTTCCAATTAACTAAAATTACATGTCCTCTGTACAGTTTACCATGGTTTTGCTTGGGAACATTATGTCAGAAAGACGCCAAGCCCTGAAAGACAAATCTCACAAGTTCTCAATCATATGTGGGAGCTAGATATTAATCTGATCCAGCTTTTCTGCCACCCACTCCCCCTCCCCAAGCTCTTACTTATTTTGGGCAGGAAGAAGATTGGTGGATTACTTGTAATTATCCTACAGTTTTAAGAGAGAAACACGTAAATAGGAACTCACCTGATGATTTTATTATCTATTTTAAGTTACATAAGATAATTAAAGTGTTTTTGTTTCTTTTCGTTTATAAGTCTTTTGAGTGTGTTACTTTTTGAAGCCGTCGCCAGGATGGAGTCCAGGCTTCCCCTTGCATGCCTCGCGGTAGAAAATGGTTTCTCTCCTTCCACCCTTCTCATTTCTTCTGCTGCAAACCATGAAATCCTTTGTTGATTTTTTTCATTTTGCATTAGAAAATGCATCTTCCCATTTAGCCTTCCCTCAGCATCAGAAGACGAGGATCTTCCCCTCTTTCTTGAATTTCTGTTCCTCACATTGCTCACAGGCTGAGTGATGAGATTTCTCCTGTCTGAAAGGTGTGTCCGCACTTTTTCTCCCCTCTCCTTCTGATCTAATGAGTAAAGGATATAGCTGTTCACAACCGCAACTTCCATCAGCCAGAAGAGTAACTTTTCCCCATCTGTAGGACCTCCTTATAAATCTGTAGCATCCACAATAATGATCAGCTCTGTCCACTCTTCCCATAAACTTTATGTATTCTAAAATCACCGTTGTTTTTTCCAAATTGAACAGGCTGTTTCTTCCTATAACCAGTGATCAACTGTGTTTTAGGGCCAAAGAATGTCCTCAGCATTGTCACCAGTCTCTGGGCGGAAGGAGAGGCACATCATTTTCATATCACATTGATGGGCACATAATTCAAAGTCCTGAAGTTTCTTCTTTTTCAGATCACTTGGAGAATCCTTCCTAGAAGCCACACCTGTTTCTGCTATATGTATTTTCATTTCAGGCGATTTCCGAGCAAGTTGAGGGCTTGTGTGGAACCTGTCAGTGTAGATGTGATAGCCTGAATCACTCGTGTGTGCTTGCGAGACCTGTGCCAAATGAATCACTATTCGAGAAGCAAATGTCAAATCACGATGAATAAGGCTTTCTGTTGTTGTCTTGCCACAGTAGGGAATGTGAGAAAACATAACCGTTTTCTGCATCACACAGGCAGAAAATTCGTAGCCCCCTACTTTGCAGGCTGAAATACTATTCTGGGGGTTAGGGAATTTGTAAGGGACTGAGGGGTTAGGTGAGCAGATGGCAGCGACATTTAAGGTATTATTAACCTGACTCCATATCAGAAAGTCTTCATAAGATTGTAATGACAGTCTAGTAGTGAATCTTTGTCATAATTCACATAAGTCTTGCAGGGATGAGTTCCACTGGCCCCAGGTGATAGAAAAGTTGCTCCAGTGTGTGGTGTCTTCACCCAGCCTGGACCGTTATGAGGGAGGTACGTGAGTTGGGATAACCATGGTCTCAGAAAGCCAGGAGACGGGAGTTGCTGCTAGTGGTGTTTCTCGGCACTGTCAATCCCGTAGATCAGGGGGAAGGTTGCATCTTTGTTTTCCATGACAGCAAGGAAGTTTGGGCCTGGAGAAGTCTTTAGGAATGCAAGTGACATCACGGGGGAGTGATACCTGTTCCCATTTATGAGGACACTTCTAGTGCCAGGATCTGTGTTCACTGTTGGGGCCATCTCAATCCTTATGGCACGTCTTGGTAGAAGGTACCATCATCTCAAGTATAGTCTTTGAAGTTCCACAGGTAAGGTGGGGATTCTGACTTGGGGTCCCTGTGTCCCTGACCTAGACCTCATGCCATGAACCTCTAGTTTCTGCTAATTCTCAAAATTAGGTGATGATTTCAGCAGGCAGAGAAGGCCTGAACTTTGGACCATTTTGGAGCTGAAGGTAACTGCTCTTCCCCAGCACAGGGCTGGGAGTCCTCCTTGAATTCCTCACCTCCTTGCCTCCAACTCAACACTTAGATTACACTCAGCCGGTGTCTCTAATTTTAAAATTATCTTGTCTTCAAAATTCACTTTCTCCCAGACCTTATCTGGGTTAGAAGAAATTCCTAACAAGTGAATGCCTTTGAAATATGAGTGAGTAAAAGAGCTAATATTTCATTCTAAGAGAGTGATGGAGTTGTCCCAAAGAACTCAATTTAGTGATAGACCGTGAGACAGCATGGAAGGCCGGCAGGAACATATTGGAGTGCATGCCTGTGTATGTCTATGCGTGTGCCTCTCCAGGCCCTACCTGAGCACCCATCATTATTCCTTAAAGGCACTTTTATAGGCTCGGCACCTATAGCTCAACCGGCTAAGGCGCCAGCCACGTACACCTAAGGTGGCGGGTTCGAATCCCCAGCCC